>NC_080065.1:74889005-75214606 GCF_949987535.1 Balaenoptera acutorostrata | reverse complement strand
TGCAACTGTGAAAAATACAAAGTCCCTGCCCTCAGAGAGCTTACATTCCAGTAGGGATAATAAATAAATAAACTTGTATTCTAAATGGTTAAAAAAGTAGAGTCATTAAAAAAATCTCTATCCAGTTCTTTTTTGTAACAACCAGAAAGACAGCTATTCTTCAAATTGCAGATTTTATTTGTAGTACCAAAATTTCTGATTAAGTGTAAAAATTACACTAAGCTGGAAGTTTTATCTATAAACCTCATATCAAACTTCAGAATGTCTCCAAATGTGTATGATTTAATGTAAGTATGATGATCATCTGATAAAACTCATAGAAAATACTGTAAACAATTCCAATTACATTGGCTTAAAACATTTAAAATCAAACTTTGCATATAAAATTTATTTCAGAAATCTCAAACCATAAAGTATGCAAAGAAAATGGGCTATGAATGGATGAGAGTCTAAAAAAGTGTCTAATTTCTAATTCCAGCTGCAAGGAAAAGAATGTCAACTATGTTAGACTGTGGCTGTGTCTGCATCCACAAACTGATTTTAAAAATGATTGAATTCATTTAAATGGCCAGTTATTTCGACAAAACCAACAACCAAAAGGGCCAAATCTAGTCAATACCTGGTTGTTTGCATTCAGCCTACTTGCCCCCTCAGTTTGGTTCTTATGTGTAGATAGTCTGTGTATCAAGAATTCAGGGTGGGCCACTAATGTCATTTTGTGAAAACAACACGATACCAAATAAGAGTGTTTTCTGGCCATTTGCTCTTGGCCACCCACGTGTCTGAGAATGCGGTACACTGGGCGCAGTACCTTAGGACCTCATATTTTTTCTCATCTTCTGAAGGTGTGGGAAGAAATAGTTTGATTGGAAAATAGTCAACCTGGTGGTTATGGAAACATAGTTACCATAGAAGCGTGTTATCAATCCAAGGATCAACCAGCAAGGGCTGCTACCTAAGGACCCAGCAATTTGTACTTTTCTTTAATTAACCTGACTGGTTTGTCAGATAGAAACGTTTACTCAAAAGCATAGACTTGCATAAAAATTTTTTTTAAAGTGAAGCGACTTTGCCTTTGAATTGCATTTGTTTCTGTAACAATTCCCCAGCTTTAGTTTCTGTCAAATAAAAGACCAACTAGTATTTTTCTAAATACAAACACCAACAAATATGCTTACTGCAATTACTATAGCTGCCTTTTTACTATTGTTAGGAGATATTGAAGGCTTAATTGCTTGTATTTCTTGTAATGCTGATTAAAAACAAAAATGAACACATACAATTCAATGAGGACTGTGAGAAAAACAATGTACGGCTGAATGTGTAGTCTCATGGTCCCACTGATCTCAGCCGGGGTTATTACAATATTAATGTATAAAAGTACAAAATGTATACTGAGGATACTATATACTACTATTTTAGTTTACTTTAACGATGTCTGTTCCTTACACCTAAATCAGTACATCTTACTGCTCAGCTGCATCCAAAAGTAAAAATTTATGGTTGGAACCTAATACATATTTGATCCTATCCTACCAGGCAGGTCAAAAGTCTTTTTGGTGAAACAGGTATGAAATAGATGTGGCATTATCATTATAAATTTAAGTTGCCCTGACTAATCGTTCCATGTGGTTTAGAGATAGAAATAGTATAGATGGCAGAACTAGAAGAGGAGGTGCTAATTCATTTGCTCATTCTTAGACATTTACATTGGGAAGAAATGACTGGAAAAACAATCATTTATTATTCTTTAGGACACCCGAGTCAGCAAAATCACCTGCACATGGTTGAGAGAGGGGTCCCTCATAGTGCAGATTTTGTGTTTGATTTTACAGAGAACTAAAAAGCCAGTAGCTGTGGATAGCATTTATATTTAGTAAGAGTGCAATATACTCGTTTGAAGTTGGGAGATGAGTATTTATTGAAACAGCTGGCAAATCAGCAAGAAAATGCTGATTTTGAAAAAACTATTCTTCTTCTGTGGAATCAGACCTACTGTATTTAGCAACACTATTATAATTGAACACAAAAACTGCATTAAAATACCATTAAGAAGGAGACAGAAATCCAGAAAAATAAGAGAATTCTAAGTTAAAAGCTGTCACAGCAGTCCTGAGTCAGCTCTTTTAAGAATAAATGCACAAATGATCTTTCAAGTATGACACCAGATGAACCCACTGGACTCTATTTCCCCATCACTTGTAGCCACTGTCAAATGCAACCAGCACATTTTTCCAGGCTGACCTACCTACCCATAGCTCATCTATCTCTAAACTCAGGAGCACCGATTCCATCCTTTCATGGAATTAAAACACCAGGAAATTGGATGAAATTTAATTTCAGCCTGACACAAATACAGCTTAACCTTTCCCTGAAAATAATCTATGTATTAGTAAAGGACATTCTGCAACTCCAACCAATCCTCGTGCCACCACTTAGAAACACAGACTGTACTTTTGTACAGACATAAGGAAACCAAAGGATCATTAGGTCATTTTTTTTTTCTAAGGAGAATACTGGGAACTGCTTAATTTATGTAACTTACTGCAGGTCACAAAATTGGTTTGTGGCTAAAACCAAATCTTATGACTTTCAATCCAGTGTCCTTTCGACCACACTCTTTGCCCTCTCTAGTTTGTCAGTGATGGTTGTTGCTATGTTTAAAATAAAGATAGACTTTGTCCCAACCCTGGCCCTTAAAGGCAACTAGGAGGAAGGACAGGAGTGGGTATAAACAGTAGGACATTTTGTGACGCACTTAACTGTTACTATTTTCTCCTCCTGCATTTAATAATGACAGAAGTCAAGTAGGGTTCGTCTACCTCCCCACACAGGCCAGGGAAGTCCTGTGGCATGCCACTGAGCAGTTTCCAGAGCAACAGGCCATTTCTGTGCCTTCTGCTACCCTGGAAAAATCAGGAAAATATAGGCCATGCAGAAGTGCAAGATGCAGATGCCTGAGGGTTCTCCTGGTGTAGCTCAGCTCTGAACCAGGCCCATCTTTTTTGTTCTTTTAATATTTATTTATTTTATTTATTTATTTTCCTTATTATTATTATTATTATTTTTTTGGCTGTGTCGGGTCTTAGTTGTGGCACACGGGATCTTTGTTGAGGCACATGGCATCTTTTCGTTATGGAGCGTGGTCTCTTCGGGTTTCTCTCTAGTTGCGGCGCGCAGGCTTCTCTCTAGTTGTGGCATGCGGGGTTCCTTTGTCTAGTTGTGGCACGTGGACTCCAGGGCACTTGGGCTCTCTCGTTGAGGTGTGCAGGCTCAATAGTTGCGGCGCGTGAGCTCAATAGTTGCCCTGCGGCATGTGGGCTCTCAGTTCCCTGACCAGGGTTCGAACCTGCGTCCCCTACATTGGAAGGCGATTCTTTACCACTGGACCACCAGGGAAGTCCAACCAGCTCCATTTTAACGTCAGAAGTCCATCTGACTATTCCTCAGAAATGTGCTAATGGTTTTTCTGCTAAAAAAAAAAAAGTTAGAAACTCTCTGGAGATCCAATTGAGTTTCACCTTTATGTATACAGTCTAAGATAAATCTCATTCTGACTTGTATAAAGTATACCTGGATCTAGCTTTTGATAACTCTCTGTGGAATATCAACTGCTTAGGGGAGCACTGGCTTCCCAGGATGCAACACTGGAAGTCCATGTGGCTTGGCAATACCAATCTCTACTTAGGTCCTAATCTCTGTTAGAACTTAGGAGACTGTACAGGTGGTGCCAGTGGGTTCCAAGAGGCTACTTTTTTGTGTCCAGCCTTATTCCTCAAAAGTGCAATCCTGCCGCTTCCCACACCCTCAAGATTAGAGATGGGTTTATCTAGAACATAGATCCCTAGCCCTCACAAAATCCAATCATTTTTCACCTTTAGAGAGACTAGAATTTATTGATTAAGATTCCTACACGACCCTGGGAAGTTTAGCAGGTAAGAAACAGAAAATTTGAGAACTTACTCCTGAGTTGAGAGCTCAGTGAATGTTCTTGTGGTTGAAATTTTAAACCTAACTTAAACTTGTGAATATTCAAGTTCATACCTTCTTGACAAAGCATGACCTCCCTTTCTTCATGGAGAAAAATTCTAAAAACTTCAAAAGTTACCTTTTAAATCATTTTAATTGCAAATGAATTCAAAACATAAGGATGAAGTGTCTCTGAAATTGCACATAGCCACTAATACTAGAAGGAAGAAGATGGAAACAGCTTCTTTTAGACTTCATCAAACCATAAATATCCAATATTCTTTTGGAAAATTTGGAGGGTGGTGTGCATAAATTCTTATGGTTCCTTATTTTTTTTTAATATGAAATAGAATTGAGGAGAGCTTTGTCTTGAATGTTTGTAGTAAAAACCTCAAATTTCCTCCAGAGAGGTGTTTTCATTTCCTTTCCTCTTCTGCTTTATGCTAATATATTTTTATTCTGCTAACCATATGTATTATTAAGAGAACCATTAATAAATCTTTGTAAGAAACATGGCTTTGGTCTTACCAAATTCTGGGGATGAGTCTGTGGTTTTTACCGTGGATTGCCTGTAACCTTTGTGGGGTCAAGTTTGGTTAGAAGTCTAAACAATCCTGAACCATTACTACATTATTTTTTAATAGTCCCATATCAGTGATATTGAATATTTCCATACTTGGATTTCAGGCACATTGATTTACCTGACAGGCTCGGTATAATCTTCCAATCTATCTTTTAGTAAGTTTTGTCTACCTTTACTTAATAGCATTTATTTTGGCATTTCAGTTTTCTCCTAGCAGTTACTTTATGGATATTTTTTGAAGGAATGTTTTTAGCGAACACTTGGCATTGAATGTAATGTTACTTTTATAATTTTGTTGAGAAACAACATTCATTGAGTGCTTATTCCACACACAAATATGCAAAAGCTTTATATCTGTTGAGCTTTTGCATTTGGGAACTTTTCGCACGAATTCTAAGCCCAATAATAGCTTCTTTCCAAAGGCAAATGTTCTCTACCTTTCGTTGCCCTTTCCCGTTTCTCCCCCATGCTGCCACCTGGCCATACTCCACAAAATTTCCTCCAGATATTTTGAGTAACTACATATTGCAGTTAAAAACAATATGGGAGTCCAGGGGAAGATGCTTCTATGATAAGCAGTGCTGTACTTCACCTGCCTATAAGTGCAGAAGTTGTTATAGGTAAAGACACCAGGACATCTTTATTGATCCATATGCCAGCCTGCTCTGCTCCACTTGTATATGAGAGGATCATGAGACCAATTCTTTAAACTGTAAGATCTTAAACTCCTAAGATCAATATCTGAACGATATAAAGCTTGAAGGTTAAAGAAAGATCTACATACACTATATACACATGCATGCAGTGATTTACTTGCATGAAATGATTTATTAGACAGCTTTGGGATGGGAGTGTAAGAAAGCCTGATTTCTATGCTTCTTTGCGATAAAATGAATATGGAAAAGTAGGTTGAGCATGGAAGTGTTGATGCTAAAACTTCACTGTACCTTACTGATGCAGTTTCAGTCTACACTGGCCCCAAGCAAATCTGGATTGCGCAACAGCCCAACAAACCCATGAATAGGGCAATGAGGAAACAAATATATAAATAAACTAACTAACAAATTCATACATATATACAGACATTTTGGCCAAAAAAAATTGGTGTTGAAAAAAGGAGCATTCACATTGTGCTAGGATATAACCATGCTCCTGGTTTCACCCAGGCTGGTTTCTTCACTGCTCTCTGGGTGGGGAGGGAGGCAGTCCTAGGTCCTAACTGTGTCAGTTCAGGTCTTTCAAGAAACAATGGCTGACAAGCTGGAATAAGTCTGTGGAGTTTGAAGGGAGAGGGAGCAGAAGAGGGCAAGACTTGCATCTGGGTACAATGCACATCTGACTGTGAAAGGAGAATGGGAAGAAAGGCGAGCTGGATAGGAAACAGTTTAGATTCATTGCAGTTCTGAGATATGTTCAGCCAGGCCAGTGAGGAGTCCCCTAACAAAGGCTTCTCACTAGAGCCCAACATTGGGCATGAATGACCAGGCTCGAGTACACACACTTGCTTAGTCATGGGTCGGGGGAAGCATGGACTCAGCATTAACAACACGGTGGATCTAGAGGTGCTACAGCTGGAGGGTGTCAGCTAGCTACACCCACAGCATGTTCTCTTGGGGAGAGCTTAGCGGCATATGTTCATGCCCATATATCCTTGAATATCGATAAAGTGTGAGTCTTTGTTGGGGCCTAAAGTTCACCAAAGTGTCTTAAAATGAATCTTCCATTGGAACACTTGTTGCTAGATTCATCCCCCTTCTCTGTGCAATTATCTTTGAGATTAGTCCTTCCAAGCTGACATTGCTCTTCTAATTCTTAAAATTTCTTTTGTTTTAATTTTGAATCCTCTAAGTCTCTTTTAAGAAAACAAAATAAATAACAATAATAAAATATGTTCCTTTGTAACATCCTCCCCACATTAATGCTATTCCAGAATTTCAATTCTTTATACTGTGTATCTTTTTGAGGAAACATATCTCTAATTCCCATCTGCTGTTGCCTTTTATCTTATGTTGGGATTGCAATTAAGAGCTATGCAACTTGTATTTTGGGGGAAGGTACTATGACCTCTGGAAAAACTGGAGTTAATTCCAAACATAATAATAACTTTGGGAAGGAATTTTCGACTTTCTTTTTGCTTCCCATATGTTATTAGTTAAGGTAATTAATGCTAGTTGCCACAACAGACAAACTTCAAAATCTTTGTATCTTAACAAAAGTTATCCAGCATAGTTTTACGGAGCGTTCTTTGTCATTTGGTAACTCAACGATCCAGGTTTCTTCCATTTTGTCATGTCCCCTTATCATCATGTGACTTATAAATTGGTTGTAGCAGGAAAAGAGAGTAGGAAGCATACTGGCTCTTAAATGCTCTGAACAAGAAGTGACATATGACTTCCACTCACATTCTCATCTGCCAGAACTTACTTCTGTGTCCCCAGCCCAGCTGAAAAGGATGCTGGGAAATATAAATAAGCACAGTGACCTTTGTTGAGCACTATTTTTTTTGCACACCTTGCCAACTTTATTCTCACTCCAGCCTGGGGTGACTGTTTCATATATGAAGCAGTCCACATGCATATATTCTCTCCTTTACCAGGAAAGAAAGGACAAATATTTGTAGAAAGAATGAGATGTTTCTAGACATACCTTTACTTTAAAATATTCATCCAAACATCACGTGTTTCTTGATGTCAATATTATTCTTTATGTTTTCAAAGTTTTGGGTATTTCTCCTTTTTTCCAAATGTCTTATTTGAAGGACGTTATTCGAAGAACTAGAATCAAGAGGAACATGCAATAAGAGTAGAAAAAAATTAAATGGTTATCTTTAAAATATATTAATCCACACCTAAAGACATGCAAACAAGTAAGTGGATTATCTAAAAATAAACGATTACATTCTGTCTATTATAAAAGTAGAGCGTAATGTGATCATTTTAGTCTTGTCATTAGAACAAATTTTTAAAAATTGCTTATTTCATAGATGAAAAATCCATTTTACTGAGTGTATTAGTTTCCTATTGCTGCTTTAACAAATTACCGCAAATATAGTGACTTAAAATAACACAAATTTATTCTCTTACAGTTACGGAGGTAAGAAGTCTGAAGTGAGTCTTATGGGGCTTAAATTAAGATGTTGTCAGGGCTGATCTCTTCTATGGAAAAAATCCATATCTTGTCTTTTCCAACTTCTAGAAACCTCCAGCATTCTTTGGCTCATGGTGTCATCTCACCAATCTGTGTTTCTGCCTTTTTATCATGTTCTCTGTCTTTGACCCTCCTGCTTCCCTCCTATAAGGACCCTTGTGATAATATTAGGCCCACCCAGTTAATCTAGGATAATCTCCTTATTCTCAACATTCTTAATTTAACCATGTCTGCAAAGTCCTTTTTGCCATGTAAGGTAACATATTCATAGGTTCCAGGGATTAGGGTGTGGACATCTTGGGGGCCGGGGCAGGGGTATTATTCAGCCTATCATACCGAGTCATCTGTAATCTTCCTTACATACTTTACATTCTTATCAATAGCCCATGCTTATCAATCAACTGGATGATACAATAGATTCATCCCCATGAAATTAAATGACTGATACAGTAGCAAAATCTTCCACATTAGCCAACTATGAATTGATTAATGAGTGCCTACTAAACAGGTGGTATCAATAATGTGAGAAGAGTTGAGCAAATGTTTATAGAGGTCAAGGAACCTTTTGGGAACAAAGAAAGCAAAACCTCTACCACTTCCCTGTTGGGGCTCAAAGTTCTATCTTCTTTGATAGATTCTGGCAGCTAGACCACAGAGGCCCACAGGTAGGATAGATTCCCCAGTGACACCATATTCTTGGTGGCAACATATTAGGGGCAATAAAAATCTTACCTCATAGAGAGGGACTGAATTTTTAATTTAAATCACAAATATCTCCAGCCATGATGACAGATAAACTCAGTAAGGTAAGACTATCTTAATAGACCTGATTTTTTCCTGGATATTAATCTGATTTTTCCAAGCCTGAACCTGGTTTTTCCTTTTAAGTGTCACATACTCTGATATATTCTATGACCTAATTGTTACCATTGTAGTGGTGTTGCTGTAGAACTACTCTGAAATCTTTTAACCAATGTAATGGAATTATAATGGCCTTATAATGGGCTCCCCAGAATTTCTTTTTACTATTGTAATGCTGTCATAATGGCATTGTAAGGGGCCCTCCATAAACATATACTGAAATCATTTTGCCACCATCATGACACTGAAATGAGTCCCCATAGAGTTTATTTGAAATTGTTTTGCTCTTCTAATGGCATTATTAATGCAGTCTTCACAGACTTAACAGGGAAATTGTTTGACCATCATAATGTGGTCTTCATAGACTTACAATAAAATTGCTTACAAGTGTAATGTGGTTTCCATGAACTTGCGCTAAAATCATTTTCCTACCATAATGGCATTATAATAGGATATCCATGAACTTGGACTACCAAAGTTTGGTTCTCTTGATGGCATCATAGCAACATTGCTACTAAGACAGTTAAAGTAATATTGATGCTCTGTTGTATCATAAGCAAAGACTGTAAGTAATGCACGTCTACTTGTCACACTTAAGTATCTTGGTTTTTCCTTTAAAAGTAATGTCCTGACTGCAGTATACTTTATAAAACAAGAACAATCACTTCTCAAATAACCAGATGAAAGAACCCTAGATTCTTAGGTCATGAGATCTCATCTTACGCACTTTCTATATAAATTTGAGTGGTTTTTTAAATTAACTTGACTTTTTTCTTTTCCTTTTTTTTTTTTTAAAAAAAGTGTGATGTGTCATTTCCTCTTGATCCTTCAAAAATATTATTTTTTATAAGTCCTCTTTTATGAGATTGCAATGAAGTACAACCATTGCTGTCTAGTCCTTAGCATGAGCATGCTGAAATATATGATGTTTATAACCCTTGGTCCCTTTTATTTACAAGAGACAGCACAAACATAGAAAACTTACTAGCAATAAATGGATACAGTATAAAGACAGATTAAAAGCATGTAATAAATAGAGTGGATTAAATATTTACTGGATGCACAGACCCAGTGTTACATTATTCAGATATGCAGGCAGAATAAAAGGTGTGATGTTGAGGGAGTTTTATGTTTGTATAGGGTGCAATTAGGTTACCAGAATGCAACTTCACAAACAGCTTTTTGGGACCCATGATTTGTCATGATATTGTCATGATATCATTTGTCATCATAACAGATGATTTGTCAGCCTGGAAAATTTTAATCCGTCCTTCTCTGAATTAACAATAGCATAGTGAAGATATACATGGTTTCAGGAAGCACAACGTGTTGTGCTTGTATTATTATGGATTTGATTTCTATTGTCATTAAAATCCTACTGTGTTCTCAGTCTCATTTCCTTTAGGCACACCCATGAGTTCTCATAGCAGAAAGAAAGCCTATGTAATTAGATATGAAATATATGGGGACCACTGCACATGATTTAGATAGAACTTCAATTATTTTTAGAAAAAGCAAATGGCTGTTTTATAAAAGCCACCAGCCATGTCTTTGTCTTGGTGTAAAGAGAAAATTGCCTTGGAGGAGTTCTTTTTTTGGCTCTAGAATGTCTCTCTAAGGTCAACTCTTCAATTATAAGACAAGTATGTATTATTGTCTTGGAAAAAAAGGGGATAACAAGATGTCCATTTTGGTAAGAGTTGTCTCTCTGATATGCACTTAATAGGTAATGATACTCACTGAAGAGGAGGTGAAAAAAATTGTATAGGGGTCAAGGAACCTTTTGGGAACAAGGGAATCAAGACCTAAACCACTTTCCTTTTGAGGTTCAATCCTAGCCCATCATCTTTGTTGATTAAGATGGTCAGCCAACAGAGGTTCACAGGACGAAGAGATTCCCTAGGAGCATCTCAGTGGGGTTATACCACATGGGATGCCTGGAGTGGTAACTGAGTTCAGTGTCGAGACATTTATGGTCATGGGTTGGTGGACAAAGGCAGTGGAGTGTGTGTATCTAAAGCTTGTAGCCTCTCCCAGTGCTGTGTGTGTTTTGAAACAATAACTATACATTATTTAATAGGAATAGAATAATAATAATATTACTGTATCGGAGATTTTTCTTTGTTCCTTACGTGGATTGTCTCGAAACAACTTTACGATACGTATCTTACCCATGGGGAAGCTGAGAGGATAAATGACTTGACCAAGTTCCCACAGCTCTTAAGTGGTTGAGCCAGGGATTACCTTAACCAGTTTGACTCTGGTGTCTACCTATTTTTGCACTGTAACATTTTGGGATCCCAAGCTTGGGTCACCCTCATCCCTAGCGCATTTATAAAGTTGGGTTTTACTTTCAGGGCTGAGATCAAAGATGGTAGGAATGATTTCAGAACTGGAACTTATGCTTAGAGTGATATAAGGAAACATTTGGGAAATAAACTTCCTGCCCTTTAGACCCTGAGACCTGAAAAAGTATTGCCAGGACACTAGTGACATCAGAGCAGCAGATGAATTTAGCATACCAACGTGTGGGTCCACATGTGTTTGCAGCAGACTGAGGAACTCTCTACCATTGAATCGATGAGATTTTCTAGTTCTTTCTCCTGAGTATGAAGCAGAACTGATCCCCTTGGAATGAGAAAGTCTCCAGAGTTCTTGAAATATTCAGGGAGCTGGAAGAGTTCCAAGAGAGATACTTGAGTTCCTGCTAATAGGCATATGAAGGCTCTAGAGATTAATTTGAATACTAAAATAAGAAATGACCTCATTTATATCACAAGCTCATGAAACAGGCCATTTTGCATATTCTGCAAAGACCTATGGATTAACATATACTAGCCAGATTTCATATAATAAAAATGCAACCAATGATTATCTCAAAATTCCTTAATAAAAGCCACTGGCTTTTACGACCAAGGTTGGGTAATAGATTTATGAATAAAATAAAAACAAATCACAGGGTCGGAAGACGATAACAAAATAACATCAGGATAAAGTTAAGAAAATAACTGTGTCTAAAATATAATATGGCTATCACCTAGTTGACATTTAAAATGGCAAAAACAAACATTTATGATTCTTAGCATTCTATCATTTCACTGTTGCAAAAAGATTAATGTCAACACTAAGGACATCATCATTCTTCAACATTAACAAGGGGTCTTATAGGTCAGTGGAAAGAATATTCAGATTGGCTATCAGGCAGGGGATATATTAGAACCTACCTCATAGGTTTGTTGTGAGGATGCAATGAGATCATTCACCTATAGCATTTAACATAGCACTTGACACATGGTAAGCATCCAACAGATGGTGGCTCTTATTCAGTTTTTATTGTTGTGTTATTGTTGTTATTTGCCAGTAAACCATGTGGCTTCAGACAAGTCATGTAATTTCTCTGGGTCTTAAGTGGGCTATCTTCAAGATGGGAGAATCAAATTAGGCAATTTCTAAGCCCTTCTTAATATTCAAGTTGTTTCAATATATGCTGGTAGAATTCTGATGGCAGTTTTTTCTGCAAACTTCTTTAAGATAGCTGACAACTATGTAGGCACAGATAGTAAAACTATTGTGAAAATTTGATTAAAAAATAAGCGAGTTATTTAGACCAGTTGTGAGAAAGGCACTTGGAGTGACCTGCTAGACAGCAAAGATGAGGACTCCAAGTGTAAGAATTATTGTGGACCTTAAGAAAAAAAAAAAGGGACTTCCCTGGTGGTCCAGTGGTAAAGAATCTGCCTTGCAATGCAGGGGACGCGGGTTCGATTCCTGGTCAGGGAACTAAGATCCCACATGCCATGGGGCAACTAAGCCCGGGTACAACAACTACTGAGCTCGCGTGCCTCAGCTAGAGCCCACGTGCAGCAAATTAACGAGCCCACGCACCCTGGAGCCTGCGTGCCACAACTAGAGAAGAGAAAAGCCACACACCACAACTAGAGAGAAGCCCGTGCACCACAACGAAGAGCCCACGCGCCGCAGTGAAAGATCCCGCATGCCTCAACAATGATCCCGCGTGCCGCAACTAAGACCCAATGCAGCCAAAAATAAATAAATAAAATAAATAAATAATAAATAAATCTTAAGAAATGAAAAGGAAAAAAAACCTGGTGGCTAAATAGCAAGAATTACTGCCAAACACTGGGTAATCATGGAACAGGTTACTCTGTAACCTCTCAAGACCCCAGAATGCAACATTATCAGCAGAATCCACTTGAAATAAAAATATATTTAAGGTTAATAATACCAGTTATATGATGAATTGTGGGACATCAGAACTCTTTAAGAGGAAGTCTTTTGAGATATTTTGATATGAAGAGGAAATGGTTTGTCAGTCAACATTATTTACTGAGATTATTTGAGCAAAGAGCTCTCAAAGTGCTACAGAAGAGCAAAAAATTAAGCTTAGTAAGGATCAGACATCCAGACAAACATTACGTAAGTTGAGTTCAATGGAAACTGAAAACTAGAGCTAATTAATTCTATGGCTTAAAGGGCAGAACGTGAGATACAATAAAGTATAGGCACAGCTCTTGGTCTTGAAAACTGCCATAGCTTTCCGGCTTATAATTATTATTCTCCTATTTTGATATAACCTCATTATTCTGACAGGTAGAGCAAGTCTTTGACAAAAGTGGCATGAGAAAAATTGGTGTTTGACTTTTTGACAAAATTGAAACTTTAGACTTTGTTCACGAACTCTTCAAAAGTGACGTAGACCTGTAGACATGCTCTTCTCCATGTAGAGGTGCCTAAGAAAATTATGAGACATGGCAGGATGAAATGGTAGCATTAGTGATGAAATGTCTCCCATCTTGGTCCTGAAAATTCCTAGAGTTGCTCTGTGTCCTACAATTTTTCCCTTCCTTTTATTCTTGAAACCACCTCTTTATCCTTTCTCCATGCTTAAGCTGTGACTCACAACAAAAATGTACTAACAATACATCACTGCCCATACTGTCTTTTCTCTCAGTTCTTTGTGTCATTTAGTACATTCCTTAGTCACCTCTTTGTATTCATCTCAACTATTATTACTCATCTCAAGATTTATGTTTTCTGAACATAAGGAACAATGATGAAAGAGCATGGACTATCTTAAGGAATGACTTTATAGCCCTTCAATGAGTTATTACAACTCACAGTTTAGTTAGCATGAGCATTTCTGCTTCTCCAACATAAATAAATAGCTATTCATTTAACATGCCATTAAGTAGCCCTAAGTGTTCAAACACTATACCTTGTTTGAAAAGTTTACTGTACCCTTCTCTTCAATGAGAATATAAATCATTCATACTTAGAAGCTTTTTTCAGGATAAATTCCCTAGAATTTTAATTGAGGTATAAATATATATACAATGAGGGGGGAACGTGTGTAAGCCTGAAGTGTATAGCTCAGTTGATACCCATGGTATATATAAGTGTGTATACCTTGGTAGTAGTTAAATGGACACACACACACACACACTGTAAAACATTTCTGCTACACTGGAAGGTTCTCTGTGTACCTTCACAGTCAATACCAGCATCCACCCACCTCTCACTCCTCCTTCCGCCAAGAGGTAACTGCTATTTTGACTTCTGCCATCATTGATTAGTTTTGCCTGTTCCTGTACATCACATAAATGGAATCATATAATAGTTGTTTTTGTGTCTGGCTTCATTCACTCATCATATCTGTGGTAGCCACCCAAATTGTTGTATGAAGCAGAAAATTAGTTTTTTCATGACTGTGTAGTATTCCATTGTATGAATATAAAAAACTATATTGATTCAGTGCACTGTTAATGGACATTTGGGCTATTTGAGTTTTGGGCCATTAAGAATAAAGTTGGACTAAGCATTCATGTTCAGATCTTTGTGTGAGCACAGTTTTATTTTTCTTAGGTTTGTCTCGGAATGGAAATTCTGGCTCATAGAGTGCTATATGTATAGCTTTAGTAGCTTAGATATTGACAGATAGCCTTACAAAGTGGCAGAAGCAATTTAAATTCCCACCAACATATAAGAATTCCACTTGCTGCAAATCCTTCCCAACACTAGATATTGTGAGTATTTTAATTTTAGCTATTCTGGTAGATGTGTAATGTTGTATATTCTTAAGTGCATGTAATGTGAATTTCCATGATTTATGACACTAAATTCAAAAATTCATAATTGAAATTTTGTGCTTCTATAGAATAGGCTACCAGCTCCCATGGCAGATATGGTACAATTATTTACAAAATAACACCAAAATATTACCACACTGAATTCGATGGGAGTTAGGAACTGGGTTTTAATTCTAGGTCGGCCAGTAACTGATAGAGTGATCTTGGACAATTCATTTTTCTTTACTGGTTCTTGGGTTCCTCACTTATTAAGAGTTTACTTGTGTTGCTGTATACTTGTTTTTATTTCTAACATATATGGTTTAATAAATATTTTATTGTCTGTCCTAGTCTGCATCTCTGGCCAGGGAAGGCCCCTGACTGTACTCAGTGGAGAGAAAGACACATGTAGACAAAATAAGCATTGTTTTCTAGGTCATTTTTTCATCAGTTGTCCGATTCCTTTGGATTCATTTAGATTTTTAATTCTTTTTCTTAGCAGAAGCTGAGAGGGTCTAGTGGTCTGAGTTACTACTTTTCCTTTGAAGGATTTTTTTCCTGTAAGATTCCCAAAGAAATTCCTTCTTGGTCCTCTTGGCAGAGGGACTTCGCTCCACAGCCACCATCTCTCTCTCTCTCATTGGTGCTGACACAGCTCTCCTGTCAGATCTAAATCTTAAAAAGGGTTATGACCTTACCAAAGTAAATGGCTTCCTATCTGCTTCAGGGAAATTCCATAGCTCAGGAGTGTTGGAGCACATCATGTGGTCACAGGAACAAAAATTAATTTTTTGTTACATATAGTTTAGGCAATTGTGATCCAAATTAATGTAAGGATCTTCACTTTTATCTGTGTTTGAACTGGGGCTACAAAGATGAGTTCTCTTTTTCCTTTTGGTCTAAATCCAAACCAATGGTAATTGATGACCTAAACTATAGATTTTGTTTTTCTGTTAAGATTTTCTTAATTCTACATAAATAAGTGATTCCATTGGAGACTGTGCTTTGTAGTGCCAAAATTAATACTAAGTGTAAAGTTAGCCTCTTGTAAAAGCTGCATTAACTCTTCAAAGCCATTTGATCTCTAGTTCCTGTAGTGAAGTCATTATTTACATGGAAAGGAACCCAGTACATCACTGATCTATAAATACTGCAAGCATTAAACCTACGCCAGGTATTATGATATTCCTGAGAATACAATAATTAAAAACAAAGATAAGTCATCTTTCTCTGCCCTTGCGGGCTTAGAATCTTGTGGATGTCATTATGCAAAGTTCTTAATTTCCAAGTCTTATACATCCAAGAACCTGAACTTTGTGGCTGAATAGAGAAATCAAAGTTTAGAAAGTGACTAGACATTCAAAAGGACCCTTCAACTACAGGTAGAAGAATTAGTTTCAAGCATCCGTTTCTTCTACAAATATTGTTTTACTTCATTTGATTTAACTGGTCTTGTTCTAAGCCCTGAGGAATCAGGAGTAAATGAGACAGATGTGCCTTTTGTCCTCTAGAGTTTCTGACCCGTGGCTCTCTTAGATTCTGCTTGAAAAAGTCCATGCTTAATGACTAAGAGTCTGGGTCACAACTAAATTATTAACAACACAGTTTTAATCTTCATGTGAATGTTTATGCTCATATGGAACCTCCTCCTGGGAGCCCGGGACCTGGCTCTTCTTTCCCTTCTAAAACTGTAAACATGGTTGTGTGTGTGTGTGTGTGTATACGTGGGATTAGTTACTTTGTCAAGAGTATATGCAGCTTGGATTCACTTTGTTATACAGCAGAAACTAACACACCATTGTAAAGCAGTTATACTCCAGTAAAGATGTTAAAAAAAAAAAAAAGTATATGCAGCTTGGAGGGAAATGGAATGAGAAAATAACTCTCACATCTTAAATATGCCCTGTCAAGCTTGCATATTAGTTACAACCTGCTCCACTATATCCCACGTAGACCAGTATATTTAGCTACTAGGTTAGAGTTGGAAACTTGAGTTTGGATTCCAGCTCTACCATTCAGTACCTAAGTGACCCTGGTCAACTTATTTCTTATCTCTGAGTTTGAATAATCTCATCTGTAAAATGGGGATAATAATTCCCATTGTCTGCTTAATCAAATTTTTCAAAAAGGAAATTGCATTGCCTAGGAGATTCAGGGCAGTTCTTTTAATTATGTAGTATTAGCACCTTTCTATGTAATAAAAGGAGTTTGTACTACAGTTACTTCCCACACTCACGGCCATTGACAACTAGGAGGAGTGAGGAAGGAGTGCTGTCTGCTCATAACCCCTTATACACCATCACCTTCCTTATTCTTTGCCAGTCATCATTTGTTCAGAACATCATTTACCAGGGATCAAATCATGCTTTGAGTGTAAGTATAATATCTGGTTGGCTGGGCACATATACATTCAGAAGTATACCTTATTTCATGGAGGGAGGGCTTCCACAAAGTTCCCTCAACCATGCTTCGCTCCACCTTGGGATATTTCCTTTCCCTATGGGTCAGTTATCCCATTTCACTAATGAGTCATGGATAACCTAAATGATATCACTCAGGCACGAATGATAATTAGATGGCAGAGCCGGAATTAGAACCCATTAGACGGCTTTACTTCCAGGTCTGTTCTCATGTCATTGAACAAGGCTCGTGCTTCGTTTCAGCTCAGATTTCTTATTTCCAGTTGATGTTTTGTTGTCTGAAATTTCACAGATTAGCACTTTGACCCCTTAAAAACAGGTTTAAGTGATTGTAGCACTCTTGCCTCAGTGCACTTTTAGTTTTGCTTAATCAATTCATCAAGACCTTCTATTGTTAGCAGGAGAAACACAGAGACCAAGAACTTTCACGACAACTCCAAACACTCAATTATTCATTGGGATCTGTAGTGTTTTACAGAAGCAAAATAGACACGACCAGAATTATCATGATTTAACAAGTGAGCTCCTCTAGATCTGAGCATAAATGGAATGTGCCTGTGCTATGAAAGCAAAAATATGAAATCTGATTTTATCATTTTTTTCCCATAAGAAATTTTATTTTCCATATGCATCTAGTTTGTCTGTATCTGTCTATGTAAATTAGGACTAAATTCATCAGAAGTAGACAGTTCAGGTGTGGTAATTGACACCATGAAGTCATCAGAAAACCTTCCTTTCTGTCTTTTTCTGCTTCATCATCCTCAGTGTGTAGCTTCCATCCTCATGGTCCAAGGTGGCTGCTAGAGGTCCAGTCCTCATGTCAGTATTTCAGGCAGCAGGAAAAAGCACAGTGGGAAGGGTAGAAGGGTGTGTGCAAGCTGCCTGTTTTCCTTTTAAATAAGTTCTTCGGCAAGTCCCACACAATAACTTCTGCTTATGTCACTTTGGCTATATCTTATTCTCCTGACCATTCTTAGTTGTATAGAGATAAAAGCTTCTATTTTGCTAACAATTACCCCATTCCTCTTTGTCTCCCTCCCCACCTCTCAGAAAACCAAAGCTAGCAGTTATACATATATTCCTACATTTCTCTAGGATTATACAAATAATTGATATACATGTTGTTGTTAGTGATCAGAATTAGATCATACTATACAAAGTATTCTTCAGCTAAATTTTTTAACCTAATCCAAGTTCACTTCATATAGATGTCCTCATTCTTTTAAATAGCTACTTCAAACTCTTTAGTATCAATATGCCACAAATATTTCACAAAGAAGACAACTTTTGCTGATTAAGATGTCCAGAAGGGCAGCAAAATCAGCTTGATTAAGTACTGAAGACAGCTAAAAAAACCAAGCAACTGAATGATGGAGAGAAAGTTAGAGGGTTTAGGGTCAAGCACATTAAGTGGGTTAACATGGCTAGCTAAGGACACAGAGCATGCTCAGAGTATGACTGCAGCATTTTTAGGACAGAGGGGGCACTTTTTAGCATAGCTTCTTATGCCACAAAATCCCTAAAGATGCCATTTATGCCATCTGGCTTTGTTGTTCCTCTCAATCAGCATCTTTAGACATTTCTACTATTCATTTTTTCCCTTTTCAAAACATCTCTCCAATCAAATCACCATCTAATTTCTAAATTCTGAAAAAAAAAAGAGTTTAAAAAAAATTTAAAACTTTGCCCTTAAACCACTTTCTCTAGTTATTAATCCACCTGTTGATAGCCTTTCTTTCCGTTTTGAGTTCGAGCATTATTTTTGTCCTTTCACACATTTTTCCTTGCCTTTATTTGGCCCTCTTGCCCCTTTTCCTTCTTTTTCCATGATTTTCCTCACCTTCTTGTGCTTTTCAGATAATTACTTATTGAAACACCAACCAGCATATAGGCTTTCATCTTGAGTTTGCATAAGTGTTTAAAATTTAACATGGAAAGGAGCTGCGTTAGAGTCTGAATCTCCAGGTTAGCTGTTGCTCCTTCCGAAATTTGAGCCTCATGCCTTGAACTGCTCCCTTTCCCAACCATGCCCTATCCATGAAGCCCAAATGTACATCATGAGCATGGTGAATAAGTGAAGAAAGTAAGTAAAAAAAAGCAAAGCTGACTCTCTGAAAGAAACTAAAAGAACATTTCCTCTGTAACACAAACCTGTAGATATCTCAGCATGTAGGGCAAACAAAACTGATCCAGAAACAAACACCAAGCTGCTCAGTTTCTTTTGGCTAATCCAAGCTTGAAGGGTTTTCCCTTCCTTTGTGTTTTGTGGACTGGGTAAATAGGGAAGCAGTGAAGATGTTCACTGAGAAGGCTTCATGTATCAATGCATTCGTTCATCTTTCTATTTTCTGGTCTCCTCGTTTTGTAATGAGGCTAATTGGAGGTGCCAGGAAATTGGGGGGCTGGTTCTGAGAGCATCTAACAGCATAACTACTTGCTTTTCTTGGTCTTTGACACCACTTTTACTAAGAAACATGACCAATATTTACAAAATAATGTGACAACACTAGTAAGAATATAGTTCTCAGAGAATCTCATATATGGAAGTAATTTGCATGTGAGGAAACCGAAGGGTAAAATTGTTTGCCCCAACTCATGTTATTGTTGGCAAAGCCAGAAGCAAACTCTTGTCCATTGTGCAACTCCCCTCACTCTGACCTTGGCTACAGGCTGCTCCAAATGTTGAACTGATGGATATAGCTAAACCTTACCTTATTTCCAAGAAAAAAAGTAATCACCTAACATTTTATGGGATGCTGATCACACACCAGAAACCATTGTGCAAGATGCTGTCATGCTTTCATTTACTCCATGCATGTTTGTCCAGGGACGTTTACACATGAGTCAGAGAGGGTCCTTGTCCTCATGGAGCTTACATCTGAGGGGTGTGTATGTGTGTGTATGTGCACACGCACGCACACGTGTGCGTGTTGACAGAGAGTGAGGGAAGGTGGAGAGTGGAAGAACAATAAAAGCAAGTAAATCCACCATTATATCTGATAGTGTTTTACGTTAAATGAACATCCGAGATAGGATAGAGAACAGTGTGGAAGATGAGGGAAAAGCGCTACTTTATACTATTGCATTTAATTCTAACATCAAGTCTATGAGACAGGAACTAGTATTCTCTCTAATACGCAGATAAAGTTCACCCATCTTGGGCGGGAAGGAGTCAGCTCTAAGCCCAGGTCTGCCTCACTCCAGAGTTGTGCTCTAGTCATTATGCCCATTTGCCTCTAAATGACAATGTCATGGGAAAAAAAAAATATTTCCTTGAATTTTTATTCAAAGCAGCAATTGTTAAACGAGAAAATACACTGGATAAGTGCTGATGATTACATATCTGAACAGTGAGCTGAGTTGCTTAATGAGGTTAAGGCTCATGACATCAAAACTTGAGTTATTTCATCTTGAGACTGGCGGAAAAGAGACCAAATAAAAATGCATTATTGGATTTATCTGGTTCCTATTTTCAAGGATCAAAGAATCAGCTAATAGGTACACAATTCTTGAAGCCGTGCAAGGTCAGCAGCTAATAAAGACATCTACTATTTAATCATGGATCAGACCACTTGACTTTGCTTGTATCACTGATACCAGCCATTATTGGCTGAGAACCAGCAGAGTACTCAGTACAACATGAAATAAGAGAGGTTGGGGGATCTGTTAATTGCATCTTGTCTCAGCTGTAGGAGGTACACTCCTCCAAAATCAGTCCCTTCCTATTATTCCAGGTTGCAGCTGGCATGGTAAACCCAGGGTTGTTTTCGCCCAATGAAAGAGTCTAATTTTATCACAGAATCATAGGACTGGCAAGACCTTGAGAGGTCAGTGGAGGCATTCAGGCAAGACTGCACTGAGTGAATATATCTAATCCTATTTTAAACCATCTCCAGAGGGGAGATTCCATGATTTCTCTTGAAAGCCAATGCCAGTTTTAAGCAACGTTTTCTGTAGCCAGTCTTACATCCTTAGTGATTTATTTTAAATTCACAGGGTTCATAATGCTAGTTTATACTATCTCTATTTTCCCTCAGTTTTTTAAAAGTATTGTATCGCTTATTAGCTTAACATTCCTAAATTGAACACTTATTCTATGGTAGCATTAAGAATTCCAAAGAAAAATGACTTTGAAGGACTTCTGACCCAGCTGCCACTTTCTCCCTTGTTCCCTTGCTCTAAGCATGCTGGCCATTTTATATCCTCAAACGTGCCCAGCTTATTTCTTACTCAGGGCTTTTGCACTTGCTATTTGATCCTGTGCCTGTGACAGTCTGCACTAAATCTTCCTGTAAAGGGCCCCTTCTCCTCAGAAGAGCCATCCCTGATCGACCTATTTAAAGTCTCCTCAGAGCATGTATGTCTCTAAAATTATCTTATTTATTCCCTAGTTGGCACAGTTGTTGTTTGTCTCCTTCCAAAAGAATGTTTGAACTGTGTGACTGGGCCTCACCTGACTTTTTTGTTCTAACCATTGTAATTCCAGTGTCTAAAACAGGCATATCATAAGCATTTGATAAATATTTGCTGAAGAAATGAACGAAAGGATATTTGCATAGCAATAGAGCAGTGTAAAATGTTTATTAAGTCTGTGTCCTCAGGGAACTCCCAGAGTGGTCTGTTCTGAGAGGATGTACAGTGTGCTTTCAGGAACTTTAAAGTCAGACCATGTGGCTTCAAGTCCCAGATCCAGCTCTTACCAACTGTGAAACTTCGGGCAAGTTACTTAAATTCTCTTAGTTTTAGTTTGGTAATCTGTGAGATGGTAACAGTAAAACTGGCTCCCTTGTCAGCTGTTGGGATGAATGGGTTATTTTACCTATTAATTTACTTTTTGAAACAATAGTTACTGAGCACCTACTGTGTGCCAGGCACTGATCTCGGAGCTGAGAGCACAAAAGTGATCAGTTGATAAAAATCTCTCCACTCAAAGCGTACACTTTGATGTACATAATACATGTTTCATAATTATTTTAAGAACTGCCTTCTGAATTTAACCGGCAGTGGGATTAAATTTGGACTCTGGTCAGTGTGCTGGTACAGGCTCTTCATTCAATAGTCAGTATGTATTTACTAAGTGCCTATTATGTTTCCAAGAATAATTATCCAGTTAATAATGGTGTATTGGGAGGGTTCTTAGGTCTATGTATAAGAGGGCATGTCCAGTCTCACCTACAAATAGATTCCTTGTATTTGACACCTACAGTGCTTAAAGAGATCTATAGAGCAGTGCAAAAAAACATATTTGTTTAATATTGTTTATATGTATTTCAGAAAGACTATCAACCAAAAAACAGGTGAATATTTCTTTGGACTTTTGATAAAGAAAGCCTTTTTTCTGGAAATAAGGGTGTTTCTTAATCAGTGTACCATTTGCATTGGTGATGTTACACTTAGATTAGGACCTTGATTTTTTTTTTTTTTAAAAGCTATCTTTTACCAGTAATCCATTCTCATTTTAGAATGTTTTTTAAAAGAGAGATAAGCAGCCAAGAGAAACCTTTATTAATATATTAAGAGGTTTACACAAACATGTATTCACACATATGCTTTTTAAACAGGTGAGTTTCTGTTTCCAAAGTTTACCTTTTTATTTACCAATATATGGTGACTACATTCTATGTCAACAAATATACAGACTCCCCTTCATTTTTAATGACTGCACAAGATCTGTGCATGAATGTATCATATTTGTTCAATCATCTTGTTGAACATTTAAGAATTACTACACCTAAGAGGAATGTACAGATCAATGGGTTTGATTATAGGATACCAAATTCTTAACTTATGTAGTAATAAACGAAATAAAATGGAAAATGTGAAGCTTGGGAAATATTTGCAAAACATACATAGTTTAAAAGCATGATCGCTCGAGCCACCCTGCCAGAGTTCAGCTTCTTTACCTGCTAGTTCTGTGAGCTGGGGAAAGTTACTTACCTCTGTGTGTGCTGATTTCCTCATCTGTAAAAATGGGGATAATAATAGTACCCAACCTTAAGGGAAATTGCGAGGAGTAAATATAAAATATCC
The DNA here is from genome assembly GCF_949987535.1 of Balaenoptera acutorostrata. NCBI lineage: Eukaryota > Metazoa > Chordata > Mammalia > Artiodactyla > Balaenopteridae > Balaenoptera > Balaenoptera acutorostrata. The sequence goes on along the minus strand of NC_080065.1, from coordinate 75,191,510 downwards.
TGAACTGTGTCTGACACCAAAGAATGGTTATGTAAAAGTTTGTTAATAAACATGTCAGAGAGAGACCTTCAAGATGGCAGAGGAGAAAGACGTGGAGATCACCTTCCTCCCCACAAATACATCAGAAATACATCTACATGTGGAACAACTCCTACAGAACACCTACTGAATGCTGGCAGAGGACCTCAGACTTCCCAAAAGATGCCCTCAGGCGACCTACACGCAGAGGCAGGGCCAAATCCAAAGCTGAACCCCAGGAGCTGTGCGAACAAAGAAGAGAAAGGGAAATCTCTCCCACCAGCCTCAGGAGCAGAGGATTAAATCTCCACAGTCAATTTGATGTGCCCTGCATCTCTGGAATACCTGGATAGACAACGAATCATCCCAGAATTGAGGCGGTAGACTTTGGGAGCATCGGTAGACTTGGGGTTTGCTTTCTGCATCTAATTTGTTTTTGATTTTATGTTTATAATTTAGAGCTTATTATCATTGGTAGATTTGTTTATTGATTTGGTTGCTCTCTTCCTTTTTTTTTTTAATGTATAGATTTCTTTTTTCCCTTTTTCTGTTTTTGTGAGTGTGTATGTGTATGCTTCTTTGTGTGATTTTGTCTGTATAGCTTTGCTTTTACCATTTGTCCTAAGGTTTTGTCTGTCTGTTTTTTTTTTGTTTGTTTTGTTTTTGTATAGTTTTTAACGCTTGTTATCATTGGTGGATTTGTTTTTTGGTTTGGATGCTCTTTTCTTTCTTTATTTTAAATTTTTTTATTTTTAATAATTTTTTTACTTTTTTATTTTAATAACTTTATTTTATTTCATTTCATTCTTTCTTTCTTTCTTTTTTTCTCCCTTTTCTTCTGAGCTGTGTGACTGACAGGGTCTTGGTGCTCCGGCTAGGTGTCAGGCCTGTGCCTCTGAGGTGGGAGAGGCGAGTTTAGGACATTGGTCCACCAGAGATCTCCCGTCTCCATGTAATATCAAATGGCGAAAGCTCTCCCAGAGATATCCATCTCAACGCTAAGACCCAGCTCCACTCAACGAACAGCAAGCTACAGTGCTGGACACCCTATGCCAAACAACTATCAAGACCGGAAACCAAACCCACCCATTAGCAGAGAGACTGCCTAAAATCATAATAAGGTCACAGACACCCCAAAACACACCACCGGATGCGGTCCTGCCCACCAGAAAAACAAGATTCAGCCTCATCCACCAGAACACAGGCACCAGTCCCCTCCACCAGGAGGCCTACACAACCCACTGAAACAACCCACTGAACCAACCTTAGCCACTGGGGGCAGACACCAAAAACAATGGGAACTATGAAACTGCAGCCTGCGAAAAGGAGACCCCAAACACAGTAAGTTAAGCAAAATGAGAAAACAGAGAAACACACAGCAGATGAAGGAGAAAGGTAAAAACCCATCAGAGCAAACAAATGAAGAGGAAATAGGCAGTCTACCTGAAAAAGAATTCAGAGTAATGATAGTAGAGATGATACAAAATCTTAGAAACAGAATAGATAAAATACAAGAACCGTTTAACAAGGACCTAGAAGAACTAAAGAGGAAACAAACCATGATGAACAACACAGTAAATGATATTAAAAATTCTCTAGAAGGAATCAATAGAATAACTGAGAGAGAAGAACGGATAAGTGACCTGGAAGATAAAATAGTGGAAATAACTACCACAGAGCAGAATAAAGAAAAAAGAATGAAAAGAATTGAGGACAGTCTCAGAGACCTCTGGGACAACATTAAACACACCAACATTCGAATTATAGGGGTCCCAGAAGAAGAAGACAAAAAGGAGGGGACTGAGAAAATATTTGAAGAGATTAAAGTTGAAAACTTGCCTAATATGGGAAAGGAAATAGTCAATCAAGTCCAGGAAGTGCAGAGAGTCCGATACAGGAAATTCCAAGGAGAAACACACCAAGACATATATTAATCAAACTATCAAAAATTAAATGCAAAGAAAAAATATTAAAAGCAGCAAGGAAAAAACAACAAATAACATACAAGGGAATCCCCATAAAGTTAACAGCGGATCTTTCAGCAGAAACTCTGCAGGCCAGAAGGGAATGGCAGGACATACTTAAAGTGATGAAAGGGAAAAGCATACAACCAAGATTACTCTACCCAGCAAGGATCTCATGCAGATTCGATGGAGAAATTAAAACCTTTACAGACAAGCAAAAACTAAGAGAATTCAGCACCACCAAACCAGGTTTACAACAAATGTTAAAGGAACTTGTCTATGTAGGAAACACAAGAGAAGGAAAAGACCTACAATAACAAACCCAAAACAATTAAGAAAATGGTAATAAAAACATACATATCAATAACTACCTTAAATGTAAATGGATTGAATGCTCCAACCAAAAGACATAGACTGGCTAAATGGATACAAACACAAGACCCGTATATATGCTGTCTACAACAGACCCACTTCAGATCTAGGGACACATACAGACTGAAAGTGAGGGGATGGAAAAAAATATTCCATGCAAATGGAAATCAAAAGAAAGCTGGAGTAGCAATTCTCATATCATACAAAATAGACTTTAAAATACAGACTGTTACAAGAGACAAAGAAGGACACTACATAATGATCAAGGATCGATCCAAGAAGAAGATATAACAATTGTAAATATTTATGCACCCAACATAGGAGCACCTCAATACATAAGGCAAATGCTAACAGCCATAAACGCGGGAATCGACAGTAACACAATCATAGTAGGGGACTTTAACATCCCAGTTTCACCAATGGACAGATCATCCAAAATGAAAATAAATAAGGAAACACAAGCTTTAAATGATACATTAAACAACATGGACTTAATTGATATTTATAGGAGATTCCATCCAAGAACAGCAGATTACACTTTCTTCTCAAGTGCTCATGGAACATTCTCTAGGATAGATCATATCTTGGGTCACAAATGAAGCCTTGGTAAATTTAAGAAAATTGAAATTGTGTCAAGTATCTTTTCTGACCATGCTATGAGACTACATATCAATTACAGGGAAAAATCTGTAAAAAATACAAACACATGGAGGCTAAACAATACACTACTAAATAACCAAGAGATCACTGAAGAAATCAAAGAGGAAATCAAAAAATACCTAGAAACAAATGACAATGAAAACATGATGACCCAAAACTTATGGGATGCAGCAACAGCAGTTCTAAGAGGGAAGTTTATTGCAATACAATCCTACCTCAAGAAACAAGAAACATCTCAAATAAACAACCTAACCTTACACCTAAAGCAATTAGAGAAAGAAGAACAAAAAAAACCCCAAGGTTAGCAGAGGGAAAGAAATCATAAAGATCAGAGCAGAAATAAATGAAAAAGAAATGAAGGAAAAGATAGCAAAGATCAATAAAACTAAAAGCTGGTTCTTTGAGAAGATAAACAAAATTGATAAATCATTAGCCAGACTCATCAGGAAAAAAAGGGAGAAGACTCAAATCAATACAATTAGAAATGAAAAAGGAGAAGTAACAACTGACACTGCAGAAATACAAAGGATCATGAGAGATTACTACAAGCAGCTATATGCCAATAAAATGGACAACCTGGAAGAAATGGACAAATTCTTAGAGCAGCACAGCCTTCCGGGACTGAATCAGGAAGAAATAGAAAATATAAACGACCAACCACAAGCACTGAAATTGAGACTGTGATTAAAAATCTTCCAACAAGCAAAAGCCCAGGATCAAATGGCTTCACAGGCAAATTCTATCAAACGTTTAGAGAAGAGCTAACACCAATCCTTTTCAAACTCTTCCAACATATAGCAGAGGGAGGAACAATCCCAAACTCATTCTACAAGGCCACCATCATCCTGATACCAAAACCAGACAAAGATGTCACAAAGAAAGAAAACTACAGACCAATATCACTGATGAACACAGACGCAAAAATCCTCAACAAAATACGACCAAACAGAATCCAACAGCACATTAAAAGGATCATACACTATGATCAGGTGGGGTTTATCCTAGGAATACAAGGATCCTTCAATATACGCAAATCAATGTGATAAACTGTATTCACAAATTGAAGGAGAAAAACCATATGATCATCTCAATAGATGCAGAAAAAGCTTTCGACAAAACTTAACACCCATTTATGATAAAAACCCTCCAGAAAGTAGGCATAGAGAGAACTTACCTCAACATAATAAAGGCCATATATGACAAACCCACAGCCAACATCGTTCTCAATGGTGAAAAACTGAAACCATTTCCTCTAAGGTCAGGAGCAAGACAAGGTTGTCCACTCTCACCACTATTATACAACATAGTTTTGGAAGTTTTAGCCACAGCAATCAGAGAAGAAGAAGAAATAAAAGGAATCCAAATCAGAAAAGAAGAAGTAAAGCTGTCACTGTTTGCAGATGACATGATACTATACATAGAGAATCCTAAAGATGCTACCAGAAAACTACTACAGCTACTCAATGAATTTGGTACACTAGCAAGATACAAAATTAATGCACAGAAATCTCTTGCATTCCTATACACTAATGATGCAAAATCTGAAAGAGAAATTAAGGAAACACTCCCATTTTTACCATTGCAACAAATAGAATAAAATACCTAGGAATAAACCTACCTAAGGAGTCAAAAGACCTGTATGCAGAAAACTATGAGACACTGATGAAAGAAATTAAAGATGATAGCAGCAAATGGAGAGATAAACCATGTTCTTGGATTGGAAGAATCAACATTGTGAAAATGACTATACTACCCAAAGCAATCTACAGATTCAGTGCAATCCCTGTCAAATTACCAATGGCATTTTTCACAGAAGTAGAACAAAAAATTTCACAATTTGTATGGAAACACAAAAGACCCCGAATAGCCAAAGCAATCTTGAGAAAGAAAAACGGAACTGGAGGAATCAGGCTCCCAGACTTCAGACTATACTACAAAGCTATAGTAATCAAGACAGTTTGGTACTGGCACAAAAACAGAAATATAGATCAATGGAACAGGATAGAAAGCCCAGAGATAAACCCACGCACATATGGTCACCTTGTTTTTGATAAAGGAGGCAAGAATATACAGTGGAGAAAAGACAGCCTCTTCAATAAGTGGTGCTGGGAAAACTGGACAGCTATACATGTAAAAGAATGAAATTAGAACACTCCCTAACACCATACACAAAAATAAACTCAAAATGGATTAAAAACCTAAATGTAAGGCCAAACACTATCAAACTCTTAGAGGAAAACATAGGCAGAACAATCTATGACATAAATCACACCCACCTCCTAGAGTAATGGAAATAAAAACAAAAATAAACAAATGAGACCTAATGAAACTTAAAAGCTTTTGCACAGCAAAGGAAACCATAAACAAGACAAAAAGACAACCCTCAGAATGGGAGAAAATATTTGCAGATGAAGCAACTGACAAAGGATTAATCTCCAAAATTTACAAGCAGCTCATGCAGCTCAATGTCAAAAAAGCAAACAACCCAATCCAGAAATGGGCAGAAGACCTAAATAGACATTTCTCCAAAGCAGATATACAGATTGCCAACAAACACATGAAAGGATGCTCAACATCACTAATCGTTAGAGGAACACAAATCAAAACTACAATGAGGTATCACCTCACACCAGTCAGAATGGCCATCATCAAAAAATCTACAAACAATAAAGGCTAGAGAGGGTGTGGAGAAAAGGGAACTCTCTTGCATTGTTGGTGGGAATGTAAATTGATACAGCCACTATGGAGAACAGTATGGAGGTTCCTTAAAAAACTAAAAATAGAACTACCATATGAGCCAGCAATCCCACTACTGCGCATATACCCTGAGAAAACCATAATTCAAAAAGAGTCATGTACCACAATGTTCATTGCACCTCTATTTACAATAGCCAGGACATGGAAGCAACCTAAGTGTCCTTCGACAGATGAATGGATAAAGAAGATGTGGCTCATATATACAATGGAATATTACTCAGCCATAAAAAGAAACGAAATTGAGTTATTTGTAGTGAGGTGGATGGACCTAGAGTCTGTCATGCAGAGTGAAGTAAGTCAGAAAGAGAAAAACAAATACAGTATGCTAACACATATATATGGAATCTAAGGGAAAAAAAAAAAAAAAAAGGCCGTGAAGAACCTAGTGGCAAGACGGGAATAAAGACACCGACCTACTAGAGAATGGACTTGAGGATATGGGGAGGGGGAGGGGTGAGATGTGACAGGGTGAGAGAGTGTCATGGACATATATACACTACCAAATGGAAAATAGATAGCTAGTGGGAAGCAGCCGCATAGCACAGGGAGATCAGCTCGGTGCTTTGTGACCACCTAGAGGGGTGGGATGGGGAGGGTGGGAGGGAGGGAGATGCAAGAGGGAAGAGATATGGGAACATATGTATATGTATAACTGATTCACTTTGTTATAAAGCAGAAACTAACACACCATTGTAAAGCAATTATACTTCAATAAAGATGTTTAAAAAAAAAAAGTTTAACATTTAAAAGTGGTAACAGACTAGAACCTAACATTTTCTCCAGAAAAATGAAAAACTCAAACTTTCAAGTTACTAGGAAGTTTTAGTTGTGGAGTACAGAAGTGTATACACTGGGCAGAGTGAGAGGTTTTGCTATTTGTCAATATACAAATAACTAGTGGTTAATATTTTCCATGAAATAAGAAGAATCACCATGTCTACCTGTGTTATCCAAAAAACTTCCATCTTTACTTAGCTTTGCTTGTGAAGTTGGCTGGAGTGTGCTAAGCAAATTGATTAGTTGACTTGTTTTGGTTCTTGTTGGTTATTGATCAGGATCTTCTCAGAAATCAGTTATAGTATGAAATTTAATATAACATGAAATTTTTACCATCCTTAAACTAATAAATAAGTAATAATAAAAAGCCAAGTGAAATGAAAGATCTGAATGATATTCTGAAATGAAGTTGGGTCCACCACCCCTGCCTATATTTTGGTAAGGATAGGATCACATTGCTCTCTTTCAGCACTCTATTCCCTGTGTGCCTGGCACAGAATGTGTTTAACTTCAGAAAATGCTAACACAAAGAATGAGAAGATGGCATTATAATGAGGCCCTAAAATATAAATTAGTAATATTGGTAACATTAACTTTCCAATTAAAATATTAATGACTACAAAAGTATATAGAGGCTTCAGTGGCGTGACATTCCCTGTTACATTAGAATTTGATAAAGATTATTCTGGAATCTTCCTTTAATCAGTTCTCATCACTGTTTGAATAGGACACATGCAGTCTTACCATCATATACAGTGAAAGAAGTGAGTTACTCTTTGGAAATAAGGGGACAGTACATAGTTATTTGTCATAGTGGTAGACAAATATTTATGAAAGTAGAATCTTAGCATCTAAAACTCTTTCAAATTAATATTTCAAATACGTAAGCAAGATATGCTCATTATATAAAATAGGAAAATATGAAAATTAGAAAGAAGAAAAACTATCACATTTCCAACACCTATGGACAGATACTTGGACAATTTGGTAAATTCCCTCCCATTTTTCAGCAACACCCCTCCCCCCCAAACATACACACAAACACAAACAACCATAACTATTTATCATATTAAATACATCTAAAGAAAACACCTGTCTCTCTGCTTCATTTCTTTTTTTCTGAATTCTTTATATTATATTTGGAAGAATTTGAAACATTAACCCTCTGGTTCTTTTCACATCTCTCCTAGTAGACATACAAGCTATGCATCCCATTTGATTAGCAGGTGAAAATTTTATTTAACCTCTAAAATAGAAGTGATCATAATGTACAGTCTTTCAGTGGTTCTGCCCCATCCTAGATAAGTGTCATTATCTTTAAAATAAGGAAAATAATAGCACCAACTTCCAAAGTTTTGTTATAAGAATTAAATGAATTGAAACATGTGAAGGAATTAGAACAATGACAGGTGGATAGTATGAGTTCAACAAATACTAGCTATTATTATTGTTGGTGTCATTGTTATTGTTATCTTTCACATGGTCCCTGTGGTTTTATAGAAAGTAACAGGGCAAAAAAGTAGGAAAAATGGAAGCACATCGTTATCAGCCAAAGCAAAGATAGCAAAGCAAAAGAGCTGCGTTTTTTCTTCTATATTTTTATCACAGTATAAGGGGAAAATCATTATATACATGCATTGAGAAGCAAACCCTCTTTGTGAGTATGCATGGAAAGAGTGGGCTGTATGACTACAAAATATTTTAAAATATTATGTAAATGCAATATAACAAATTATCATAATAAGTATTGTGAAACCTCTCAAGATAATTATTTCTCATGATCATTGTGTAACCAAAGCTAATATTTGCTATTCAACAGAAGAGTGAAATAAATAACTTCATGGAATTTGTAGTATCTTAATTAATCTAATTTTGTGCGTAAAATATATGAGTCAACTTGGCGAGGATCAAATGCAATTTTATTTATCAATTTAAAATTTAAAAATCCAGTTGACTATTTTTAAACTGTATAAAAGTAAAAAGAAACAAAAAATGGATTACTGCTTTGAAAGGCATCCTTTCTGCTTTTCCTACTCAAAAATGGCTCTGATTAAAATTTTTAGCTTTGGCAAGCAGTTATCCAAAAATATGATCAAATGATAAATGGATGAGAAATTCGTGACTAAAACCCAGCTTTATGCTGTGCTTTCTAAGTAATATTTTTCAACCAAATTTGAGTAATTATTTGTACAATGCAGACTGATGTGACTAATATTTGAGCAGTCTATTAAAAACACAAAGTGGGGAAAATGCTCATATTATAGGGATCCAAAGAACAAAGAGAAATTCACAATTAAATTCCTTTAAATTTCTTCTGCTTATCACACTGTCACAGGTTGAGTTTCTCAGTAAGCAGACTCTGAGGTGCAGGATGCTAATTGAGAAGAGCTCTGGATATTATCACCTGGGCAGGGGAAGGATGCTGAGGGAGAAGTTGAAGTGTATCTCAGGCCTTATGTCATCTTTGGTTGGCCCTACTGGGGGCTCTGGGGCTAAAATGGCCCTTCACTGTTCCCCCATGTTGAGCCAAAAATGGCCAACCCTCCATCAGATGTGGGATGTTGGTCTCCTCCATAAGGGCATGGCCTTGAACGAGGCAGCTCTGCCCAGCTTAGGCAGTTTCTTAAAGGGGCTTACAACTCAAGGTTTTCTGACAATAGCATGCCCAGTAGCTGGACAGCAAGCTCTTCCTTAAAGGATGAACTGGGCAAAACTTCATGATCTGGACAAAATGTCCACCGTATGCTCTATCATGTTTATTTAGACAAGTAGTGTGATTTCAGAGTAAACCTTCAAGGGAAGTTTTGTGAACCATTTTTTCTCACTCCTCTCTCCCACCTGATTTCGTCAAATTAATTCATAATTGTCCTTGAGACAAAATTTCTGCATCACCTCTTTCAGGAAGCCTTCATCACCCAAACAGACATGTGTATATTACTTCTACTAATTTTTATTTTGGAATTGTCTTTTAATGTATCAACTTTCCTTAAAAAGGAGAGCTTCATTAGAGCAGGGCTTTTGTCTTGAGTATGTTTCTATCTTAACTGTCTACCACATAATCTGCATTATAATAGTCATTCAATTAAATGTTTATTGAATGAATGAATGAATTTTTCTTGTGTCTGTTGGCTCCATCATCTTAATCCCTGCTAATCCTTCCCACATAGCAGAATTAATACAAGATGTTCTCCATACCACAACTTGCAGGCTCTGTTTTTTTAAAAAAAAAAGTTTGTCTTTATCATCAGTGTATTACCAGGGGCCTGGCTTAAAAGAGTTTAATAGTCATTGCGTGGATGAGTGTTGATTTAATAGCTCTGGAGGTGACAATAATGTAGTCTGTATACTAGGAATTACATGATTTGGATATATGTTGTACTTAGTGTTGGAGGTTTTAGTAAATCTCAGAAAAAAATTGACATCAAAATTTTAATATTATTAAGTAATAAAATAAAGCATTTTATTACTTTACTGAACATTTGTCACAAATTGTACCATATAATATTCTTGTTGATGTTTATTTAGAAATGTCTGATTCCTATTTCTATAGTCACAAACAATGCCTATACTCATATAGACAACAAACATGTTTTAGTAGTCTGAAAGTTGTGTGGTATAATTGTAATATATCACTTAACCCTAGTAATTGTATGGAACATGTATTATTTTCATCCTCATCTTCTAGATAAGAAAAATTAAGGCTTCAGGGAGTTTAGAAAGTTACCCCATGCCCACACCTAATGAGTGGCAAAACTGGGATTCAAGCTGATTTATCAACTTTCAAAAAAGTATACTTTAATACCACCACTAACCAGCAATGCTTTAGAAATCTACAGATACGTACAGATATTTTGGGATATGCACATAATTTTATCTCCAGGATTTGTGAGGAGTAAAACATGGCTTAAAAAATACAAGAACTGGTTGTAGTATGTTGTAAGAAAGACATGTCACACACTGCATTTTCCGAAGATGGCCACAACTGTAGATTCTGATCCCACATGCTCTTCTGCAGTGTGACCTTGCTGCTCCCCATCAAATTACAGTCTTTTTCTCTTCCTCCGGAATCTGGTCTGGCCTTAGTGACTCTTGAAACCAATGCAATGAGATAGGAAGTACACTGCATGACTTCTAAGGCTGGGTCAGGGGAGCCTTGAGGCTTCTTCCTTGGCCTCCTGGGCCACTCACCCTCTGGCTGTTCCCTCTCCAGTTGCTCCCTTTTGGATTCCACAGATCGTTTTTTAAGAGACCCAAACTACGTGGAGAGGCCACAGGACACGGTCTGTTGATAGTCACAGCTGAGCCCAGACATGGAGTTATCCCACCCAGGAAACATACATAAATGAAGCAGCTTCCAGATTTTTCTACCCTCTAGCAACACTAGTCACCTCCAGCCATTTGAGTTTCCTGATTAAGGCCCCAGACATGATCAAGAATAGATAAGGCATATCCAGTCTGTCCTGTCTTGACCCATTTTTGATTTTTGAGCCTAATAAAGTGGTTGTTGTTTTATGATACTAAAATTGGGTGGTTTTTGTTACAAAGCAGCTATCAGACATATTAGTACTAGTGATTTTATTTTCTATTACTCAAGTCTTAGTGAGTTACCTGATTCTACCTGCCAAAGATCAAAATAGTAGTTCCAAAATTCCATAAAATGCTATTCCCGAATGAATACTTACCATCACACAAATTTGATTCTTGAAAACAAAAATTTAAAAGTTTTTAAAATTAATAATGGAAAAGACGTAATGATTAGGTCACTCAAATTACTGTACCTGAATACTGAACACTTCCTCCATTTCCCACTCCAACTCCTCAAAATGGGAAATTTAACAACTTTAGAATGAAAAGTTTTATTAGTCTTTCCTAATAACTATCTAACTGGCTAGTGACTATTAATACTTTATAGGTGTGGCAGTACAGATACAAACTCTACAGGACTTGATTTACTTCAGATTTATGATAATGCAAATAGTAATACTTGACTTAACTGCTGCTGTTTAAATTTGTAGACCCAAATAATTCACTCTGAACTCAAAGAGATTTCTAGTTAATTAACTACTACTACGGAGTATGTGATGGTTAATTTTATGTGTCATCTTGACTGGGCTTAGAGTTGTTCAGATAGCTGGTAAAACATTATTTATCAGTTTGTCTATGAGGGACTCTCTGGAAGAGATTAGTATTTGAATCCCTAGACAGAGTAAAGAAGATTGTCTTTAAGGATAGAGGACATAATTCAATCCACTGAGGACGTGAATGGAACCAAAAGGTGGAGGAAGGACAAGTTTGCTCTCTCTGCTTGAGCTGAGACATCCATCCTCTCCTGCCTTGGTTCTCAGGCTTTCACATTCAGACCAGGATTTACACTACTGGCCCCTTGGTTCCCAGACCTTTGGACTGAGACTTAACACCATCAGCTGCCCTCTTCTTCAGGCCTTCTGACTTGGACTGAATTACATTACACCACTGGCTTTCCTGGTTCTACAGCTTTCACCAGGCAGATCATGGGAATTCTTAGTCTCCAAAATCAGTGAGCCAATTCCTATAACAAACAAACAAACAAATAAATAGCCTTTTTGTTCTATTTCTCTGGAGAACCCTGATTAATACAGGGTTCGCATATCAGAGTTCTCATAATAAGTTTTAGCATAATAATTTCTTTATTGCTGTGTCATTTTCCCCTATCATATAGATCGTCCCTAAGCAATTTTAGTCATAAACAATGTGGCCCAAGTAGACACGGGTTAGAGATTATAGTCTCTAGCTTCTAATTGTCATCCTTGACTAGAGTGAAATATAGATAGATTTTATTCCCCCCTTTGCCCAAATTGATTTGGTAGAATACATGTTTTGAGTGCTGGGGAAAAGCAAAGAGCCTATAACTTCTGGAAATAATTTTTTTTACAATACAACTGTCCGTATATAATATTCCCTAAAATAGTTTGGTCATAACTGTCTTCATCGGTGTTATAAACATTTGAAGATTGTGATTTTTTTTGTTACATTTGATTAGCCCTTGGATCCCATCTGTTCTTCCACATTCCAAACATGTTATGTGCTTATATACATGTATGTGTATATATATGTGTGTGTGGGTATATGTACAAATATATGTGAATAATTATGCAAACCATATAGTACAGCAGGTAATTTATCTCTATATCTAGAATTTCATAAAACACATTGAAATAAATATTAAAAAACAGAACTAGGAATAGTCAGCATAAATCTATTAAGATTCTTTGTAAAGTGAATGGCATGTTTGTTTATATCAGCGTTTTCTTTAATATTTTATTGCCTAGTGCAAAGCAAAAGAATAACTTAAATATATGTTTCTTCAAATGGTAAAACCAATCATTAATTAAGTGCCATTTGCCTTCACTTTATACGGCTTCTTGGTTCTGAATACATGCTAAAATGAAATTTTTGATGCATCGATTTCTATTTTTCTTTTACTCCAAGAAGTCAGATTAATAAGAGCCTTTAGCTGATGGGAAATAAGTCAAGCCCTGGATGTAGTTAACATTCAAATTAAAAGAACAATTTGGCAATTGATCTACCATTAGGAAGAAAAAATGGACAGGAAAAAACCCAGGGCCTGGAAACAAATTTGTCTTTCTTAAATGCTCACTTTCAAGTGTGTCTGGTTTCTAGCCCAGTTTGTATCAGAAGGGATCAGTTTTTCCCCCTTTTCCCTGTTCTACTTTTGCACTGGTATTGTCTGAATCCCAGAGTGAGCAGCAATACATCATCCTCCTTCAACATCTGCTAGAGCCCCCTCTTCTCCTAATCTGCCCAGATCCCCAAAGCCTCTTCCACCTGCTATAGAGCCAAATGCTCATTATAGCACACAGCTACGCCCTTCACTGTCTTTCCTCCCAGATCCTCAAGGTTAACGTGGAACAATGACTATTATTAAGTGGGGGCTTTAGGAATATAAAAGCAGACCAGGCAAGGAGAAAGGGGGAGGGGTGGCAGAAGCACTGGGTAGGATGCCAGGAGAGCTGGCAGGAAAGAGCTGCTAGAAAGCTGTGGCCAATTTTCCAGTAGAAACATGAGTCACTGAACAGAGATGCCCTAGAAATAAATAGCTTCCCTGTTCATTGCCCAGTACAAGCAGAGACCACACCCTCCAGTGGTTTTCTGTTAGGGCACTTTGGGGTATGGCTTTGAGCAGCTAGTGGAGAAATGGAGATAAACATGGTTAGTTTTGAGGGGGCTGGCAAGTCTAGAAGTTGTGTTTACTGCTTGGCCAACTGTAAATTGTAAGCAATTGGAAGTTGTTCTGTCTCCTCTTCTTTTTTCTTCAAACCACGAACCTGTTCCTTCTGCTTGCATCATCAGACCAGCCACCAATGGAAAATTTGAGGCTCATTAGATTAAACTGCTTGGAAAACAGAGAAATTCAGAATTCTCTCTGATACTCTGTATTCATTTTATATTATCATGGGACCTGAAAAAAATATAAAAAGGAATCTAATCATGGGGGGCGGGGAGGGGAGTAGGGGGAAGAGGCAGCTTTAATTTAAGTTTCCTGCCTTTAGCAGCTGTGTACCTCACTCCCAGATGCCATACTTGGTGCAATTTCCTTTTAGTTTTTTAGGAGATATTTTAAGAAGTTAAGTGCTGTTTCCTCAGTGACATTCATGGGGATGATCTTGATAAACCACATGAATGCCGGCTGGCCTCTGGCAGAGTTGGCCAGCTCTGCCCTAGACATACTCTCCTGTTGATGGACCTTTGGGCAACATCTCCAGCAGGATCAAGTCACTCCTGTTGCTCTTCAGTTCCTGGAAAAAGGATAAAACCACAGATTCCCCCAAAGGCTACCTAGTAAAATTTTCTTACCTTCGCAACCCTGAGCCCTAAGGAAGTTTGTCACTCTCCTATGGCCACACAGTGTGCTGATCTAAATAAAGCAGAGGCCACCTACTTCTATGACTACTCTACCCAAGAGACTGGAGGGGTTGAATGAGCTCTCATTAATAAAAAGTTAAGTGTAAAACTGCCTGGGCTGATAGAGAAGGAGCTTCTAACTTGCTCTATGAAATGACAGTGGACCTAAACTGGCAGACTTACACTTAGAAGATTATTATACTTCCCTTTTCTTTTTTTAAAATCCAAGTTTGAAAGTTACAACTTATTTTGGATAGACAGCTTTTTAAAAACTAGTAAGAAAGGAGGGTTAAAAGTTCCTCATTTTCACTTGGATTGATCAAGATACTAGATCTTTGCTGTGGGTTTGTATAGGATAGAAAAGTAACTAAAGTTTAACTAAATAATGGACATTTTAGAAACATAGTTTTTCAACAGCATTATTGAGTTATCTCGGTGACATTAAAAAATTGTATATATTTAAGGTTTGATGTTTTGATATACATATACATTCTGAAATGATCACCACAATCAAGCTAATTAGCATATCCATCACACCTTGTGTGGGTGTGGTGAGAAGACTTAAGATCTATCTTCTTAGCAAATTTAAGTATACAATATAGTATTGTTAACTATAATCACCATGCTGTATAGTAGATCTCCAGAACTTTTTGATTTTACACAACTGAAGCTCTGTACCCTTTCACTGGCATCATCCCATTTTCCCTTCCCCTAGGATCTTGACAATCACCATCGTACTCTGATTCTATAAGTTTGACTATTTTAGATTCTACACATAAGAGAAATCATGTAATATTTGTCTTTCCATGTCTTGCTTATTTTACTTCGCATAATGTCTTCCAGCTCAATCCATGTTGTAAATGACAGGATTTTCTTCTTTTTGAAGACTGAATAGTAGTCCATTGTGTGTATATTTGTGTGTGTATATGTATATGTATATATTTCACATTTTCTTTATCCATTCATCCATTGAAGGACATTTTGGCATTAATGTTGTTTCCATATGTTGGGTATTGTGAATAATGCTTCAATGAACATAACCTTGAAAGTCTAAAATCTAAACCTTATCCTAGACATTATGTATATATATGTATATATATATACACACATATATATATAAGCCTCTACCCCTATTGCTTTACTACCTCCATTTCAAGATTGAGAGGCAGTAAGTAAATGTTAGCATGGAATACTTTATGTAAGTGTAGCTTTATATGGAAGTTACAAAAATTAGGGAAAAATAGTTTTTTATTTAGGGAAATCTTAAAAGCATTTGATACTATAGAAGCATGATCCTAGTTCTTTCATTGGCTTATGTAGTAATATTAAGCAAGTATTATTTTACCTCCCTGGCTCTTTTTTTCTCTTATGAAAAGAGGGTAACAATACTATTTTACCTACCTCATAGAGTTATTGTGAGGATTAAGTGAGTTAGTTTGGGAAGATGCTAGGAAAATAGCAAAAGATCAATGAACTTCAACTGGTATTAGTCTATTCTAAGACATTTGCAAGGTGCTTAAAAATTTTCCAAACAACTGTTTCTTTGCTCCTTCGTTTTCTTCTTTCATTTCTTCCTGCTTGTTTATTACTATTCAAACCATATAGTGAGTAGGATTTTGCTTTGAAACTTTATAAAGTTTCAAAATCTTAAATTAGACTACAGTTGAATATTATTCTGTAAATACCCCACAAGGGGTGGGAGAGGGAATCAATGACTGCGTCTTAATCAGCTTGGGCTTCCATAACAAAATACTATAGACTGAGTGGCTTAAACAAGGGAAATTTATTTTCCCACATCTCTGGAGGAGATTGAAAGCTCTCTGGTGTCTCTTCTTATTAGGGCATTAATCCCATCATGAGGGCACTACCCTCATGACCTCATCTAAACCTAGTTATCTCCCAAAGGCCCCATCTTTAAATACCATCACACTGGGAGCTAGGGCTTCAAATATGAATTTAGGAGGGACACAGTTCAGTCCATAGCAGACTCTTGTTTTAAAATCTGAGACCTGATTTTATCAGATTGATAGCAAGGTTTTCAATGGAACCAATAAACCTTGATCACCAAGATTCCACATTGTAAGGCATTTTGATATGACAACTGCAACTTACAGTTTGATTAGTTCTATACATTATTTTGGCCAAATTCTTCCTTTTTTCACAAGAAGTCCCTTCAGACTCCTCCATTAAGTGTTAAGCACAATTACCAGTCTGACACAAATTCTGGACTTTTCTCTCCACTGTTTGTTTTCTTAATCTTTCTTTAGCTAGCTTTATGCTATCTACCCATTTCCTCTCTCCTCACCTAGGGCTCACCTTATCCTACTCAGTCTTAGTCGATATAATCTGAGCCTCCCTTTAGCAGCTCTGGAAATCTTGCCTTTATTTAAACCCCTTATTATTACATCTCTTGTCTTGTTGTTTTTTCTCAGAACTCTGCATTTTGGATTTCTTGACCACTTCTCTTTTCAACTTTTTAGGAAACCTCAGCTTTCCTGACACTTTCTTTCCAGATTCTCCTCCAGTGCTTCTCACCATGCCTTCTCTAGTTTCTCCTGCTCCTCCTACAAACCTAAATCTAGGCATTCCCCTAAGGCCTCTTGCCTTCGTCCCTATTCCCAATGATTTTAGTGAAATCATACACTTTTGAAAGTTTTACTTTCACCTTTATGAAGATGACATCAGACTCTTTTTCCTTGCTCTAACTTTGTAACTCAAGGCTGTAAGACTCAGGGCATTATCAGGAGCTCCAGGCTTGAGGGAAGATCAGGCCTAGGAACGGGGGAACATGAGAAGGACAGGGCAGGGAGGAAGGAGATGTGAAGTTTTTATTGGTGACAGAACACTTAAATAATAAAGACAATTCTCTTTGATAACCTTCTTAGCTGATTCATGATCTGGCCACTGATGTTATTTAACACTTTTAACTACTCCTTCCAGGAGAAAAAACTCAAACTCCCTCTACTTCCCTGTGTCACAGTCACGCTGCTGCAGCTGACTCACTTTTCCAGCTACCACTTGGATGTTTCCTAAATAGTACGTGTGTACAGTTAATTTTACCATATTTGTCTTATTTTTTTACCATCCCCATATTTTATGTTAGTAGTTTAATCTCTCTGCCAGAAATCCAAGCTCAAATCTTCTCAGTGTCCCTGCATTCTCCTAGATTCACACATATTTAATGGTCATCATGCTCTCTGATTCTCCTGGAATTTCTCTTGTGTCCAACACCTCCATTTAATTTCCTTATTTTGTCCTTATTTTGTTTAGAGTTTTATTTTACTTTACCCATTTGACTGTATTCTCTCCCTAAATGACGCCTCTCCTTCTGGTCATCCTATCTTGCCTGCTCATTCCTGTCTCCTAGTTCATTGTTGTAAGTCACTCCTTTTCTCATATCTTTATCCTCTTCAGTGGCTCCTCACTGCCTATCCAACAAACCCTAAGTCTTTACCTTGGCTTCCAAGCCCTTCAACAGATCAGGTTGTACCTAATTTTTATGCACCCAGAAGTTCCCTTCCATCACCCTACACTGTTAAATTATACTTACCATTCTTGAATGAATTTGGTTAATCACGCCTTGGTGATGCTGCTGCCTTCATGTGGTCAAAAGGCTTCTCCACTTTTCCCACTTGTTGAAATGTTCTTTCCTTCAGAGGGCAATCCAGATGTCAACCTCAGATGAAATCTTCCCTTTTTCTACCTGCCAAAACTTTTATAGTTACACACACATACACACAGACACAAAGACACACACGTTTTAAAACTTAAATTTCTTGTGGTATTTGACCTTATGCTACAGTTATTTTTGCCCCCTCCTCATCTCCTCTAATATAGTAGGTATATCTTTGCATCCAGAACCAGATCTTATTTTTACCTTCCTCCTTCTCCACCACCAAATAAAACTGCCTGGATCCATAAATATCTGTTCAAATAATGGAGATTAAATCGTGATAAATATCTTTCGAATAAATGTAAAATAAAATAATTAAATTACTACTAAGAAAAATTCTGGACTTTAATTACTAGGTGTTACTTCTTAGGTGATAGGCTATTTAAAATAATTATGAGGGTTAGAGGAAGCAGCCTTTAGTTTTCTGAATGCATTTTATTGGTAGAATGACATGATATGGGCAGCTGCATCCTTCTGTTTCTAAAAATCTCCATGTTTGCATGTAAAGTGGGTAACTATAATTTTGTTTGCATGGCTATACATATCTGCATTAGGAGGAATGAAATTTTGAATAACAAAATAACTTTTTCAAAAAAATAAGAGAATATGGCTAAAATTTAGTCATATTTAATCTGTAATGGAATCATATCAATCAGTTAATGTCATAACATTAATCTGGAGTATACAGTTCATTTAATGAAGACAATAAAAATTAAAGAGTCTATATTGAATAGTTGTTTTTGGCAAGAAATAAGATTATTTCTAAAAACAAATGTTAATAAAAACTTTCTGCTACTTAATAATTTAATAAGCCATATGTAAGG
Organism: Balaenoptera acutorostrata; assembly: GCF_949987535.1. NCBI lineage: Eukaryota > Metazoa > Chordata > Mammalia > Artiodactyla > Balaenopteridae > Balaenoptera > Balaenoptera acutorostrata. Next base: position 75,172,563 of record NC_080065.1, on the reverse strand, counting down.
CAAAGTTTGTTTTGTTTTGTTTTGAGACATAGGAAATTTTTATTATCAAAACCAATTTCCTTAATAGAGATTACAAAATCTTTATCTTCCCTCAATTCCACCGAAGTCCAAGAAATTTCTAGTATTACGAAGGAATAACTATGTAGAAAGTTTGGGGTTTAAACATGCATTAAAACCTTGTAAGAAAAGCCAGTTATTTCATGGTATTCAGGAGATACATCATCAGCAAAACACACATTATAAAAATCTATATTTAGTAATTTTTTAAAAGAGAGAAGAGAAGCTGGATGATGTCAGGGCAGCTGTGGGTGGCCATGCTTGGGAGAGCCCATGAAAGGCCTCGGTCTACTGCAGGGAGGTTTCAGTATGGGTGACAGGATATTTCCATGTGTGTTTCCTTTCAGTTGATACCTTCCGGTAAAGCTTCCTGTGTGCCACCAGAGCACTCACCTCCACCACCCACAGCAGTTTCTTGATTTGAATTAGGTTTCATAGAGTGGGGGTCATGGGAGTGTGGTTCAACACCCAGATATCTGAGAATGTAGTGAAGCCCTGATTATTGAATTCAAAGATTCTCATCATGGCCAAAAAAAGTTTTCATCAAGAAAAAACAAAAATCCATAGAACTTAAATATATGACTTTAGATCCTTACGTTGGAAGGGATATTTATTCTAACTTTGTGATTTTGCAGATGAGGAAACGGAGACTGAGAAAAGGTAAATAACTTCCTCAAGGTAGAATCACAAGGTGAACATAGGTTTCCTGACTTTTAGTCATTTGACCTCAGAGTTTGACTTCTCTATAGAAAATTATCACCTTAATATTAAGCACTTGAATGTCACATTTAATACAGTTAGTGAAAACTAACTAACTAATTCCCTAGCTCCTTACTGAAAGAGCAAGAAAATGTCAAATTAAAATGCTCCATAATTTGGTTACGTATGATTTAGTTCTTAGAACCCCCAAAAGATTATGTAAATATTATTTATATAAAATAGATGTAATTTCTAAATGCTAAAATTATAAATGATGGAATGAGATGAAATATATTTAAATTGCTATTGGAAGTTATTGGGATAAGCCTCACACAACTATAAAACGTCCTCTAAAAATTGACTTGTTTTTCCTTACATGTTATTTTCCCTAATGAGTTCATGTAGGGTGAAAAAGAGTTAGTGGAAATTATCTTTGTCCTACACTTGAAAAGGCAGAGAGGCAAATCAGAAAAAGGATAGATTTAAATTATTTTTAAATCTGTCTCCTATGTGGCTTTGTTTAAACATCCTCAGGCCAGCTGAGATCAATCATTAAATAAACTTCTATCTTAATACAAGGAAGGCAAAGTGATTTTCAACTTCAGTATTACCTTAATTTGTGCATAAATAGCCTTTAGTCAAAGGAAATGAAAAAGAGTGCAGAATATGTTATTGAAATATACCTACCTCATCAGTAATCAGTAGTTGTTAAGAAATTGATGACCTTCTGGGTTATGACTATATCTCATCACTATAATGGTTACCTATTAAGGGTCTAAGTCACTCCTTAGGAAAACATATAGTTGGTATAGGCTAAAGGAAAGAATCCAGACTTTCAAATATAAGCCCAAGAAATTTGTGAAAAGTTGTAGTCAAATATCTTACTAGCCAAATTAGCTGGAGTAGAGAGTTCTGAAAGAGATATCCAGTATGAACTGGAGTGGGCAAAAATTAGAAAGAGGGGAAATGTCATTTTCATAAGACATAAAAGCCTGAGGATTGAGCCAGTGGAAAAGAAGGAATAAAACATCGTTGTGAAAGAATGGTTACTAGAAGCTGCAGAACAATAGAGAAAAGAATGATTAAAAACCTAGTGCCTATCAGTTTACATTCCCACCAGCAGAGCAAGAGGGTTCCCTTTTCTCCACACCCTCTCCAGCATTTATTGTTTGTAGATTTTTTGATGATGGCCATTCTGACTGGTGTGAGGTGATACCTCATTGTAGTTTTGATTTGCATTTCTTTAATGATTAGTGATGTTGAGCATCCTTTCACTTGTTTGTTGGCAATCTGTATATCTGCTTTAGAGAAATGTCTATTTAGGTCTTCTGCCCATTTTTGGATTGGGTTGTTTGTTTTTTTGATATTGAGCTGCATGAGCTGCTTGTAAAATTTGGAGATTAATCCTTTGTCAGTTGCTTCATTTGCAAATATTTTCTCCCATTCTGAGGCTTGTCTTTTCGTCTTGTTTATGGTTTCCTTTGCTGTGCAAAAGCTTTTAAGTTTTGGATGTAAATTGATACAGCCACTATGGAGAACAGTATGGAGGTTCCTTAAAAAACTAAGAATAGAACTACCATACAACCCAGCAATCCCACTACTGGGCATATACCCTGAGAAAACCATAATTCAAAAAGAGTCATGTACTACAATGTTCTTTGCAGCTCTATTTACAGTAGCCAGGACATGGACGCAACCTAAGTGTCCATCAATAGATGAATGGATAAAGAAGATGTGGCACATATATACAATGGAATATTACTCAGCCATGAAAAGAAACGAAATTGAGTTATTTGTAGTGAGGTGGATGGACCTAGAGACTATCATACAGAGTGAAGTCAGTCAGAAAGAGAAAAATAAATACCATATGCTAACACATATATATGGAATCTGAAAAAAAAAAAGGTTCTGAAGAACCTAGGGGCAGGACAGGAATAAAGATGCAGATGTAGAGAATGGACTTGAGGACACAGCAAGGGGGAAGGGTAAGCTGGGACGAAGTGAGAGAGTAGCATGGACTTATATATACTACCAAATGTAAAATAGCTAGTGGGAAGCAGCTGCATAGCACAGGGAGATCAGCTTGGTGCTTTGTGACCACCTAGAGGGGTGGGATAGGGAGGGTGGGAGGGAGACACAAGAGGGAAGAGATATGGGGATATATGTATATGTATAGCTGATTCACTTTGTTATAAAGCAGAAACTAACACACCATTGTAAAGCAATTATACTCCAATAAAGATGCTAAAAAAAAAAAAAAAACCTAGTGCCTGTAGGCCTAGAAAGCAATAATGATGAAAGTCGTTCTGGTCAAGCAAATAGGAATAGTTACTTTATAGCATGGTCCTTGCAGAATATTAGGGAATTAGATTTTGTTCTCGATATCATAATAGAAATGAGGGGAAAAAAAGATACAGGGACAGTTCAGAGGTGTTCACAGTAAAAGTTCTCAAGGTCTCATTCAACTAATTCATAAAACTCAGTAACCCTCACGTACATTCAGCTATTATTGCCTCATCCCTGCTGCTCCACACCCACACACACACCTGCTACCACTAATTTCTTTGCAGGCATCTGCGAGGGTAAATTAAATAACCAGAGCTTTTTGACATCTTGAGACAGTCAAACCACTCTCTAAGCACATGAAATGATACCTACACTGTGAAGCAGTATAAACCTTAAATATTTAACTCAATTTGGCCCCCAAATTGAGCAAATTGCATCTAATCACTTATATCTCAGTAATCTTGATGATAGTTATAGATGGATAGATGATAGATAGATGATAGATAGACAGATAGGAAGAAAGAAAATATTCCCTTAGAACAACCAAATGCTTTTTGCCTAGTTAATACTTACCCCCTTCTAAGTAAAGTCCTACATCTCGAGAAAGGCAAGATTTTCATCTCACCTTCCTTTCAAAGCAGTATATGGGTCCATCCAAATATTTCTCTAAAGAAAAAGAATTCTCCACATACAGTATAATGTAAAATTCATTGTGCTTAGGGATTCCATTTGTTAAATTCAAAAGAAGAAGGGTGCTTGGCACTTGTGCATTATTGGAAATTCCCCAAACACAGACAACAAAAGCTCAGTCAGTTTAATCAAATTATCAGCTTTTCCTCAGTCTGTGTTTAGTCTGTGTTTGTCTAATGTCCGGGTGCATATTTTCTACTTAAGAAAATCAATAAATCTGCTGCTGTAAAAAAAGGCACATTTCAAATGTAGTATACAGCGTATTGCACTATCTGATCCAGCAATCTGTCTGCCTCTGCCCCACAGAAGGAGTGAACAAGAAATATGCCTGACGAGCTTATGAGATGGTTTAGAAACTCATGTATGAAGGTGAAAAAGATGATACCATTGAGGTGTGCACCCCATTCACTTCTGATGTAGAAGGAGGGCATGAAATGTATACCTGAAACTTCTTTCTGCTGTTTTGAATGGTTTTAAGTATTAGGAGCAGAATTAATATGATCTTAGCAATGAAGTCACTAAAATAGATTTCTTAGGTAGAATATTTATTCTTGTAATATTCTTTCATTAACATAATTACTACTTCTCTGTTTATCTTGAGGTCTGACAGCATCTCTTCCTTTCTTATGGGTTTTTGTTCTGTAAATATTTGAGTTGTCAGTCTAGTATATGATTCGCAATTGTTCCAACTGTGAGAAATGATCATTTCACTGCAGGAACAGTTCCTCATGTCCAAGTTGCTCTCAGGTTCTCTGTTGTCTCTTTATTTGCAGCAATACTTCATACATAAACCAGCACAAACCGTTGTTTACATAAATCATCTAAAGTATTAATACTTTTGATAAATAAGTAGTTTACATTTGTTTTACAAAGATCACCTCACTAATAAAACAAATCAAAGCCCAGGTTTTTCTTCAACCCAGACAGAAAAATTCAGAATTTTGATAGTAAGAATTTAATTCATTTCCATGGATTAAATCTGACTGTATTAGAATTAGTACATGTTCTCACCTGGAAGTGTGGAATAAATAGTAAATAAAATTTGAAAGGATATAAAGAAGAGAGACATTTTGGGAACAAGATAAATTTTCTCCCGTTTATTGAGATATATAAACTTATCAGAAAATAGATGCTACTTTTCTTAATAACAATCAACAAATGATAGACTGCCACACCTAAGTTATTATATTAGGGCTTTTTGACCTAAAGATCTGTTCACCACTAATCCTTGAAATGAGCTTCTAATGATACAAATCTTTAACCTCATAACCAGCACTGATGGCTCTAAACAAGTTGGTTTAGGTAATGACAGTACACTGGTTTGCTTGCTAAAGAAATGTTATTTACTCTTCTCTGTGCTTTTTTGGCAGTGAGAAGATAGAGGGAAATTGTAAAATTCACATTCCAATAAGTTTTTCAAATATTAATCATTGCCCAGGTAATTCATGACATTTTCATTGATGTGTGTGTTTATGCTCATAGGGGAAAATCAGTGAGAAAGTCCCGGGGGAGGAAGAGAAAGACCACTTACAACAGCGCCCGGAATTAGTTCTCAATAAACAGAAATTCTGATTAGCTAACTCCCCACTCCCACACTTGATAGCAAATATTTGCTTTGTTTATTATAAAAATGCAAAAGTCACCATTGTCAAATAACTTTCTTATTTCTAATGATTCTGGGGGAATATTTTGATTTTTGGTACAAAACTCTCTGGATGTGGTTTGCTGTTTTTCCCCTCCTGTTGTTTATGTGAAGAATTTCTAGTCAGGGTAAGAAAAGGTGTTGCTTGTGCAGAGAATTCGCTTAGTGAAGCAGGCTAATAGGCTGACCAGTCATTAACTAAAACACAGCTGGGAAGAGGCTATAATCCCCCAATTTCCTTCACAAATGCAGTAAATAAATATTCAAATGAAGCAGTGCACACATTTGCATATGTTTTAAACAAAAGCCCAGCTGAAGATGTGTTTTAAAAGCTCAGCTACTGTTTCTCCATTTTCTACCTACAATTCCTCTACCTGAAGAGTTTGTATTTTACAAATATCCCCATACTTTTCCCAAAATAGAAGTCCCTTTTACTTCAAGAATTATCTTAGAAATCTTCTCTCTTGCTGACCCCCATTAGCTCTCTCACTGAACCCCATTTTAACAGGAATAAAAGTCTCCTATCAAGTTAAGTCTCCTTTTTTTTTCGGTGTTTTAAATTTGAACATCTTTAACATGTAATATGCCATTGGCAGTCTTTGTGTTCTGCTGCTTCATGAATAGAACTCTATTTTTTTGGACCCCGGAGCAGGTAATACTTAGGAAATCAAACTCTGAGGCTTGACCGTGGTACAACTGATTTGTTAACCCCATGGCTTTAGGAAGCAGACTCAAATCATCTTCCTAAATTCTTAGTCTGTCCTCTGAGATTTCAAGCAAGTGATGCAACATAGGATGCTCTTCGGTTAATTATTCCTTAGAATGAGCCTCAATATTGTTACAAATTCCCCATCCTGATTCTTTCCCTCTCCTGCTCTTATTCCATGATTGCAATTTCTGGAGTTAGATTCTAGGGCACACCTGACCTTAGGCTCTTCTGGGTTGCTTATCCTGAAGCGGTGTGAGTCCCTCCCAAGGTGAAGAAATATAATTAGAAGAAAAAAAGATCATTCAGTGAGGAGCCTAAGGTAGGACACAGGGGGTTACTTTCTAGGGGAAAAAATAGATTGAAAAAAAATATTTTAAAGTGATTCTGAAAAGAAAAAGAGGAAAAAAATAGAGAGTTCTGCAGTTAAAGAAAGAAGCATATGAAAAATTAGCAAGGTAAATTGACTTTCACTTGTTTTCAATCCTGCTTGTGACTCTAGCAAGTTTGCCTCACCCCTCTTCCCCAGTGGAGAAAGAAAAATAAGTAGATAGAAGCCAAATGCCCAAGGAGTTTCTAGGTTAAAGTGAATTTGTGCTTTTTCTTCTAGTTGTAAGAAGTGGACTATAATTATTATACACATGTATAAAGACATATACAATGATATATATAATATGTAGCCTGTATGTATACATATATATTTGCATACTATATATAAATATGTTTGCATTCATTTGGAAAACGTTGACTCTCAGCAAAGTGAGGTACATAGGTTTGAAATCTGTGAATCTTGGGTTAGTTATGGAAAATCTAAATTAGAATTTGGGCCTTTAATATTCTATTCTAAAATAGGTAATAGAGGAATTATTTTTGCCAAGCAGTATTTAAATGCATGCAAGGAATCTCTATTAGTGCCTTGTTAGTTACTTGCTATACAACATCCTGACGTGTTTTAATTCTGCTATACTTAGGAGCAAGTGTAGCTTAAACAATAAAGCTTTCGAGAGCTGAGATAATAAAAGATTTTTTTTCTTCTCATTCAATCACTTTTACAAAGCATACTCGTAGGGAGAAAGTCACTATCATATAAATGATAATGCTTTGTATTTTTAACAAAACCATGTCAGTGTATTTGGTATTACCCTTTTTTTACAAGTAAAATTTTTGTTCCTGAAGAAAATAAAAGCGTTAATACTAGGAGGCTAGTTCAAACATACGCTCTAGCTGATATTATCAAAGTACAAAAGGCACTTTTAAGAATCAAGTTGTGTGAATTGTGCTGTGTATCTATGAGCATTATTTTGTAGAGGCTTCAAAGCTTTCAAAATGCATATAAAACATGGCAAAATGACAATTGGGATCTCTCTGGTTTTTATCTACTTCTTTTTTTTTTTTTTTTTACATATTTCCTTAACAGGTTGTTAATCTTTTTTTCCCCCCCTGGTCAAGTCACATTGGACAAAACACTGAGTTACCTTATTTGATCACACAAAGACTTGACAAGATAAAGTGCCCAGAGGAACACCTGTTGAATTTAAATACAGCTTCTTTTTGTTTATTTGCCTGCTATTCCAGTTGAACTTTTCATGAAAAATGGTACATCCGCATTTTGTTTTATCATCCTCAAAGCTTCTGAAAGCTTACTTAAAGGTTCTAGTAAAGTCTGATGGCACTTATTCATCCATAGCCACTTTAGTGTAGCTCCTCCATAAGTTAATAAATATTGGAGATGCTCCCTAAAAAGGAATGATAATAATATCATTTCTCATTTGTATAGGAGATAAATGACATTCTTCAAATAAGTTTCAAACGAATGATCTCTTTTGATTATCACATGTTATTTTCTGTTGTTATTACTCTATTTGTTGGTTTAAGCACAAAAAGTTATTTTGTAATTACTTTTTTCCCTATTTTTTCTTTTCATTATTGTAAAGGCTCCAAGTCACACGAAATTGTGGTGTTGTGTATTGGGTTAATGCTTCCTAATCAGCTCTCATATCAAAGATGCTGGAATTCATGCAAGTAACCATAAGCTACGAAGTGATGAAATCTAGCCGAGAGAGAGTGAGCGCTTCAGGCATCGTGGCAGGGAGACTTTTATCATCCATTCCGTCTGAGTAAACGCAGTGTGTCTAGCAGTCCAGTCTGAGGTCATGGCTGCCCCAGAATTTGAGTGGTTGGGGATATTTTGGGATGCTTTCATTAGAAGGTACAGAGTGTAGTTAAGAAACAAGCTTGGGGCGCCAGCATATGATTAGGGCAAGACGGGCTGACCGCTGGGAAATTGCTGAGCCAACAGGTCAGGGAGTCGGGTTGACCTCCTCTGGGGCCAAAGCCACAGAGAGCCACCACCCAGCACACCTCCTGAGGGATAATCTGAAGCGCTCAGTGTTCCAAATACTCATCTGAGCAACAGATGTTTTTGTAAGACAAAAGTATTGTACATTTTCAAAGGCTCTGTGTGTGAATCTTCTTGCCTTTCTATTTTTAAAGGTGCTTGTATCCAAGAAATATTCCTTATATTTACTTTAGAATGATCAAGCATCCTTGCTGCCTGCCTCCTTGGTGGGCGTGTGGGGTGGTAGTTGTAGAAGGGCTCTAACCACAATGCTAGAGTCATGCACTTAGCAGGCTGCAAGTTACCAAGAGCTTGTTCAGAGAACTATTACATAAAGCAGGTATTTTTTAGACTTCTTGTATTTAATGACATTGAATGCTTCTGGATAAAATCTTTCCGATTTCAATTTGTGGATAACCAAATATTTCTTTTCTTCTTGTGCTTCGTGCTTCTTATAGCACCCAAACTCGATGTTTTTTTTTTTTCCTTCTTGATTTTCAAGCATCCTGTTTACACAAAGCATGGAAAAGAGTTAAAATGAGAGAGAATTTAGAGAAGGTGTCATTTGATAACCATGACAACTCAGAAGGCAATAAGAAGAAATTTGGAATCTAATATTTGTTTTATGAGCAATAGAAAACCTAGCAATTGAAGCAACAGTCCTCTGTTGCCTGGCATAGTCAGGCAACAGAGGACTATGGTTGAAATAGAATAAATCTGAAGAAAATGGGAAAATGTTAATCTGATAACTTGGAAAGAAAAATATATAACAAAAATCCACTAATATCACTTTTTATCATCTTACAACATCTCACAGAGTTTTTCTATTTGAAAACAGAGTATTATCCACTGGTGCTCCCATGCCCAACCGTTCTCCACCCTCACTTCCTCTGCTATCCTTAATACACATGAAACATCCCTTCATGATATTTTGATTGGGTAATAGTGTGTGCGTTTTCTTGAAAGAACAGGAAAAAATGAAATAAAATGCTAAGCAAGATAAAGTCATAATGATAGACTCTAAAACAATTGTGTTAACACATTGACTCTTAGGGTGTCAGGGAGTTCAATTTAATTCAGTTTGATTTTAGGTAAATGTCTTGAGTTTTTATGAATCAAAATTCATCTTTTAAGTTTGGATACTATAAGAAGCCAAAGGTGTATTATGTATCAACCAGAACAGACTAAGTTCAGATCAGCAGTGACTGTGATTGTCAGGTTTCTGCTGAAAATACAACATATCAACAATAATGGAAATTCAAGTTTCCACAGAAAAAAGGAAATTTATAAGAAATCAGGCCCCACTTACCACTTCATAGCTTGTCTTCATTTGAGTACATGTGTATGTGTATGTGTGTGTTTCTTTATGTGCACGTCCTTTTCCTGGCCAAACATTTGCCTCTTCTCTAATTTATTTCCTCCCTTATCGTTTCTTTCCCTTTCCTCTTTTAAATATATCTTAAGGTCTTCTTCAGCAAGTCCAGGCCATCTGTCCTCACCATACTAAATAAGCATTCGTGGACACATGGCTGCCTCCTCCAGACTGACAAAGGCTCTTTAGCATAGCTGAGAGAGATGACCCAACAGCAGTGGTAAAGAGGCCTAAAAATATTTAAAGTACAAAAAAAAAAAAAATAGCAAGACCCACCAACTTTCTCTTTACTTGACTCCCCCTTTTTTCTTAAGTTTATTTTATGTTTTACCATTGGAATCTGCCCTAACAGAATGCATTTGCATAATTGCCTGCCAAATTAGATGTAAGCTTATTTTTAAAGTTAAAGAATTCTTATATCAGAGAAGAGAAATTAATAAAAAAAAAAAACACCAAAACAACCTTTAACTTCCTTTTAAGCCATGGTTGCGTATATTCCCTTGTAGTATAATTGGCAAACATTTAAAAGACAGAAAGGTGATTATGTGTAAGAAGCACCCCTGAAATTTCCACTTCTATAGTAGATATGAGGGGATTGGTAGATATATATTTTTAGCAGTTTAATAAGAATGTACTCAATGAGCAGATACGCTTTCAAATAACTTACATAAATTGTAAGGCATAATAGGACACAGAGTTTTTAAAAAGAATATTCAATGGATTAAAATTTTACGTAAAAGACTGACTCTCTTTTCTTTTCCAGTTGACCAGTTCTTGATTTTTTGCAGGCTCTATAGAAAATTGACTTGTTTTATTCCCAATGAATACTGTCTTCTTACATAAGTTTGTTAGTTTATTAAAGCATTTTATCTAATGAAAAATATTTTAATTGGATGTAAATTATCACTTTATTTTTTCACAACAGATGCTGTGTGAATTACACGAACTTATATGAATTTCTGAGCTACTCATAAGTATTCAGAAAACTGCTAAAACCTGTTAACTGAATAGAAGATAAGACATTCCTATCCTCTTTATGGACTAAACCTTGCTTATGTAAAATGCATTAGGCATTTTTTTCCCTGAAACTTAAGAAATTTTGTATAAGCCAGTGTCTCTTCATTCTTACACCTGTACTATATATACTTCCACCTATCCTAAGTATAACCCAAAATGATATCTTCTAGAACTAAAGTTACAAAATGGCTGAACACGACCTGTCATGTACTTTATGTTAAAGAAAAAACTTTGCTCCACATTGCTGTTATCTATATAGACCATCATAAATCTTTTCTTAGAGTGCTTTTGGCTTACTTCCAGTTATTACTAGTTAATTTGCTGGAAAAAAAATCTGTTTCTTTAAAAAAGTGTACAGTAAAAAAATTTTAGCAAAATGTATTTTTATAATTTCTAGAAAGAAAAGAATATTTTTTAGATGGTCCTTAAATTATGATGGCACGAACAACAAGACATCCTTTTGATGCAACAAAACAGAAGTTAGGCGGAAAAATTATCATCTCATCTCTTTGAAACACAAGCCAGGATTTTCAGTTTTACAAACCCTCTTTGAAAAATCTTGGTATACGTGCTATTAGAACTGGTCTTATGAGAGCTTGTGTGTGTGTTTGTGTGTGTGTGCGTGTGTGTAGTAGTGGGTAGAAGCAACGAGGTGGGAAAGAAGGAACTGAATTTGGTGATAAATTTCATTAAGCAGTAGGTGTTCATCAGTGTGTGTCTTACAATGTTCAGTGTTTTTTATAGAATGTTTTCCCCCTTCAAAAAAAATCTAGTGGGTGTTCAGTGGGTTCTTTTGTTTTTCAGTCTGTTAATTAGAATTTTGCAACAAGTCTTAAATGAGGAACAAAGTATGGTAGAAAGGTCTTACTTTAAAATTTAGAAAATGTGAATGCCAAAATCAAAGTCAGAATTATAAACATGAGTGGAAAAATACCAAAGGATTTTATATGTTTGAAAAGAAAAAGCACAGCACCCTCTGAGAAATATAAAGCTAGAATTAGAGATATGTTCGGGAACTGATTTGGGAAGAAGGCAGGATCAAGCAAGCAGAACTCTGTACAGATAGTAGATAAAATGCCCATACATTTACAGTTTCATTTTGGCTGACAGGGGGAGAGCAAATTATAGTTCTAACTCAGAGTTTTCCAAATCCTGGATAAATGGGTAGAAATCAAGGAACTGCTTCATCTTTACTATACCAAACCTTTGTTTTTTTTTAATGGAAGAAAAGAAGTTGGAAGAAAGACCAGGGAGTAGAAACATCTGGCTCTGAGGGCCAGTCCAACCCTCCCTAATATGACTTAAGATGCAAGCTACAAGTGTAAGGCATTTCTTGTAGATTTGTGGGCCCCATTAATGAATTTTTCTTCCGTAATTCTTTTCAGTTTATTGTGTCAAATTCTTATGAATATCAATGGATAAAGAATTTGAACCATACATCTTCTGTATGTTTTATACAAGAAAAATAATTGGCTGAGAACTTAGAGATAATCCAATTGAAAATAAGCCCCAAATTAGTGAAGGAGCAATTGCATTCTGTGGGAAGCAACATAGAATAATGGAATAATACAGACATTAAATCACAAGACCTAAATCATAAATTCTTACTCCACCTCTTACTAGGTATATGCCCCTTGTCAAATTACCCACTTCTCTGAGCCTCAGACTCCTCTTCTGTAATCAGGGGATAGTAATAGCTTCATCATGGACTGATTATGAATTCTAAACATGATAATACATGTAAAGTGTCCAAAAGAGGTTTGGGGCCATAGTAGGTGCTCCGAAAATGTAAAGTCCCCAACCTCTGCCTACCTCAACCTGGACTATGTAACGGTACATGATCAGTTTAATCACCAAAAAAAATGATTGCTTAAGAATTTTCTGGAACAATCAGATACTTTTAGTATTGAAGTCAACAGTCTTCTTAATAAAGACTATGATCAATGTAAAGTGGATTTTCATATTTTAAAGATGTATGTGGGTAACTCTAGTAGGGGAGTTTTCTTTAAAAAAAATCCCCTATTGAAAGCCATGACTATCTTGAGTTCTAATAAGGTATCAAAACTACTATTTCAGTAACAAATTCCCCTTAATTCATGTATCCTATTCCATGGATTCACAGAGAGAACAGTACGAATATGGAATATAAGCTATTCATATAATACTTAGAGTTTTGATATTGTCACAGTTAAATAAATTTTATAAATATACAGATTTGGGTAAAAGGGGGATTGTTATTATTTTACAAAATGGTCACTGAACTTCTCTCAATATTTGGCAATGAAAAATGAATTCAAATTATTTTAAATTTAGATATTTGTGTTAAGTATTGTGATAAATTAATAAATCATCAAAATAAAGCAATTTTGAAATTAATACATATATTTAATTGGGGGAAATATGAGTTTATTTCTAAACAGTTATTTAAAACTTTTTAAACTTTTTTTTAAAAAGTGAAATTAATGCATTCTGTTACCTTTAAAAATCTCTTTTAAAGACTCTACATTGGGGGCTTCCCTGGTGGCGCAGTGGTTGAGAATCTGCCTGCTAATGCAGGGGACACGGGTTCGAGCCCTGGTCTGGGAAGATCCCACATGCCACGGAGCAGCTGGGCCCGTGAGCCACAATTGCTGAGCCTGCGTGTCTGGAGCCTGTGCCCCGCGACGGGAGGGGCCGCGATAGAGAAAGGCCCGCGCACCGCGATGAAGAGCGGTCCCCGCACCGCGATGAAGAGTGGCCCCCGCTTGCCGCAACTGGAGAAAGCCCTCGCACGAACCGAAGACCCAACACAGCCAAAAATAGATAAATAAATAAATAAATAAATAAAAAAGAAAAGAAAATCCTTTAAAAAAAAAAAAAAAAAAAAAGACTCTACATTGGTACATATAACGTAGATGGAACTGACAACTAGTAAATCTTATGCAAAACCACTACTCTATAGAAAAATTGATGTTCTGCAAATGAGAAAAATAACCTTTTTGAAAAAAATTATACCATACCATAATGCTTCGTAAAATTTTAAAATTTCTTTTCTGTGGCTTGAGAAAAGGAATTTACTTCTGGTCAGTAATATAAAGAATACACTTTGCCACTATTTAGATTTTTCTGGAAGTCATTTTGTCCTTCCAACAAGTAAGTCTATAAGTGTGGAGTTTATTGTAGTAATTCTGGAGAAAGAGTGTGAACAAATATAATGGTGTTATTTGTCATAACTTAAAAATTGATAAATGTCCATTTTTAGCTGATTACAATGTCTTCTTTTTTACTTTAAACACATGAACATGTATGTATGCACACATAGGCACACACACATGCGCACACACACACATACACTCCCTTTTTATGCATTTAACTCTGCTCAAAGAAACACTACTGAAGCTATTTTTCCGGGCTGATCTCAGAAATCAACAGAGAAACATAGTAGAGTTGCTTTAACATTACTTGTGTTCTATTTTACCTGTATTACAAGGGGTTCAAATATTTTTGGAGCCTAGAAAAACCTAGTGGAATTAACATCACTTCACAAAGATTCTATAAGGCCAGCATCTAACTTTGCTTTCCACTAACAGCAGAAACAGTTTAAATTACTGTGGAAACAGAAGCACAGATACTTTGCCAGAATCTGTTCTATAAAGTAATAGTAATTACTTTCTCTTGTTGTCAGACAGGAGAATACCACATAAGTAAAGGAGAGAGAAAGTGGCTGTAAGGGAAAAGGATAGGGTGTGAAGTATACAAAGAAAAAGGCTAATTCAAGGGAAACTAAAAGGGGTCTGCCTGACAAGGAATATTTTTTCATAAAACTTTGGATTTTTTACAAGATAAGTTAAAGAAATTGTTTCTGGCTAGTTCAAGTAGTAAAACAGTTCATTTGGATTGGTCTAAGTGTGCATTTGAGTTTCTGTCTAGAGAACATAGTTTGACCATAAACCCATGATTTTGCACTTGTCTCTAGCCAGGACAGAAACAGTCTATTTCATTTTGGTGAAGAGGTTTGAAGCATTATCTTCATTATAACCTCTGATTCTACAAAAAGATAAAGAACGGTGTTCTTTTTTTAACATGTGTGTTTATTGTTTTTAATTGAAACTTAAATTTGCATAATGTTATATGTCAAACATATTTCCATAAAGAATGGTCTTCTTTGAATTTCTCCAAATCACATTGTGAGGGTGACCAGGACAGTATAGTTTATACTGAGATAAAAGCTCCCAAACGCAGTGGATTAGCATAACAGTAGTGTACTTCTTGCTAGTATTACATGTTCATCACAGGACAACTGGGAACTCTGCTCTACATCTTCTCACTCCAGGCAAATGATGCTTCTACCACCTGGAAAGTTGCTGGTTGCCCTGGCAGGAGAAGGGAACAACAGCAAACTGAACTTTTCTTTTAAAGGATCCATCTTGAAATGACACCTGTCACTACTCACATTTCATTAACCAAAGCAAGTCATAAGGACATAAATGTGTTTCATGTCATGAGGACAGGGAAATGCAATTTTGCCATGTGACCAAGAGAAGAGTTACTAGTGACCAATCACATGAGACAAACCAACCAGTGAGAAGGCTGAATGATTAATTTTGTCTATTTTAATTGTTGTTTATAATTCCTTCCATTGTAATAATTATGGGAAACCTACATTGATTAATGTGGTCACAATTAATGAGTAATTTATCCTTTATAGTTTTATTTCAGACAAAAAAATAGTTTCCTATGTATCCATTTCCCTGAAATGTTTTTTCCATAAAAGAACAGCCGCTGGAAAATTATTGGACTTGTAAAAACTTAACTATTACAATAAGTAACCTAGAGTCTCAGTACATGAGTCTCAGTATACACAGTATAACAGTGCTATGGACATCATTTTTTCAGTTTATTTTTTATGCTCTTTTCTGTCTTTCTGTGTGGAAAGTCAGGGCCCCTGCTTTATCCAAAAATGTCCTTGGATTGACATCGCCATTATGGCTCCAATTGTTATTGCTGTGCTGTTGCCAAGGCAGCCAAAATATAGACCTGGGTTCAAAGTAGTAACTGGGTGTGTAAGAGGGTAGTCACTTCCACTCTCATGAATACAGCTGCTCTGAATGTGACAAATACCATTATCATCATGGGTCTTGTTACGTCAAACCACAAGGTGCTATCTGAACAAATGCTTGGTTTTAACTGTCAGATTCTTGGATGTGTCACATTTTTCTTTGGATCTTTGGGTTATTGTAACAGCTGTTTGTAAACATTGTAAAGCCCACATTAGGTACAGAATTGGTAAGAAAATTTTGACCCGAATGTCTGCCCTCTGAACCATCATAAGGAATGCAGCATGTCTGCTGACACTTAAAGCAGTAGATTTAAATAGCAACCAGGATCAACTTCCAGCTAAATAAGTCAATAAGCATTTTCAGTTTCTGGCTCCCTCTGGGTCAGTTTTCTTTCACTGGCTGGGCTGAGAAAGTCCAAGGGTGTGAACACCCTTAAATGACAAAAGGGTAGCAAATAGGTATTTCCAACAAGCTTTTGTCTTGGCAGTATTTTTCACTGAGTCTAATATGTCCCCTTCGATAGTTAAAAGTTACCAGTGCTTGTTGAATAGCAGTCTTTTTCTTTGGAAACAGGGACACGGGCAGCTTTAGAATTTGTCATGCTCTGATCTCTTTCATTCTGAAAATACCCCATGCTATTTTACGTAGTGGTAATGAGTTAGATATTTCTAGTGCTTGCCTGGGTAAGCAGTCATGAGGGCTGTTGTAATAAATAAATAGTAAGAGCACACTGCTCTGATAATAGCAACTTTCATTGAAGGATGTGAATATGCCTCACAGAAGAGTGATACAGAATCCTTAGAAAGGCTTTTATTAGCAGAAATGTAATACAACAGTTTAAAATGGAGCAGTAAGCCAGAATGGAGAAAGCATCTCTGACATTGTGTTTCTAGTATCAGTTGTAATTTTGGACACCAAGGCTCTCAACCCAAGCAGTTGAGAAGCGAAGGAAAATTCCCCTACAGAAATGCACTTATAGCACATTGAATATTATGAGAAATCTTGACCTTAGGATTTTTGGATTTTGAAGACAGCACATATCCACCAACAAATTGTATCAGACAGTTACCTATGGAAGAATTCAACTGCTACATCCAGTTGGAATTTTACTTAGGATTAAAAATAAGATTCTTACAATAATAGTCATCCATCCATCTATTATTCACAGGATAATTAGATATGTTAGAGCTATGACCCCAAAAGTTCAAGAAGTTTCCATCAAGCTTGCTTAATTACAGTAAACTATCCATATAGGTATATATACTTTTATTACATATGTACATATACAAAGGGTTATAACAACAGAGATATTTTATAATTTCTAAAATAAGTACGTTCTTAAATAAAATGAAGCTTCTTACTTTAAAAAAAATTGGGGTTGTAATTAAAGTTAGGATTAAATACATAACCACCAGGGTAAGGTAACTTAGGTGCATGCTGGGTGACAGGACAAGTCAAACTAGATTTAAGTTCACTATGGATAATTGAGAATTGACTGAATGTGAGGTGTATGATTTCATTTTAAAGTGAAGGCGAGTCCATGATGTTTGGACAAATTGAGATTTGTTCTAAACTCAATACACACACACACACGGAGAATCTCAAACTGAAACTGGCAAAGTTGTGTTCTGCTGTTTTATATTGTGATGCTGTTTGTGAGATTTCTCACTTTGTTCACATGCTGCTTTGAAATAAAGATGGCACTTTCATTAGGGCACATGTCCTATATTTCTTTGTGAAATCAAAATTGAAAATGGAGGCTAGGAATAGTGCCTGAGATCTCTTATGTATGTTTTGTCATGAAAATTATTCTTTGTCAAGGCTGGTCCTATATAATGGGGGGGGGGGGGGAAGTGTATTTCCGCTCTATTGCTCTCTGCATCTCTTTGTATTATTCTAGTATATTTTTTTAGATTTTATTCCCCCTTCAAAGCTCCTAGGGGCCCACAGTTTAGTGCCCCAAAAATAATAGGGTTTTTAGAAAGTGCTGATCTATAGATTTTACTCACTTTCATCTATTGTTACAGGTTTTCTAGACTAGAGCTCTAAGTGCTATGGACTATAGTGTAATATGGATATCAATATGCTACACATCCTCTATATCATGCAAGCAAATATCCATCCTATCAAGGGATTTTGTTCATAGAATTTTCTATAGAAATAATGTTACAAATGGTCATTACGTTTCTAAGTTCACAGGAAACAGATAAAAACAAATCTTGAACTTGTATGTTACATTTAGTATGCGTGCTCCCCTCCTAGGTGCCCCATCTCCTGGTCAGAAATGTCAGTCTCCTAAAAAAGTTGGTCTCAGCTTTGTTAATAGAAAATTATCTGAGAGTACCAATTTCCACTAATTCATGAAAGTGTGAATGACCGTTAATCCTTTAAGTTCCCAAAGGTTGAGTAGAATAATTGTTACCCAAATAAATCATGAATTTGTAGAATCTTAATACAAAATAATAAACTGAAGTAAAAACGTTCAGATAGTATGTTAAGGATGTACTTTTCAGCCAGCACGTGGGCAGAGCATATCAGTGTAGACTTGTTTCTGGATCTTTTTGTCTATAATGCTCACTATTTGGGTACCATTTTTATTTTTAACTTTTTGCAGTGGGGAATCTCTAAAAAGTCCCA
This sequence comes from Balaenoptera acutorostrata, assembly GCF_949987535.1. Classification (NCBI taxonomy): domain Eukaryota; kingdom Metazoa; phylum Chordata; class Mammalia; order Artiodactyla; family Balaenopteridae; genus Balaenoptera; species Balaenoptera acutorostrata. The sequence continues at coordinate 75,154,080 of NC_080065.1, read as the reverse complement.
TTCGTCTTCATTGTAGTTCCCATTTCAGCAGCTGCAAGGCACTGGTGTGTGGGAAAAGTGTGGCAGGAAAGAAGGTATTGTGTACATTGATTTGGGGTAAATCAGAAACCCTGGGTATTTGCATTCAACTAGGGACTTTCTGGAGATAGGGCTTTAACTGGAACTGTGAGACATTCAGGCTTTGTGGAAGGCAGTTGAGAAAATATTGAAGTCCCTCAAATCATACCATTTGGGTGGCCTTTTCTACCCTTTATTTGTAACTCAAATATTCATTTTTCTAATTTCTAAGTGAAATAGATGAAGTTTGTAAATCATAAGCCTGGCTTTCATAGCCATAGTCCTAGCACTCATTAATCCTGTGTTCTGAGGAAAATCACTTCATCTCTTTGGATCTCAGTTCTCTCATGAGTCAAATGGCATCGTGATACTAGCTGTGCTCTGTGCTGGTGGAGATATGACAGACTATTAGATGCTAACATGCTTAGACAGTGTTAGGAACATTATGCAAATTTAACATGTTTTAATAAAACTAGGAAAAGGAACAAAACGCAGCATTAAATATTTTTCTCTAACTCTATATTAGAACTAATTTCTTATAGAAATCAAGGTCAAGATTTAGGGAAGTCAATATATCACTACTTTCTTAAACTGAAAATAAGATGCAGTTTCACATTTTATAAAGTAATTGTTGGGATACCTTTATGCAGCTGCTTGCTTTCCACCTTTCAGAATGCCAGAGAATGCAATGTACTTCTCAGGATCCTTCAACACCCAAGACAAAAGTTTTTTCTCCCTTTTATGGTCTGTGTCTTTTTCTTTTATACTTGGGGTACCAGTCTTATTCTAGGTAAAGATTCAAAGATATTTGAGCATATGCGATAAACTAAACTAAAATTAAACTAAAACTGAACTAAAATTAAAAATACGGTTTTAGTTTTATATCAGACAAAGCACTTATTAGAGTGCTTGGTTTTATTTTGGAACCCAAGAAACAGCCTTTGGTAACTTCAAGATGTAGGTAAGGAAATATTTCGAGGATTGGGTCCTGTGTAAAACAGATTGAAATGGAGACGGGAAAGAGTGAAGATTTCTGTATCATTGTCACTGAGGTCCATTTATACCCGCAGCCCATGAAGCATTAGGAAATACAAGCCACAGTGCCATTAACTCAGCTAGACATTTCTACTTTACCCAAAGAGATGGTATGGTGCAAAACCAAACACTGTATGACTAGTTTCTATAGATTGCAATTGCACAGACTTGGGTCTATGACAGGTGTCATATTATATGCCTAATGGATAGCTCCATTTGATAAAAATCTGAATTACAGTTTTCAATACTCATGCTCCAAAATATCTCACAATGGATAATATTATTTCTAAAATGTAAAGCATGATATGTTTCCACCAACTAGAAGCAGATTTTTAAATATGTATTTATAATATATATTCAATATATTACATATATTGATATACACATATGGAAATACACATAAGCATATTCATATATAATTAATAATCTCAAACCTTCTCAATATTATTCTATCACAAAGTCAGTTTTCTCCTGGATTTATGCTAATTTTGTATTTTTAAATTATTCTTATTCTCTTTATCTATGAAGAGTTCTGGTAACTCTATAAAATATCCAGACATTTAATACACACTGACTTACTGGAATTAAAGTGACTTGAGTGCCAAAACCCAATACTTGGGAATGTAGCAGACCTAAGGCCACCTTTGAATCAGTGCACTGTTCACAGCTTCAGCAGAAAGCAAACTGGACAAGGTGGGTTCCAGAATGTCCCTTGCTAAGTAATTCAGCCCAGGGAATCACAGAAGAATCCACTGACTTCCAAAATGAAAATAATGGAGGTGAAAGAGTAAGTCGGAAATCTGGGTGTCCTCCTGACTCCTGACTCTCCATCACCCACACTTCTAATCAACAACACCAAGTCTATCTCTTAAACTCCTTTTATATTCATGAGTTTTCTTTAGCACACCCCCTCCAGTCACCATTATTTCTCCCCTGAATCACTGAAACAGTTTCTTAAACAGTTTCTTATCATCTAGCTCCCCTGAAATTAATTTTCCACATTACAGTAAATATAATCATCCAAAAATTCAAATAATATCAAATCTCTCCCCTACTGAAAAGTCTCTTATACTGCTTCCCTGAACCCTAAGGACAAATGGATCAGTTTGTTTTATTTGTTCATATTCGACTTTGTCTTTCATGTGGCTAGTTTTCTTCAACTACCTCAAGATTCTTGGATGTGTAGTCACACTTATGAATGATGGACTATATTGAATAGTCAAGGTAGCTGGCATGTATACTGTTTGCTCTTGTTTAGGACTGTTTCCCCATGAGGCCTCTCAGCTGAGTCATAAGGCTGACTGAAGGTTCTATATAAGTTGGGAAGTCAGGGGGATATTTTGACAGCCAGTCTCTTTGAAGTACCCCTGGGAAAAAAGCAGGGTTCAGAACAGGAACCTCCTTCAGGCGTGGTACATTACACTACCAAAAGGAAGTGCTCTTCTGCCTGTCATCTTACACCTATATTTCCTGTGTCTGTGTGCAACCTAGAGTTAGGCTGAGGTCTGTTCTACTTCTGTCTTAGACCCCAGCATCTTCAGAAGATAACTTTCTTAGGAACATCATCCATATGTTCACCTGATTTTGAGAATAACTCTTGGCTTCAGCCACAGAGAATAAGCATTTGCTGCCAAACCATAGCTCTATTTACATCTGTGTTGGGGGAAGAGCTCAACTTTCCCAGTTGTTTGGAAAGCAGACTCCTAAATAATGACGGAGGATTGCCCCCTGGCTTATCCGTATTTGTTGATTCACCTTGAAGATCTCTGGTGAATTTTATTAAATTTAGTCTTTCATTTCCCTACCAATCACATGTCATTTGTTTTCTGTCCTCCCAGAATTTTTATAAAATTTTGATTCACTGATGATACATTTCTTGTTTTCCAGAGTGTCATGGTGTCATTCATTTTAATTTATCAATTCTGTTAATTCAAGGAGACTTCGAGAGAAAGAAAATACAGACAGATATGAGTTTTCAGTTATCACATTTTTAAAGTCAATTGAAGTTATAGTAATTAATAGGAATTAGCTAAATTCTATACATTTTTGAACTCTACTAACAACTAGGAGTTTATTGATAAATGATTCAGTGAAGATTTGAAAACTATCATAATCTACCCATAGGAATTGATTATTTTAAGGGATCCATGATGGTTTAAAAAAAGAAGAAACCAGAAATATCAAATGTGTGGGGTCTTTCTTTTCAAAATGGCTACAAAATATTATTGATGGACACCAAACATTTAATCCTCACTGAAATCTAGTCTTAGAAATTCGTCTACAGATTGTATATACATTTCACACAGAAATTCCATTAAATCTGAGGAGCTAACCCATGGGACCAGCAAAAAATGGTTCTGTGGTAAGAAATTACTTTTAACTAAAGGTTAAATAAAATTGTACCTATGTTATTTTAAACTGATTGCTCAAGACAGTGATTCCTGTTTAATGGCCCTTAGTTCAATTTGCTGTCTGCTTTTTTTCTGCTTTAAAAAAAAAAAAACCTTCAGTACCCCTTTATTTCTTGATGGGCATATATTCGTTTCTGTTCACTTCTGCTTCTCCCACTCTCTCCATAGTCATATCCCCTTTGTCCAGGATCTATCAGTGGTTGTCTTAGCCTTCACAGAGATCTGTGTGTATGGGAAACCACCTTATTCTTTCATCCCTCCCTCCTGTGATAAGCTCATCACCATTCATTATGAGCAGCAAATACAGACTTGGTTAGATGTTTCATTCATGGATCTTAGCTTTGTAGACTAAAATTGTAAATGGTAAATGACAAAAGTGTAATGATAATTTAAATTACTCAAGACTAAAATTTCCTGAAGGTAATTATTATTTCTATTACTGATCTATCTGTCCAAAATATCTTACAGATTATACATATCATTCATTATAGAGGGTCTACATCTTCTATCTTGAAGAGAAATAGTTCTGTTTCAAAACAGTATAAAAAGTGGTGCATAAATACAACTATTTAAACATTTTCTATCCAATCTATCTATGCAAATATCTAGTTTAAATTAAGCATGCACCTAATAATGCCTTTTCATTAGAGTTGTAATTAAAACACACTTTGAAATTTCAGCCATGAGTATATTGATAATCAACTTTTCTCCCTACTAGTATTAATAATAACAGCTCTCACATATTTTTCCCTTCTGTTCCTAAAACCAAACTTGCTTCCCAGTTTGCCATTATAGTGTATTTTGGAAAATCATTTCAATAGTTAAGTATTTTAGGTAAAATGAGTATCTCTAACATACATACAAATGTTTACCCAGAGAGGTTTAAAATTCAACAATAGGTAAATTTTAACAAGGCTAGGCAAAATAGATTGAAAAGGAAGGCTTTAGTTTTCAATCATTCTGAAGATTTTTCAAATGGAATTTAATTCAAGAACTAAGGGCACATTTTATTTTATTTTATTTTTTATTTTTTTTGATTGATTGATTGATTGATTGATTTTGGCTGTGTTGGGTCTTCGTTTCTGTGCGAGGGCTTTCTCCAGTTGTGGCAAGCGGGGGCCACTCTTCATCGCGATGCGCGGGCCTCTCTCGTTGCGGAGCACAGGCTCCAGACGCGCAGGCTCAGCAGTTGTGGCTCACGGGCCCAGCCGCTCTGCGGCATGTGGGATCTTCCCAGGCCAGGGCTCGAACCCGTGTCCCCTGCATTAGCAGGCAGATTCTCAACCACTGCGCCACCAGGGAAGCCCCCACATTTTATTTTTAAAAAACCTAGCTCTACCTCAAACATTTTCATGAGAAGTTGGCTATTAATACTGAATGGATTTCTCTATACAATAATTTGGTCTCAGAGAGTTCACACAACCTGACAATTTAGGATGCCTAAAAATCAGAAATATTAAATATTACTCAAAGCTATCAGATAACTGAAAAATAGAAATTTTAATTAATATTAAAATAAGCAATTCATCAGGACTACACACTTTAAGAGTTTTGGGAGTCATGGTCACAAGTCCAACAGTCAATATCTGTATATTTCTAGTAAGTAAAGCATTATATAGAGTTCTGGAGAAAGATACAGAGAAGCCAGGAATAATTCTTCATTTGAAGAAATTAGCACTTAAAATGAAAGCTAGAATTCCATAATATTGTTAATCACAGAAAGAGCAGAGGTAAATTCCGTGGTGTTAAGAATATTTCAGGTATTACAAGTTTGCTTTAAACTTCTCTACAAGAGAGCTTCCATTTCTTAAACCTTTATAACTACACAATGAAGGTATAAGTTGTTTTCAAATTTCATATATAACCTAAACAAAACTGAACTTATGCTTCCCACTTTAAGGTCAATCTCAATATAGAATCACACCAAAAAGAACACAAACCAGAGGAAAATAGTTTAGAAATAAATTGATTTCCATCATCTCTTAAGAAGGCAATGAAGGCACAGCACATTGCATAATGTAAAACTTCATTAGACCACTCTTCGCCTAGCGCGTTCCTCAGAGTCTCACACATCAAACAACTGTTAGTATTTTATTTCTTTTTAAAAAATACCAGGTGCTTTTTAAATAAACTTTTTAAACTTTTGAATGATTTTAGACTTTAGAAATATTGCAAAGGTAATATAGAGAGTTCCCTATGCTCCTCGTGCAATTTTCCCTAATGTTCGCATCTTACACTGCCATGTGGTACATTTGTGAAAACTAAGAAGTCAACACTGACACATTACTATTAACTAAACTCAAGACTTCATTTGAATTTCACCAGTTTTTATGCTAATGTTCTTTTTCTCTCCCATGATTGATTCCAGGATACTACCTTGTATTTGGTCATTGTGTCTCCTTCCTTAGTTTTTTCTGAAGATCTGTGGCATTTTTTTCCATCTTTTTAATGTTTCTGAGGAGTACTGATCAGGTATTTTGTAGAATATCCCTCCACATGGGCTTGTCTGATCTTTTTCTCATGTTTGGTCTGGGGTTATGGTTTTAGAGAAGAATAACACATAGATGAATTTCCTTCCTCATCACAAAATGTCAGGGTGTTCTTGTCACCATGTGACATGTCTTGGTGGTGTTAACAGTGACCATTTGGTTAAGGCAACATTTGCTTGGCTTCTCCACTGTAAAGTTACTAGGTTTTCCATTTCCATACTCCGTTGTTCTTTGGATATGAGTCACTGAAGGTGCATGTGTCGTGATAGAGGAGGAGGTTAGGGAAATAAGTTCCACCTCCTGGTGGGGGAGATCTACATTTGTATTTGGAATTTTTTTTGTTAGTATCATTTGTTTCTTCTCCCCCATATATTTATCTATTTTATTACTTGTTTATATCACTATGTATTCATATACATGTTTTATACTTTGGATTATAATCTAATATCATTGTACTGAGTTGAATAGAGCTCCCAGAGATTCATGTCCACTTGATTCTGTGAATGTGACTTTATTTGGAAATAGGGTCTTTGCCAATGTAATCAAGTTAAAATGAGGTCTTGCTGGATTAAGATAGACCCTAAATCCAATGTCACTGATCTCCTTACAAGAAGAGAGAAACTTAGAAACAGAGATTAGCATGCTCACAGGCGTGAACACCTTGGCAGAGGCAGAGATTAGACTGATGTGTCTTACAAGTAGAAATGCCAAGGATGGCTGACAACCACCAGAATCTAGGAAGTGGCAAGGAAGCACCCTCCCCTAGAGCCTTCAGAGAGAGCATGGCTTTGCCAACACCTTTATTTCCAATGATTTCTGGACTCCTGAACTGGTAGAGAATAAACTTCTGTTGTTTTAAGCCACCCAGTTTGTGGTAATTTGTTATGGCAGCCCTAGGAAGCCAGTGCAACCATGCTATTTATTTTGTTGTTCAACTTGCTCCAGGTTTGGTCATTGGGAGATGTTTCAGGTTGGCTCTTGTATTCCTTTGACATGCTCCATCACATGCTGGATAAATAGTCACTTTTCTTTTCTCTCTTTTGCTAAGCTTCTCCAACTTCATCACCCCTTGTGTGTGTGTGTGTGTGTATACACACACACACACACACACACACACACACACACATATATTTTTTTCCTCCAGGTATTGCCTTCTTTTATTTTTAGGTGCTAAAGACTGAACTTTCCTCCTGGTCTCTCTCTTGTCCTCTCTACCTTTCACCCAGGGACCTCTTAACTGACCAAATAAGTAAACGTGCCACTTAGGAGGGAATGTGAGGGGGCCAGTAAAAAGATGCTATATAAGTAGTGTGTCTTTCAGTGTCTTTTTTTCCATATTTGACATGTAATCAATAGGTCCTCTATTTAACTCATTATCATTCTGATTACTAAATATTTAATTAATATTTACTGATAGCCTTCTCTTTCCAAAAACACCATAAATAAATGTTAACTAGTGTAAAATTTGGAGGTTAACAGATTTTGAAATTATTATATGTCCTGAAAGCAAACAACAAAAAACATGTAGCAAAATTACTATGGGACACACATAAAAATCAGAGAGAAATTAAGCAAAGTAAAATTTTCTCTTTCTACAGGACTGGTATTTCGACCAAGAATTCCAATCAATGATTTATTATGGAATTTTATTAGCACAATTATCTTGTAGCAAAACAGATAGATGAAATATTTACTTCTTTTGTATTGCTATCCAATTAACAACACAATAGATAGATTTCATTCAGTCTGTAGAAAATTAGCAAATTAAGCACCAGGGGAATAATCCACAAACTAGATAATTACATAAATTAACTAAAAATCCCTCCACCCTGAGATTCTTCTTGATAAATAGAAAAGTAAATAATTCTCCAAATTTCATCTTCCCAATACAGGAACTAAATATTATGATAGTTTTACTCATATTTCATGAGCATGTCATCACTGTTTTATGACTCCTAAGAAGATCAGCATAGCAATGGTAGGGACTAAAAAAGAGGTAAAAAACTAATAGGAACCAAATTGCAAATTAGAATAAAGGTTTAATTTTTCACGATTCAGTGCATACTCTTTATTCAGAAGTAATTCCTAATTTTTTTTTTTCCGTTTTGGGTTTTTTGCTCAGATGGGCTCACTTACAGAGCCTTATTCTAACCCACTCTGAGGCGGTATGTCTCATGCATAACTATACTATCAGAAGCTCAGAGAGCACTATTTCTCTTTAATTTCTTACATACGAATGGCTAAACTTGAAAGTGAAAGTCACTTATTCAATAGATGCCCATAAAACTTTATTAAATTCTTCAGAATCTTTAGAGTTTCTTGCAAGTCTAACTTGGTGATCCACCCTGATTCTCAAAGTAATGTACTTATTTTGAGACTTTGTATATGGTACAATATCATTGTCTCAAATCTGTGTTCATAATATTATTAATGATAAAGTAATATCTCTAAAGGATGTTTCTATAGATCACTGCATAAAAATGTACAAAGTATGACATTCATTTAACATGGAAGCACAGGGAATTTTCCTAAAATGTTATATTAGTCCAATACGTTGTTAGTGTGTGTTATGGCCACCCAGTGTACCCACTGCTAACCTTGCATACAGAGAAAAAAGGATGACAGATTGTATTTGAAGACACTTTAGTATCAAAAAATGAAGAAACATGTACCAGAGAAGTTGCCAGAATGCAGTACAAGAAAATGCCTTATATGTGGTATATAAACGTCTAAAAAGTTTAGGTTGTGCTCCAGTAACCTGAGTAAAGATATGTACAAAAATAATTATAAAAAATAACTACATATTACTTCAAAGTTGTGATTCATTCTCTTACAGCTGATGACCTGGTGTCATATATAACCTTAACCCTTAAGATACCAGATATTCACATTACCCCAAGACAAGGCTGAGCATGCATACTATCTTCCTAAAATGATGAATGCCAAATGAGGAGTAGGGAAGAATCATAAAGTATAGCATATTTGAGGTCTGTGGTATATTTTGTTATTGTTCCCCATTATCCAGTCTCTTCTCTCTTAGGAGTATGTATCACCCCCACCCTTACCATGCCTTGCTTTAGGTAGTACTATCCTAGCCCTTGTCAGTCTTAGCCATGTGACTTGCTTTGGCCAATGGATGTGACTTATACCCTCTGGGAGGAAGCTTTAACTGTGCTTCATGGTGTGGTTGGGCTTCTTGCTTCTGTCCTCTGCTAGCAGAATGGCATATCCCAGATAGTGGCTGCTCCTTCAGCCTGGATGCTAGAATGAAAAGACATGTGGAGCAAGCAGAACTAACTTGCAAACCCGAAAGCAAGAAATTAAAGTTTTAATTTCTGTTGTAAGTTACTAAGATTATGGAATTGCTTGTTAAAGCAATACATGTTGACTAATACAAATGCAAGAGATAATTCTATACTCACTCTTGATCTTTTAATCGTCCAGGCCCCTCCATCAACTTACTGTCCCTCTGAGTAAATACAAATTAATGAACATAGTTGCTTGCAGGCTTAATATGGTAATACCTTCTGATATGCACCCACGGATTTATCTTTTAGACTCCTTTGCCCTTGGTTATGGTGGCTATTGAACCATTTAAGACTCTACACTGTCATTGGATAGTCCTCCCTCAAATGTGGGGCTTTTATGCTGAACTGCTTGGTTTTGGACTTTCTATTTGAATCTGCCTTTATTTATAGACTATTCTGGAGGAGTAATACCACAACTGACATTTAAGTGTGTTAAACCTCTGCTCCTGCCAGGCATAAAACCAGAATTCTACCCGGACTGGTGCTTTTCTCTTATTAAAAGTACAGGAGGGTCACTCAACAGTAGAAAAGACCATCTACCTCATCAAAGTTTAAGGGAGATTCCAAAGGCAGTGTACATCAAACGGAGGAGCTCAGTGTGCAAAAGGCAGTTAGTAAAGGTTTCTAAGTCATGGAATGATACAATCACACTTGTTTTTTAAATGGATAACTCTAGAAGCAAAATGGTGCAAAACAGTGGTGTAGAAAAAAAAATAGTGGCAGGAAAATAGGTAGTTGTTGCACGCTGTGGAGTTCAGGCAAAGCAGGAGGTCCTGAAGGCAATGGTGTAAGACCGTAGTAGTGAAGCCAGAAAGGCAAAGACAGATTTGGAAAATTTGCAATGTAATCTCAATAAATGAAATAAATTCAACATGGCAGGGTAACATTTTTGCTTTAATTAAAAAATTGCACATTTGACAATATAACATGTGATTTGATTCAAGAGATACTATGTAGATGACATGGTGTTATTAGTCAACCATTTGGTAGAGTGTGTGAAGCAAACACCGTGAGAAAATAACTCCAATCATTTAGAAAGAGAAAATACAAAAAGGAGAGAAAAGGTGGCTGAAAAGTGACTAAAACTGCTGAACCACACACCTGATGTGATGGAGGCAGTCCTCAATGAGATACTCTTGTTTTTAAAATTGGAAATGACATGTTTCCTTTGCTCATAAAGGAATTTACCTAATTTGACTTCATTATTGGCACTGTGAAAAATAAGTTCATCCCTATAAATTTCAACGTGGGACTTTGATTAAATAAAATTATTATTACCTACATTTGATGACTGAGTTGTTAAACATTAATAAGTCAGTCCAGTAACTCAGCCAGCAGAGGTTAGTAACATTTGGAAAAGAATGTTCTTATTTCTCTTTAGAGGCCCATGGGTCTGAAAAAAAGACTGGTGTTAAAGTCTTTTAGGTTAGAGTCAAATCCTTTTGGGTTCAAACATTTGTGACATGAACACCAGTGAAGATCAAGATCTTAAGGATGAGAAAATAGTGAGTCAAAATGTAGAGATTTTTAGACTAATAATCACAGTCAGCAAAGTTTAACATTCTGATTCTCTGATTAAGGGAGATACTGACTCATTAATTATACAGAGCAACTCTGAATACAGTTTTCACACATTTCTTTATTCTAACCCATTTCTCCTCCCGAAGTGAGGAATGAACACAAAATGTGGAGTTAAATCTCCTTCCTCACAAAAGGAAAGGAAGGAAGGAGGAAAGGAAAGGAAAGGGAAAAGGGGAAAGGGAAAAGAGAAAGAAAACTTCTACTTAAGCAATTACACTGTAAATATACTAGTTCCAGTGTTAAATATTTTTGTTCTGAATGTAGCCTTTGATCACTTAATAGTTGAAATATTCTTTCCTTTTTTTCAAAATCAAAATGAAAATCTCAAGTTTAACTTGGTAGGAAATAAGAGAACTATATTTTACACAAAATAAGGATGATATTCAGAATTGTAATCTAGACACTGTTTCCAATTAGCTCTTTGTTGATAATTCTGAGGATGCCCTGAAGGAAGGAGGTAAAATTCACCACAGAAAGAACCACCTTGACTGTAGGAAACCCCTGCCGTCCTTGGGGCTTCTCACAGCAGCTCCTTGGCTTGGTGCAGGACAAAGTCATTTTCTGATATGATTGTCTAGATAGAGTCACTTTTACCAAACTAGGGTGGGAATTACAGAAAGTAATAATGCACTCCTTAGATATCACATTCTTATATAAAGGTAAAATAATTATAATAAATGTGTATTAAGAAATGAATAGATTTTTATAGATAAATAAAATGGTCTTCATAGAAGATACAAATATAACGAAATCTCCCTTTTTTATTTCTCTCTAATATGTCCATAAAATTTTCCTAAAGAGAAAAACAGTTCCCAACTATTGTCTAAAAGGATGGCAGAGAAAAATCAAATTCCCAAGTGTTAGAAGCATTTCTGTATTCTCTTACCTAATGGGTTAGGATCCAGGAATGGTGTTTTCTGTCAGTCAGATCCATAGGCAGTCTTTCTGGAGAGGCATGCTGCCAGAAGTTAGGGTGTGCAAACAAGGGAGAATGAACTGCGACTACTGCAGCTCTTGGATTCAAATAATGGCTCAGTAGGACCAATCTACTGTGTCCAGTGTCAGAAATATAACATTGAGGATGGCCTCATCATCCCAGCTCCTGATATGGTCAATAACGTCATGGCTGGAAGATGAAAAGAAGAGATGCAAAAATTGGATTGGGTGCTAAGACGGTAGATCTCATATTAAGTGTTCTTACCACAAAAACAGAACGAAACAAAACACATTGACACAAGGAAACTTTTGGAGACGATGGATTTATTACCTTGATTGTGGTGATAGTATCATGGGTGTATGCATATGTCCAAACTCACCAAATTGTATATATAAATATGTGCAGTTTTTGTATGTCAGTTATACAGCCATAAAGCTAAAAAATAGCTTTAACCCAATTCTGTGGGTATAAGAAAGAGAGCAGGAGTGCAATGCTCATCTCCAGTTGACACACTCCTTGTTTGCAAATACAGAAGATATACTCTGCTACTAAGTAGAGTCACCATTTACTGTGTAGGGTACAGGAAGAGGAATGAAAATGTCTCTCCGTGATAGTGTGCTCCCCAATCCCAAGTCCATATGATACATCATGCTGATAATTCTGCTATGGATATAAAACCCACACATAAGAACAAAAGTTTCAGAATGAAAGAAACAAAATATAATCTTTCCTTTGTCCCCACACTAAGCCATTCCTTGAGTACATAACTGTATATTGACATTTTTCTTCTAGCAATGGCATCAGCAGGACTTACCCCATTGCCAAACAGAGCCATAAGCTGAGCACTGGCCACAATACCACAAATCTGCCTACACTTACACTTGGTCTCTAAGAATTAGCCAGATGATCACAAGGAAGGATGAGGAACAATAATAATAACTTGACTTAATAAACTTTTAAAGAACCAAGTAAAAGGAAAAAGGTGAGGGAAAAAAATATCTGTGCCATCTACAAAAGTAGATTCTGAAAACAGCTGCTATTTTTTTTGCAAAGAAAAGAAGAAAGCAGAGTAGCTGGGAAACAGAAACTGAACTGATTAAACCGTGTTAACAACTTAAGTCATCATTGAAAATAATTAAGTAGTGAAAATTAATGGTTTAGACAATCAGTTAATAAAATAGGAAACAGAATTGAGAAACACATGAAATATGGAGATTATTAATTTCATGAGATAAAAAAGAGATAAGATGACAGAAATGGTAGACAATGAAAGATTATCACCATTTTAAAAACGTCTAATGAAATTATATCTGGGCAATGATAGACAACACAATTAACATCACAAATTGAGATGCCCAGAAATTGTATATCTCATGAAGGAAGTATACAACACCAGCTAGGGAGAATTCTTGCTAAAAACTCAAACTAAAATGTGATTGAGCCTCATGATCTAATTTCCAATATGCAGGGTACAAAGGAACTTATAAAGATGCAGTAAGAAAAATCTAATCATGGGGAATTCTACAAAAGAAGTAGTCCAGTATTTTCAACAAATAAACTGGAGAGAAAAAGAAAAGTTGAGAGTAGATTAGAAAAGACTTGAGAGACATAACAACCAAATCTAAATCTAAACTGAATCTAAAGTTGGTATAAAGTCAATGTTAGAACATATGAAAGGTTAGCCTCAGAATGCTTAAAGCAAAACCGTAATACATAAATGTCATGCAAAACTAAACTGTCATTCATGTATTGGCTGGAGTGAAGGGATAGGGGATTAGGGAGGAGAGGAAGCTTTTTTCTCTTCTGTAGGTCTGAATTCTATTTGCCTAACACTCCTGGCCTATTTCCATTTCCCAGATCACACAAAAGTAGAAGTCACTGAGGCAGAGGTTTAATTCGGGCAGGGGGAGGGTTAAGGAAGGTGAGCTGGATGTCTTTACGGCCATGAGGTAAGAACAACATCACTGCTTTTAAATTGACAAACAAATGAGTTTCATGGACTGGTGAGATACTAATTTAAATTGTGAGTTCCATCCTTGGACAGACAGTGCCAGATCAGCTAACTCAAATGAGAATTCAGATACTCTGAATATACCATGCTGAAAAGAAAGAACTTTGTAAAAGACCTCACAGTGGGGATGTCACCAAGTCAAATTTATAAATACATAGAAGAATCAAATGATGGCTCAAATGGAACTCTTTGAGAGATGAGAAATTATGCATAGGTGGATTATAGGCCCTGCCATGTGCTAAATGTGTATGCCAAGATTAACCTTTTGTTGGGAGAGTCCTCCCAAGTGAGTTTCTTTACTTTAATATCTTTGAAGTTTAACTCATAAGGGCAATGTAATTTAACTCATGATCTTCTTGTTCCAGAAGTGCTGGGTGGATGAGTATGCCGAATTCTAAGGTTTAGCATTAGGAAGCAAACTAGAATACAGATATAATCTGATTCTTCTGTGAAGACCTTCTGTCAGGATGATATTTTGGTTGCTATCTCTATCTTTCTCCTTGTATGATTTCTCAATTGGTTTAAAAACATGACAGGAAATGTGCAGCTATCACCTCAAATACTAACCTATGTGAAGACAAAAGAAAAATTTCCTCATTTAATTATACTTTCAGATAATTGACTACACCAAAATACACCATTCCTAACAGGACCATTAAGAGCCTTGTCCAGAAATCATTCACCAAAGTACTCTTCAAAGGGAGTGCTGTGCTAGAAAATAACTAGTAAAACCAATAAAAGAAATTAAAGAGAAGAAATAAAGAGAATTAGGGGATGCTCAGTTTATAATAAAGCCTCATTCATTAAATAAATATTTATTGATAACATGCCATGCTAGGCAAACAAAATTCAATGTTGAATAGACGTATGGGTATTTGCTCCTGTAGAGTTAAAATTCTAACTAAACAGAAGTTCTAAAACAAAACAAAAATAAAACAGAAACACCAAGAGAGGAGGATCCTATATTCTTCTATATATCTGAATTGAGAAACAGAAACAATATCAAACTAGCTGGAATAAAAAGAGTAATGTGTTGAAGGAACAGAGGGAGGAATTGCTCTTTGTCTTACTGAGACTACATGATATTTCAGTTCTGAAACTTTCTGCTGAGCAATTTCAGGTTCTGTTCCTCTTTCCTTCCCCAGACTGTCCCTATTTCAGTATATGTATGGTAGACAGAGAGCATCCCAGCCCCGGTTCGTAGCACCAGCACCCAACAGAGATTAATTATTCTCTTTGAACCATGATTCCCAATTGACACCCATGAAAGTCTGTTTGAACCAACGTTAGGGGATCACCACACAACCAATCAGCAGTGGCAGCGGGTGGGTGGGGGGGAGAGCAGAATCACGTGATATTAACATGAGAGTTAGCTCGCTTGGCAGACTTTGCTGCTTGCCTATGCGGTATTTTTTCTCTGCATCTTTATGATTTTTGTAAAGGGCAACAATGATTTCGTATGGGGCAACAATGTTCCCAGATAAAATACAACATTCCTTAGCCTCTCCTATGAATAAAAATGCGAGTTGACAAAGTTCTGGCACAATGAAATATAAGTAGAATTTTCCAATGAAGCTTTCGAAAAAAGCTTTTAAAGGGAAAGACTTAGAAGGCCTTTTAACATTCATTTTCCTCAGGATTCAGATACAATGCTGGCAGTGTCTAGCCATCTTACAAGCAGAGGGAATGACAAGGCCAATGGCAAAAGATTATGCTAAACTCAGCTGAGTGAAAAACTTGAAGGAGACCAAGTCCTTCAGGTCCTGGAAAAGCTACTATAAGAGTCCTGGAGTTCTCATCTCCAGAATATGGTGATATGACAAAAATAAAGGTTTTGTTTACTTATGCCACTGTGAACTGAGTTTTCAGCTACATGCAGCAAAATGACTTAAATAGTGCCCCTTTGTGATCAGTTTGTGATACCTAGCTATATCAGAGAAGTGGATTTTCACGGGTTAAGCAATCCAAGAAAACTTACTTTCAACAACTAGTGGGACAAGCAACGGTAATCATAATACAAAAAGAAAAACAGGGCTGTTAAATATATAGATAAAATCAGTGAAAAATTAAAAGAGCAGGGAGAGGCATTGTGCAAAAGCACAGTATTTTTTTAAAATTGAAGTATAGTTGATTTACAATATTGTGTTAGCTGCAAGTGCATGGCAAAGTGATTCAGTTATACGTATGTTTTTCAGATTATTTTCCATTATAGGTTATTACAAGATATTGAATATAGTTCCCTGTGCTATACAGTAAATCTTTGTTGCTTATCTATTTTATAAGTAGTAGTTTGTATCTGTTAATCCCATACTCCTAATTTATCCCTCTCCTCCTCCCTTTCCCCTTTGGGAACCATAAGTTTGTTTCCTATGTGTGTGAGTCTGTTTCTGTTTTGTATATAGATTCACTTGTATGATTTTTTAGATTCCACATATAATTAATATCATATAACATTTGTCATTCTCTGACTTTTGATGACAGCCATTCTGATCAGTGTGAGGTGATACCTCCTTGTAGTTTTGCTTTGCATTTCTCTAATAATTAGCAATGTGGAGGGAGCATCTTTTCATCTGCCCCTTGGCCACCTGTATGTCTTCTTTGAAGAAATGTCTATTTAGGTCTTCTGCCCGTTTTTTGATTGGGTTGTTTGTTTTTTTGATATTGAGTTGTATGAGCTGTTCGTATATTTTGGTTATTAAATTACCTTGTTGGGTGCATCTTTTGCGAATATTTTTGCCCATTCCATAGGTTGTCTGTTCATTTTGTTGATGGTTTCCTTTGCTGTGTGAAAGCTTTTAAGTTTGATTAGGTTCCATTTGTTTATATTTGCTTTTATTTCCTTTGCCTTCAGAGAATGATCTAAGAAAATATTCCTATGATTTATGTCCGAGAATGTTTTGCCTGTGTTCTCTCCTAGGAGTTTTATGGTGTTATGTCTTATATTTAGGTCTTTGAGTTTACTTTTGTATATGGTATGAGAGAGTGTTCTAATTTCATTGATTTACATATAGCTATCCAGCTAGCATAGTATTCTTTATATGCCATAAAAATTTAGACCAATATACATAATTGTGGAATAAGGATATTTGTGCAATGCCTTAAATTAGTCAACATAATGTAAACATCAAAAGGAATTATAACTTAAGTCTAACTAGTAAAAATATGCAATAGATGATGAAGAGCTGTACATATATAAAGATGAATGGAAATAAAGTACAAATAATAAAAAATATCAGATTGAATTTGGAAATAAAGTACAAATAATAAAAAATATCAGATTGAATTGGGGGAAAATGCTAGCTACATTTAAGATATGGATTCAGGACGAAATGAATCCAAGAAGTTAAAAATAAAATAATGACAAATATTTATTAATAAACTTTGTAGAAAGCCATGATATGAGTGTTAGTATTATTATTATTAAACAAATTAGAAGTTAATGCAAAAAGCACTATATCAACTAAAGAAGTCTATTATTTATTATTTAGGTTTGAAAAATTATAAAGGCCAAACATTAACAAACACCCATGCACCAAACAATATAATACCCAAAAGTATGAGGCAAATATTTTCAGAAATATAGTATTTGTCAAAAACAACAGAAAGTTTTATTGTTCTTATAATCAGTCTGTGACAAATTCACTATGCAAAAATCAATGGAAGCTCTAGAGGAAGTTAATTGTTAGGGAGAAGAATGGCTTTGCTGTGATATAGGTCTCAGTTTGAATCCTGGATTCAAGTCAAATGCTATACATTTCTGAAGCCTCAAAAATTTCTATTTTTGAAATTAAAGAAGAATAAGGAATAGGAGAAAAGGAAATGAGGGGAAGAGGAATTGCAGAGGAGGAGAAGGAGGAAAAATAAGAGAAGGAAGACTTTAATCCGGGTCCTGTGTTATGGCCATTATATGCCTAATTTTATTATATCTTCATATTTGCCTATCCCCATTTAACAGAAGAATGAGCACACTCTCAGAGGTAAATAATTTTCCCAAGATCATACAAAGGGTTTTTGTTTGTTTGCCTTGTATTTAATGTTATCATATTTTCTCTTTCTGATATTTGAAATTTACTTTTTAGGACTACTCTACTTGTTTAAAAAAATCAATAGAATTGATTTTATACTTTTGGGAAAACAAGAGTTTTAGGTGTGAGTGTGATAAGCTTCATGATTAATGAGTCAAAATGGTATATTTTCATTTGTTTAAAACTAGATTGATATTAACAATCAGTATGCATTTTTAATAGTCATACACTTGAATCTGAATATTTTGAGAGAAACTATTTTTATAGTTATTTGCTTTTGTTTTCCAACTTCAGAAGCATGAAATACAGAGAGGGAAATAGCTTGAAATAAATAAAAAGTAGTTCAGGTTACACACAAATTATATGATTCAGGCTAACATATATTTGAGATAGGAATCTTTTCACTTTCACAAAAGTAAGCATAAGCATTTGAAATCTTTTAAAGCATTATTCTCTTCAAACATTTTGAAACAAAAAAATTTGCCTTTTGATAGGAGCTATGTGTTTCATTATAAAGATGGAACATAGTGTTCTGGCTTACATATTCTCTGCAGAAGGAGGTCCTTTTTTGTACTGAATTTTTAGCATATAGTAAAGATCCAGATTGTAAAAAATTAATTTCAGGCATGACAGACTGGGAGTATATATTGAACAGATCTGGGAACAGAAATGATGCAAATGCTTTTCTTCCAGCTTCTGAAAATTATGTAATGGACCAGAATTTCAGGATAGACTTCTGTTTGAGTGAAACATGGACTCTTAATCAAAGGAGGGTACCAAAAATGACTTTTGGAAAGCAAAAGTATACGGCAGTTTCCCACAAATGGTAGTTCCATTGACATTGATTCTGGAGATATCATTACAGCTAAGCACCAGGATACTCACATATATTTTAATTATTAGTGAGGGTAATAGAACTATGCTAGAAAACATTTCTCCTGAATGAGCAAGAGTAGTAAAGGAAATTGACTCATGAAAGGAAGAAGACCAGTGATGCATTAAGAGCTAGAAATAAAAATCAATGGAATTGTTTTAACTCTTCACTATGTTGCTATAACGTTTTAAAGTATTACACACTTTGTTGGTTCACAATGATGTTAACATTTACATGCCTATACATCGATTCATATATTATTTATTGTTTATACCTCAAAAAAATATGAATACTGATAAATAGGCCGATAAAAAATACTCAAAAGATGTGTGCCTTCCTATCATTAAACCATTTAAAATATGACAGTTGCATGGAGTACAATAGAATAGTGCTAGATGCTTGTTAGTATGAAATTTTTACCATAATGTTTTTTGATAAATGACATAACTATACTCAGAAAAACTAATAAAAGACTAGGAATTTGAATACATGAAGAAATGAATTTACTTATATCTGTATACATATAACTAGGATTAGGAGGATAAAACATAAATAGTAGAGCAGATAGATGGGCTTTTAGAAAGGTTCTGTTAAACCAGTCAGCTTACAAGTTGCCTACAAATTCAATTCAATTCAGTTCAATGCAACTAGACAAATGTTTATCAAGAGCGAAGTACGGGGACTTCCCTGGTGGTGCAGTGGTTAAGAATCTGCCTGCCAATTCAGGGGACCCAGGTTTGATCCCTGGTCTGGGAAGATCCCACATGCCACGGAGCAACAAGCCCATGCGCCACAACTACTGAAGCCCACACGCCCTAGAGCTCACGTGCCGCAACTACCGAAGCCCGCATGCTCTAGGGCCCGCATGCCCCAACTACTGAGCCCACATGCTGCAACTACTGGAGTCCTTGGGCCTAGAGCCTGTGCTCCACAACAAGAGAAGCCACCGCAGTGAGAAGCCCGCGCACCGCAACGAAGAGTAGCCCTCGCTCTCCGCAACTAGAGAAAGCCCGCATGCAGCAACAGAGACCCAACACAGCCATAAATAAATAAATAAATAAATAATAGATTTAAAAATACATTTTAAAAAAAGGGCATGGTACATGCTAGATTTTCCCCCCAACAATTTCTAGAAAGGGAAGAAATACTTCATCCCCCCCACACACAAACACAAAAAGACGTGACAAAGTCACATTATTCCAAAAGAACCAACAAAATGCTGTGGCAATTTATAGGGATCTAAAAAGTCTGAAGTGTCAGGAAGACCTTGTGGCAGGGCTGGCATTTGAGATTGTACTGCTAAAAAGGGTAAGAATTCAACAAGGAGAGTTACGGGGTGGGGTGGGCATAATTTAAGGATGAAAGCCAGTATAAGTCTACTCTTGTAAAACTGCCTATGATAAAACTCTATAAAGTCATTAACTCACTTTGACTCAATAAGTAGAAGACAAACGATCTATAAGAGAGAGGAAGTGATATTCAGTTATCCAAACACTCAGGAGACCCTCAGTAGCCAGGGCTCATGAATGAGCAGCTTGTGTAAAATGGACTTTGATTTCTTATCTCTATCTCTATAATCTATCATCTATTTTTCTATATATCAATTCCTATTTTTCAAGTATTATATATGTATAAAGTAGCACCTACCTAACTTTGTCTATAACATTGTAGTTATAGTTACATATATGTGTGTGTATATTTTACAGAAGCCTGCTGTTCTCAAAATACCACTCCCAGATGTCATGCCCAAAGTAATTATAATGCTTCAAAGCTCACTCTGTAAAATACTTTCATAGAAATTTTCCAAAAGGACCCTGCCTAAAACTCACACCTTTAAGTTAATGTATAAGTGAAATTCTGTACCACAAAGACTCTCAATTTAAATATAAATTCTCATCCCTCTCACTATCTGAAAGAAGTCTCCCCAAAGGACAAGATTTGAATTATGGACAAGCTAGATCAAAAGAAAAAATAAATGAGCAGAAATGTGAGATATTACTAAAAGAGAAAGAGAGAGAGAGAGGGAGATGGACAGAGAGAAAGTGTGTGTGTGTGTGTGTGTGTGTAACGGGACAAGTTGGTTCTATATTCTGCTTATAACCAAAATATTTTCTGTATTTTTAAGCACAAAAAAAATGTATTTTTTAAATTTGAAATTATGGATAATGCCTTAAGTTCCTGTTGTTTCCTCATCTTCAGTATACATTTCTGAATAAATAATGTGTCTTCCTCACTAATTATATTTTAATTTCTCTAGTGTATTTTAAGTACATCTAAGCTGAAATCTTTATTTCAAAGTAAACACGAATTAAAAAAAAAAAAAAAACACCCTCTTTTTGCCCTTACAATTTTCTACTATTTCAGATGGAATAGTAAATTGGCATATACTATTTGGTGGTAATAGTTCATACCTGTTCTTGAATGACTTTCTCCTTCTCCACTTAGGATATACTATTCTCATATTACTTCATTTTCCTGATAGTACTCCTTTACATTCACGTCTGCATCTGCTTCTACACTGCCTCCTCCAAGAAGTTGCCCAAAATAAAACAAAATAATAATAATAATTAATAACAGCTATAGCTCTCTTACTGCTTTTATATGACAGACCCTGAGCTAAATGCTTTGCATCTCTTATCCCTTTTAATACTTTCAGAAATCCTCTGAGGGAGGCATTTGTAGATAAGGAAATTGAGGCTCTGCATGGATCAAGTAACATTCAGGTGTGTCAGATTCCAAAGAGCAGCATGCTGTTTGTGTTTTTTATCTCATCCTTTTACTTGTGCATATGTGCAAATATGTGTGTGCAAATATATTCTAATATATGTATGAATGTGTGTATATATGTGCAAATATGTAGGTATGTCTATATATAAAACATACACACACACATACTCCTACTGAATTTTGTTCAAGATTGAAGCTAGTTTATATATATATATATATGTATATATATATGTCTGCCCCAAGATTGGATCATAAAGTGGGTAAGGGCAATGATAAAGTCTTATTTGTAGTCTTTGCAGTCTTCATAGTGTCTTTGCCTTTTGTTCATTAACACGGTACCCGGCTCATAGTAGTTACTCAATAAATTATTATTGATTGAATAAATAAAACAACAATAAATTTGTCTGGAGAACTGTACTGAATAGAGTTACAAGTGCTTTACGGTCTTATAATATTTTCATTCACTAATTCCCTCACAGCTGCTTTTCACTAAGAATAATATTTTCTATTCATTTCGTTTCCCCCCACTTCTATATTTTTAATTTTATTTTAAGGAAATTTGACTATTATTAAGAATAATATGTTCCAAAAATGTCAAATTTGATTTTGAGTAGCGAAAATGATTATAGATTAACAATTTGATCACAAATCACCTTTTATATTAGGAAAAGTAAAAAAGAAATATCTTTAGGGATCTTCTCTTTCAGTTGATACTAATTAGATTTCTTTAAACCAAGTTTAAAGCTCACACTGTTCTGGCTTGGTAGTGCCAAGTGATAATCCAATGTGACATACATTTCCTATAGCAATAACATTTTGGCAGATAAACTCCCCAATGAGAAACAACCATTTCTATGCTTAGATGAATTTTGTGATAGAACACAAATGTAAAAAAAAAAAAAATAAAATAACAGAATTAAAAAATACTCCATCGTATAATAAAGCCCTATTCCATGTTTACGGGAAGTGCCGAAATCCATAGAAGGTAAAAACAGTGCGCATATAATAAACACTACATCATAGATTCCTCATTGTCCTTGGAAGGTTGATAGAATCACTGATTATTATTTACACTGAAATTCATTCCTAGAAATCTTGTATCCTTTCCCTTCATTATGCAATGCTGTCTTGGACCTGGGATTCTAGAAATGTGGAAATTATAACACTTTGACATACCATGTAAATGAGGTATCGCTGTAACATGCTATTTAAATAAAGTTTGGAACAAACATTCAGTAGGGAAGTTTGGAAAACTTATAACGAGATTACCTCCTAACTTTTTTTATAAGAGTATTCTTGTATTCCCCCCCCAGCCATCTTTTAATTCCAACAAGAAGGTACAGTGTGCCAATTTAGCTCTCTAGCAGCAAAGCCACACATTGTATTCTTGTGGCAATTAGTCAGGAGCTGAGCCTGTCGTTTGAGCCTCTCCTTCTTTTCTTTATAAAGATAATATTTGACTTGGAGGATCTTTGTCTTCCTGATGGAAAGACCTGAATTGGATATTATCAGTCTCAATCAACAAGATATTTCCCATTATCAGTTCTGAAATTGAGGCTAGTATTGGAGAGATAGTAGAAGTTTCCACATTAGTCTATGCACTTTATTCATTTTCTACATGTTATTTTCATGATTAATTGCAAGACCTGGACAACTGGATGTCTGTGGAAAGCTTTAGGAGAGACCTAATTTAAAAGTTTCTTTTAAAAAATGTAAGCTTATTTTTAAAAGATCATGGCTGTCACAACACAAATGACTGGCCCCAGTAGGGATGCTGCCTGTGGGCCTGGAAGAAAAAGACACAACAAAATGAGAATACAACGTCCTTGGAAATTAAGTCAATATCTTTAGAACTATATTGTTCATAGGGGAATCTATTTGCTAATGGGTTAGAGACAAAACTATTTAGAAATTAATAAGATGTAGGTTACAAGTGTAATTAAAAATTCAGACTCCCTTATTTTCCAATCTCTGCCAGACAGGCTAAATCTCACCCAAAATATGCATTTATTAAAATATGTCTTCATCTTTCTACTGTTCAAGAGCTGCTAGCAAAAAGTGTCATAGAGGCATTCTCTAGTTTCCATCCCAGTGTCCAGTTGGTGGCACCCAGAACTCTACATTTCTAGTGCTTTCTAAACTTTTAGAATTCCAGTCACATCCTCCCATTCCTTCCTTCAGTTTTCCCTTTTTACTTCTTTTCCAAACTTCTTACTATAAATGAGTATTTAATGTGAAATTTCTTTCTGTTAAAAAAAAAATATTTAAATCTAATGGAATAAAGTTCCACCAGGCTAAAGACCAGAGAGAGCAAAGAAGTATCCACAGAAGAATCTGGCAAGGGAGTCCCAGACAGTCCCTCCCTCAAGAAAAGCCAATGCATCTCCTCAGAAACTATTTCAGTCACCATGTGTTCTCTAAATAGCCTTCTGAAGAATTTCCCAAGGAGATTTCTTCCCAGGGCACTTGGGAAAGGTTCCCTCCAGTAGGGTGGATTTGGGAAGGAGTAGATGAAGGAGACCATTAGGTCAGGTTACTAAAGATAGCCTGCCATATATGTTAATCCTGACAGAAAAATAAATCATAATGAAACAGTAGCAAGCTTTCTGAATAACAGTAGCAAGTTTTCAAATTCAAGTCTGGCTATTCCACTGCCAATACATATTTACATCAGATTATAGAAAGTTACAGCTTATAAATAGCCTACCTTCTAATGTTTCCACTCCTGAAACTATTTCCCAAAATAGTGCCTTATCTCTTTCGAAATTTGTGACCTTTCTTATTTACATGAATAGAGAAGTAAAAGACAAATTATTAACATTTCCATAGCTCTTAGGTATTTTCAGTGTAGAAAGCCACTTGTCAGTTTTATTTGCCCGAGTATTTTAAATTGATGAGCCGTTTGGAGGAAAGCAATAGAATCTAAGTTTAGTCTCCATTTGTGCTCTTTGCCAGTTTCCAGCAGAGCTGGCTGAGGGAAAGCTGAAGGGTGCTGATTTAAAATCAGAGTGGGTAGGTTAAGTGGTTGTACATTCTTAACAGAGAGTTCACCAAAACACATTTTAATTTCTTATATTTATTATTACTTAATAAGTGTAGGCTTAATTGTGCCTGTATGTTTGTTTTATTGAAATGTATTAGAAGTTCACATATATTTAAATGAAATGTTTCCACATGGTAGTATCAGCTAAATCTAATTTCTAGCTGTTAATTCTTCAGTTTTTGTTTTGCTTTTATTATATCTCTGTTCAAAGATATAACATTAGATGCAGCCGCTTTTTATTGTTTTGTTTTATGGGCATAAGTTCAAAATTTTAAACACTTTTATATTAGGTAATTGCTATTTTCAAAGGTGGAAATATATCCCTGTAGCTCTGCCTGCAGATTTCTGAACATTCATAAACAGAGCTACTGTACACTGAACACACTTTCCAATGAGAGATTTTAAAATTACACTTATTCTTTTATTCCAACAAGTGGTTATATTTTTATATGTTTCCAGGGGGCAAGGGGAAATCATCTCTTTCTCCACAAATGCACACAACAAAGTATTGGTTCATTTTTGCCTCTCTTTTGTGGTAGTTTGCATCTAAAAAAAACTTATTAGAAGGTGGCTCCTAGATTTTTACCCACTGACGATATGTTACGGGTTTAGTGGAAGTACTGACAAATTATGTAATAATTCCATCTGATTTTTTAACATAAAGTTTTTTTTTATTTTTAAGTCACAAGTCCTGAATACATTTTCTTTTATAACCTCTTGCCTGTGTATACTAGGAAGCCATTTTATTATACCTACATCTATTTGATTAAATTCATTTTTATTTTTCAGGAAAATGTAACACCCTTAAACAATGTTCAATGAATTCTAGCACCTTTCAATTAAGATCAGGGGAGCTTACCACTGAAAAGCTCACGTTTCACTCCTTTACTTTTAATAGCTCAGAAAATTGTGTTCTACCAGTATTACTTGAAATTGGATGAATATTAAATTGTCTCTGGAATTTTTTTTCTTTTGATAAATTTTAATTAATGAAATCACTATCATTTCATCCTCCACTATAAGATTGTAAAAAGAGAGAATTAAGACATAAGACCTTTAGAGATCTTAAGTTTTGTGAATTCCACATTAAAATAATCAGATGATAACAGGTTTTAATAGCTGCCTTCAAGTCTCCACTTATGGCAGTACATTCTAAGATTAGAAATTATAAATCAGAAAATGTTAATAATTACTACTGTGATGCTTTGCCATTAAACCAAATATATGAATGAAAACCATACAATTTTAGTACTAATTCTACACAATAAAAAATCAATTGAAGTAACTGACTTTCAAAGAAATGTGATCAGTTGGAAATCAATTTAGAAACAAATATGATTAAAATGACTAACTGGAAAAATGTGTACAGCAAATATGACAAGCAAAGAGTTAAAATCCAATGACACAAAGAACTAATTGATTCAGATGAAAAATACTGACTGAAAATACTATCTGGAAAAGCAAATAGATAATATGAGGAAAAGAATCACACATACTAACAGTGAATGCATGTGTGTTGTAGGTGAACACATAAAAGAAACAAAAACATAAACAAGGATCTGCAGAAGTAAGTACTCCCTAGGAAGAGGGTGGGGGGAGAAAGGAGAATAGAAGACATTTCAAATATAGTTAAAACATTCTGTTTCAAAAATAAATAAATCAATAAATGAAGCTAATATTGTAAAATTGCTAACATTTGTCAAATTTTGCCAGTGGGTTCAGAAGGGCTTATTATTTTCTGTACCTTTCTTATGTTTCTTATGTTTAATATAACTTGTAATTTGAAAATAACCATCAAAGAATTTACAAAAGAAATTGTAAAAATGACCAATAATAAATAAAATAACCATTAATGAGTTTTTCAACATTATAAATAAGAGACAATTAAAGGAATGATAAAAACAGGCAAAAGGTTATCAGAGATTTTAAAATGTAGGATACTGAGTGTTAGTATGGGTAAGATGACAAAGTCACATTCATACAATGCTGTGGGAGTGTAAATTGGTGTAACCTTTCCAAAAATCCATTTGGCAGTAGGTATAAAGAGCATGAAAATGTTCAGCTCATTTTGATCCAGTAATTCCATGTCTGGGAATCTAGCCTAAAGACAAAAGACAAATGTAAAAAAATACATAGGCACAAATCATTTATTTATTTATCTATTAATGAATATTTATAGACCCCTATTATGTGTCCAACATCATATTAGACACTTAGTCTGTAATAGGCATGAAGACAGACAGGTCTCCATAGAGTTTTTCCATTGAAGTATTTTTCTAATAACAGGAAATTGAATACAACTTAACTGTGCAACAACAGGAGATTATATATACATATAACATCGAATTATAATTATATGTATGACATATATAATTATAATTTTTTTCTAGAAAATAATCACATTTATTGAACAGTTACCATGTACGAGGATCTATTTTAATCATGATTACACGTATCATCTCATTTAATTCTCACAACAATCCCATGAATTCACGTATTAATTTCCTATTCTTGCTGTAACAAATTATCAAAACCTTAGTGATTTAAAACAACACAAGTTTCTTCTCTTGCAGTTCACCGGGTCTCATTGGGCTAAACTCAAGGTGTTGGCAAGACTATGTTCCCTCTGGAGGCTTTAAGGAATAATCCATTTTCTTCTCTTTTCTAGATGCTTTCTAGCCTTCCTTCCTCATTTGTGGCACCATTTCTCCATCTTCAAAGGCAGGCAGGTCAGGCTGAGTCTTCTCAGACTACCATATCTCCGGTTCTTTCTCTCCTGCCTCTCCTACTTAGGACAAATTTTGTGGTCACACTGGGGTTCCACCTGGATAATTCAGTATAAACTACCCATTCTCATAGTCAGCTGATTAGCAAACTTAATTCCATCTTTAATATTAATTCCCCTTTACCATGAAACCTAGCATATTCATACGTTCTGGGGATTAGGGCATGGACATCTTTAGAGGACCATATTCTACCTAACACATGTAGGTACTATTTTTATCCTCATTTTAGATAAAATAAACAGAGGGAACAGGTGTTCATTATTTTGCCCAAAGGTGATACAGTTATTAGTGAGGAATCTACTATTCAAACCTAGCAAAGCAACCCAAAACCTGGGCCCTTAATCACTGTGTCATACTTCATAAGCAGATTGCTGGTGCTAACTCTCCTATAATGAATTAGAAATGTTTCCGAAAAAAGATGAGAATCTGTTCCATGTTAATAGCATTTATCTCTCAGTACTGAGTATATGGGTTACTTTTATTCTGCTTCTTTACCTGTTTTTATAAATTTCCCATTTTCTTCAATCACCACAGTTACATACTGTTCTGTTGTCAGCTCCTTCCATATGTGGTTCTGGGTTCTAGCTGACCAATGTAATGTTGTGTGCATTCTGGAAGGTGGAAGCAAAACAGAGTCAGTACACCCTAGTGGTCACCATCAGTTAGAGGCAATGAGAGGCAGGTACAGAGCTGTAGGTGCTTTCCAGCTTTTCCCCTCTCTCCCCTATGTCTAGCTCTCCTGCCTGACTGACACATCTATTGGCCAACAGCAGCCCTGGGCTTACCGCCACATGCTTTGCTGTGAACTCACAGAGGCAATAGCCATGAAGAGCCAATAACCTTTCACGGATTTCTACACCTGCCTCCCCCTCCCTTCGTGACCCAGATTCTCAGCTGAAGGTGCACAGCTTCCAGATTTCCACATAGGAACCAACTCGTTAACCTGTGTCAGGGCTGGCTAGTTAGTGTTCTCTGGTATTATGACTGCTTTTTTTTGGACTTTTACATTCTTAGCTTCTCTCACAGTTGTTGAAGTTCTGATTCTTCTTACCCATTTCTTTTTCCTAATATGCACAGTACTTCTGCATACCTGATCGAATTCTGACTGATACAGCTATTGGCACCAGAACTGGGTTTCTTTGTCATAAAAGCTAAAACATGTGGCAATCACTTTGACACTGGTGATAGAAAGACACCGCAAGGACCTAAAGAGTCTGTTAGGGAAGACAAGAAGGACAATATAGAAACTATTATTGGAAGTTGGAGGAAGGGGGCTTACGTTATGTACTGGAAGAAATATTATCTTACCTGTGGAAATGTGGTAAATAGAAAGAATACCTAAGGAACTCATTGATCTGGCTAAGGAGAATGTTGAAAGTGCTAACTGGCTTCTTCTAACTACATGTGGTAGATATGAGAAAAGAAAGATAAACTTAGGAAGGAAGTATTTAGTATTTTAGCACAATTCAGAGGGATTATAGAGGGTCAAGGACAGTTAACCATGTAGACTAAGGTTTACAAAGTAAGAAATGGACTCAGGGTACTGACCAAATCCAGGGACCTACTAGTAGAATATCATCTCAGTTTAAAGATGGAGTTGAGAATGAAGCTCTAACCCTTTGTTGAGAGTGAAGGTTGATTGAATGATATGCCTCACAGACCCTCTCCACTAGACCTAAAAAAAAAGAAAAAAAAAAAAAAAAAGCTAGTAAATTTGCCTCTTAGACCCTTTCACCCTTTCTACTGACTCTCAGCCCAAGATAGAGAGTGACCAGTTTCAAAGAGATTTGTGGGAAGTATAAACATCAGTAACATTCCTGAGAAAGCCAGTTATGTTGGTGGAAGGACTGACAAATTGAATTAAATGGAAGGGAGCTGGTTCAAAATAAAAATATCATAGGCTTCCCAAACTTTCTATGGGTGAAGAGCAACCTAAGAAAGTTAAACAGCTGCAATCCTGGGCCATTTCCTGTGGAAAGGAAGGATGAGTCCAAGTGTAGATCCAGTAGGTTGGAGAGTGGAGTTTAAAACCGTAGGAAACATATGTATACGTATAGCTGATTCACTTTACTGTACAGTAGAAACTGACACAACATTATAAAACAACTATACTCCAATAAAATTTTTAAAAATTAAAAACTAATAAACCTAATGGCAAGGGCAAATATATATATATTTTTTGTTTTTTAAATTAATTTGGTTGTATTTCTTTTTTTTTTTTTTTAATTTATTTATTTATGGCTCTGTTGGGTCTTCGTTTCTGTGCGAGGGCTCTCTCCAGTTGCGGCAAGTGGGGACCCACTCTTCATCGCGGTGCGCGGGTCTCTCATTATCGCGGCCTCTGTTGTTGCAGAGCACAGGCTCCAGACGCGCAGGCTCAGTAATTGTGGCTCACGGGCCTAGTTGCTCCGCGGCATGTGGGATCTTCCCAGACCAGGGCTCGAACCCGTGTCCCCTGCATTGGCAGGCAGATTCCCAACCACTGCGCCACCAGGGAAGCCCTTGTTTGTTTTTTTAATAAAAACATAGGAAACAATGCCCAGGGAGCACGACTGGGCTCTAATTTCTAATTAAGGAACTGGCATCGTTGTCCTAGCTGGATTTCAGAACTGCTATGGACTGGTGACTACTACTGACTTCTCATTCCCTCCTTTTGAATGGGAATATGCACTGAAGTTTTCCCGGTACCACGTACACCTTAAGACCATCTTGCTATGAGGATCTCCAAGCTAACTACATAGAGAGGCTGAAGTGAAAATGTAGTTGCCAGCGAGCCCCTAACTGTGTCAGGCACCCCAGCCCAGGGGCCGGTGCCTGCAAGAACAATGTGGAGAAGAACCAAGCAATTCTAGTGACAGGCAGAAAGAACGGAGGCCCCAGGCAGACCATCTCAGCCATGTCTAGCTGTTTGAGCCACCTCGGCTGAGACCCAGACATCATGTAGAGAAGACAAGCCATCTTTGCTATGCCCTGACTGAATTCATGACCCACCAAAGTATAAACAAAATAAAATGTTGTTGCTTTATTCACTAAATTTTGGGATGGAATAAATCCATAACTGAAATAATATACAAGATATAATTGAAAAAACTGTGTATTACTTTTGTAACCTGTACAAACAAAAAATAGATTGTGAATGTCTTCTTTTCCCATTGGCTAACTTGGTAATTTAAATTTTAAAACTTGGAGGGGCAGGGCTTCCCTGGTGGCACAGTGGTTAGAATCTGCCTGCCAATGCAGGGGACACGGGTTTGAGGCCTGGTCTGGGAAGATCCCACATGCCGCGGAGCAACTAAGCCCGTGTGCCACAACTACTGAGCCTGCGCCCTAGAGCCCGTAAGCCACAACTACTGAGCCTGCCCTCTAGAGCCCACAAGCCACAACTACTGAGGCTGCGTGCCACAACTATTGAAGCCCGCGTGCCTAGAGCCTGTGCTCTGCAACAAGAGAAGACACCGCAGTGAGAAGCCCGTGCACCACAACGAAGAGTAGCCCCCGCTCGCTGCAACTAGAGAAAGCCCGTGTGCAGCAATGAAGACCCAACACAGCCAAAAATAAAAATAAATAAAATAAATAAATTTATTTTAAAAAAACAAACACAAAAAACCTTGGAGGGGTAAACATATTAATGTTATGAATCAAAGGGTATCAATCCATTTATAATTCAAATACTACCTCCCCATTAGCATTTCTATGTGGCCTCAGGTTGGAAATTGCCTTCCCCTCCATTTTTTCCCCACAACTCTTTTTTTTTTTTTAATTCTTTTTTTATTGAAGTATAGTTTATTTACAATGTTGTGTTAGTTTCTGCTGTACAGCAAAATGATTCAGTTATATGTATACATATATTCTTTTTCATTATAGGTTATTACAAGATATTGAATATATTTCCCTGTGCTATACAGTATGACCTTGTTGTTTATCTGTTTTATGTGTAGTAGTGTGTATCTGCTAATCCCAAGTTCCTAATTTATCCTTTCGCCTGCTTTCCCCTTCAGTAACCGTAAGTTTGTTGATGTCTTTGAGTCTGTTTCTGTTTTGTAAATAAGTTCACTTGTATCATATTTTAGATTCCACATATAAGTGATATCATATATTTGCTTTTCTCTGTCTGACTTACTTCACTTAGTATGATAATCTCTAGGTCCATCCATGTTCCTGCAAATGGCATTATTTCATTCTTTTTTATGGATGAGTAGTATTCCATTGTATGTATGTGTATAGATATAGATAGATAGATAGATAGATAGAGAACACATCTTCTTTATAACTTCTTTATAACCCATAACTCTTAATTATCTGCACCATCCATCTGGCATTCCCTGTAAACTGCCTTGTGATATGGGTATAAAATATTTCACATTACATTACAAAGGTTAAGGTACTAGGTACTAATGTATTTCAGAAGATAGACATATAAGGTATTGTTCCTGTCCTCAGAGAACCCGAAGTCTTACAAGCTATTCAGGCTACTTGTATAAGTAAATATATTACTGTTACAGAAGATTGACAAAACTTTGTTCCATATGGAAATTCAGAGTATTAAAAGGGACTAAGGAAAGAGCCTCTTTGCTAGAGGATATAAAAAAGTATATATGTAGGAGATACAGCTGAGGTGAAACTGGGATTACAGAGGCTTTTGGCTCAGAGTAGACTCGAAAGTCCTCAAAAGTAGGAACACCATGGTTCTCACAAATTCCTCAAGCACCTGTCAAAGAGTTTTGAAAATTATAGAAGCTCAATAACTGTTTGTTGAACAAATTATGGGATGGATTTCCAATTTGTGTGTACTACAGTGTGGAAAAGAATCACTTGATCATCTTTTGTTCTGGGATAGTAATTTGACAGTATATTTTTACTACCAATTTCTGTGGGATGCAGAGAAGCCTGCATATAAAGCCCTTGTGACGGTTTCAGATAAAGAAATGCTAAAAGTATAAATTATTATTAAATGAAAAAGAGGACGAAATTCACTGATATTTCTCATGCAGCAACGATTTTGCCATATACCTAGAATAACAAGGGCAAATAGCTTCGACATGAAAGTCCATGCCGTTTGTTCAAGATATTTTGACAGGTTCTACATTTTCTCGTGATGTTATAAATTGTAATGTTTATAACCATCAGCATATGACCTGATTGAGGTAAATGAGAACAGAAGAGAGAGAGAGAGAGAGAAAGAAAATCTAATTCAGAATAGAGTTGTAAAAACAAAAGATTAGAATAAGGTCCTTTATGTCACTGAGATAAATTGTTACACCCTTTTATGTTCTACATCATGGACTTCTAACACATTCACAACTTGTATGTGTCATATGGGCATGAGCTATTTCTCATCCTCCCACTCATACTTCCTTCCTAATAGCAAGTTGTTCCAAAATATCTTGTCAGCAAGCCTTTGCTGCTGCTTGAAGACAAACTCGATTCTGAAACCCTTTGCTCTTTGCAAAAGAAAGAAAAATAATCTTGTTTTATTTCCAGTGTTAGAATATAAATCAGTATCATAGATAAGTTCAGTATTTTATGAGTGTTTAAATTAAATGCATATAAAACACAATACCTATTCTTGATAAGACTTAAACTGTAAAATGGATTCTGCATAGGTATAAAACGTTCCTCAAATTCTTGGTTTTCTTGATTTTTTAAAATCCTTTTTTCATACAATCTGTTTATATCTTCTAGTTAAACAAAACTATTAAGAATTATGATTTGTTCAACACATTTCAGAGGAAAATCTCAATTAATAGAGTCAATACAACCACATTTTTTTAAACCATAGATTGGTTTTTAAAAAATTTACCAACCCCAGCTCCAACTTCCTTGAAAATTACAAAAGTCTTGTGATAAAACCAGCCCAGAAATTGAACATGGCTTAATCTGGCCACTGCTTAGGCCTCAGAGAAATCCATAGCCCCACCCTCAAACTTCTACAGTGGATAAAATGTCTCAGCCAAGTCAGCCCTCATTGCCTAGTGTTTGACCCTGGTGTCCAGCTCAGATATGTGACCAAGGAGTAAAAGGTAGAACCAGTAAACCGTCACCATGTGCTGACCGATGCCCACACTCTACAGCTCCAATACTGGAGCGGGAAGTGCCAATGCAAGGACATCAGCCAGCTGGGAATAGAACATGCTTTTGTAGTGTTCATAAAATATCTCTGGCCCACAAACAAATGGTAGTGAGGGGACAGAAAAGCTATTTATTCATTCATTCATTCATACACATATGCACACATTAAACGCTTTTTGTGACTGAAGGTGAAGGCAAGATGAGCAATCAGTGCTGAAATTGACGGGAAGAGATGGTGGTTAATGTACAAGGTGTAATATTGTAAAGGGTAAGAGTATCCTTTATCTGAGACGAGAAGGAAGGAGAACTGGATGATTTAAAACGAAATTCTGGCATGGACAGAATGAACATTGAAGGAACTCACAGAAGATATCTCCGATGGCAATAAAGAAGTGATTCTAATTGTAGAACAAAGGGAAGGTACAGCATGGCTTTGGGGCACGAGCGTGTTAGAAAACTTTGGAGACAACATTGAATGGCAATGTGACAAGGAGGATTCATACAAAGTCAAATCAGAGGTTCTGTGAGCTACAGGCTCCTCTGAAGTGGGTTAGGATATATAGGTATATAGCAGACATAGATGATTTTAGATTCACAACCTTCTGCAGCAGTGCTTAGGAGCTTGAAAATCAAGTTGGAGGAAATGGTCAGTAGAATGTCATTCAGGTCCAGGGAGATAGAAGAGCTGGCGTGATAGAAGATAGTGAGTAAATATGTAAGGGAGAAGTGATTAAGGAGACCATTTTAAGATTATGGGCATTTCGTGATCCGAAAAAAACAATGAGCTTTCATAGTTTTTGCATTAGCAGGTAATGAGTTCAACATTTTGGGGGGTGTTTATCCCATCATTGAGCCTCAGGTTCTCCCTGAGGTTAACTCCGTTTTTGACCTCCAACAAATCCCTAAGACTCAAACGTACTTGACAGTTACTCCATCTTTGATCTCCACCCCATCACTGAGTTCAGTTCTTAGGCCTCTGTCCCATTCCTGACACATGACTGGTCCTAGTCTTAAATAACCAGTACCTAAATCTGGGTCTCACCCTAAGGTGAAAGTAAATGTTAGGGACAGAGTAAACTCCAGGGTTAGAGGTTAGAGATGAATGTCAACAATGTGATGATGGTGATGAAGTAATCCATTAGGCTGGATAACAAAGAAGTTGTGGGTTACCTACTGCATACATTAATTTTTATAAAAACAGTCCTTTTCATACTTTAAATTCAATTTATTTTAGAAAAAGGGAATACATATAGACATTAAAATATTTACATATGAAAATAGGCAAGTAAATATGTCGTGAATCTATGGTAATCTAGCAAGTTATTCACAGGACTGTACAAGATTGGCTATTGGGTCTTGGATGCTTAAGGTGGCAATTTAAACCATAAGGCAAATGGTGAACACAGAGGCTCTCAGAAATGGTTTGAAACAATGGTATAAAAGTTTCAATGAGAAAAAGACGGTGTGCACTGCCTTCTCCTCTTTCCCTAAAAGTTGTTTAGTGAAGTGTCATGAAGAAAATAATAAAATCACAGGTAGAGCCAAGTTCCTGTAAAGGCAGAGTAATGCAAAAGTCTTTGATAGTGTAGAAAAATGAATTCATAAGATCAGAGGAAGAGATGAGAATAAAGGGGCGGCAGTCAAAGTTGAAGTGTGCCTAAGGAATAAGGTGTGAGTTTGATAGGAATCAGCATATCAGAGGGTAAAGCGTAGAATATTTGACTGTCACCTTCAGTGATGACTACAGTAAGTAATGACAGATATTGGAGTTGGGGAATAAACTAGAAGGCCATAGTAGAACAGGAAACAGGATATGTAGGCTTTGCTCTTGGCAGAATTTGAAGCTTTCGAAACCCCAGAGGCCTGACTGGGGACTGGGGTGTTGGTGTGATCTTGTAAACTTGCTTCCTCTGCTTGGCTCTGTTGCTGATGACAGCTTCGTGGTGGAAGAGCGGTTGTGGCGGGACTGCCCCTCAGCACACAGCCTTCTACATGCTCAGCTCTCAATGAAAACAGAGACCTTAGGTGCAGGAGAGCCTAGGCCTCCTTGCTCCAGGAATTATGTTGAAATGACTAAGCTATGGGAAGTCAAATAAATTGGCAGTTAATTGGTGAAGTGAAGATTTGCAAACTATAGCACTATATCTAGTTGTAGAAGTCAGAGCCTGAAATAGTCAGGACAGTATTGCACAATTGCTGATTCAGGAGGGCCTCAACTGTTTCCTTCTACCAAATAGAAAAAGCAGCATCTAGTTTTCTTCCTTAAACTAAAACATGCGTTGTAGGAATGCCTTTCATACTGATGATTCTACTCTTCTTTTGTTTTAGAACATCACATTATGGTATAATTTAAGGAGTAATAGATAAGAGGGTAAGAGTCTCCATGCCCTTAAGTTACTAAATTATCTGACCTTTCCATGTTACAGTGACATCAGTAATGGGATGATCCATATAACTTTTGGGGGGGTCAACATGATCATATCTGCATTAGAAAGATGATTTTGACCCTAGGATGGAGGGTGGATTGGTAAGGGCTTATAGGAAGAACACAGTGGAACTAAATCAAGAAACTATCATCAAAATCTAGTGAGAATTCATGGTCTGAAAGGAGAGAGAATATGTTTAGCAGGACTAAAGTTTGATGACAAATTGGATATGAGGGAAAGAATGAAGTAGAGAGAGGAAAGTAACTAGGATGAAAGCAGGATCTTTGGTTTGGGTGGAGATGCCCTTTCTTAGAGAGGGAACATAAGAAGGTGTGCATGTGTGAGGGGAAAGATGCCAAATATACTTTTAGGCACATTGATTTTGGATATTCACTTTAAGACATACCGGAGACATCTGGCAGGCATAAAGAAAGATGAACAGTTCTGAAGATATATGTATGCAGAATGTACACAGTTGGTGAGAAGATCACCCAGAAAAAAGACCTCTGAGGCTCAGACAACATGATTTCATTTTAATATGTTTGAAACTTTAAACTACAGTTGAACAAGGAACAGCAGACTAAGAACTACCTTTACATAAAACTTCATTTGAAAACGAAATTACTGTGTGCAAACAATTGGCATTTAATGGATATGTTTCCTCACAGTCATTTGTGCATTTAAATGTTTACGTACCAGAGAAAGAGGAGCAATGTATCCTTGTTTGTATGTGTGTGTCCTTGTGCACATGTGAGAGTGTGCAACCAAAAATATTGTGTATGTATGTTTGTGTATACATAAAATTCTTGTGGATAAACACGTATGAGGAAATACAAAAACAATTGTTCTTAAGGACTAAGGGGAACAGTTGTTTTTGGAGGATGAGGAAGGAAATGTTTGTTGTGTAGGTATGTTGCTTTGCTTATAGTTCTGCTTCTAGTGGGGTGTAAAGTTAAGGTCACCCAAAGAATCCCTATTCAGTAATATAAATGCTAGAAAACATGCTTCCCCAGGAAAGATCTTCTCAACAGCAAATAATCCTTAAATAATTCAATTGTAAATTCTAGTTCATATGTATGTAGTGTGCGTAGTGTGTGTACACACACACTACACACATTACACACACACACACGCATAATTTTTTACCTAGTGGGAGGAAAAGCAATTTTTAAGAGAATGATGATTATAGTAAAACACTTGAAGAATTATAATTAAAAACTAAAATCAATGAATTATGGTTAAATAATCAACTGAAAACTTGCATGTTTCTCCTATAATGATATGAGTTTCAAAAATTTGATTAATTGTGCATAAGCTTAATGTGTCAATTTTGATAAATTGGATAACTTACTGAAAATAATATTAAAAACTCTAATTTCTTGTTCTCTGTATTTTATCTATGGTCATTACATATTCTTGACATTTATGCTAAACTCACATTTCTATGGAAGGACAGTTCTATCATCCTTTTCTTAAGCCCAGGCCACTTACTGAATTTTATGCTTGAAGTTGCCTAAAAACTATTCAGAATTCCTCTATAAAGAAATAGACTTTTCTAATGCACACAAGTTGTTTATTTAAATAGTTGAAGAGTTTTATGGGTCCAATAAATGACACCCATATTTGTCTCTTTATTCTGAGTTTGTATATAATCAAAAACTGGCAAATGGAGCTCAAAATGTTAATTTTACTACTAATAAAGTTTATCATAGAGAATGACTTTTGATCTGTGACCGAATGAGTTAGCTAAATTAATCAGATTTGATTGGATAAGAACAGATGCCCCAACAGGGATACAGCTGCTCTCACGAGCTTAACCATAGTGTAGAGAGCAGAAAAGAATTCATGCACCAGGCAGACAGTTTGGCTCTGAAAAAGGCCACCAGGGCCTAAGTCAAGTACATTTAGCTTTTTGTCCCAAACTTATCTCTCAGGTAAGTCACTCCACTTTCAGAGAAGAAGGGAGAAAAAGAGGAAGGAGAGAAATTGAAAGTATCCTTCTCAGACTTTTCGTTTCTAGGGAAGTAGAGCAGAAATTTGCTTTCCTCTTTGAAAACACGGGCAGAGTAAAACACATCCCTACTTCACAGGTAATAAGTAACAAGGATACTCCATCACTTTCAGTGTATACAAAGCCCCTTGTATTAAGCAAGATGATAGAAATTAGTGTAATGTTATGGAGAATGGGGTCAATTCTATAGTTATAAAAATGTTCAATTTCAGTTTCTTTTTCTTTTCATTGCTCTAGCTGTTTTAAGGAAATGAATGATCCTCATCTTGTCTGAGAGAACCAGAGTATCTTTATTTGTTCTCATTTAAACCCTATAATCCTAATAAGTATTTTAATGGACATATTTAGTTTATCAAATTTCATTTTTCACATATCTGTAATATTTAATGCACTTATAGAAATGTTCTACTATTAATCTACCTGCCCCTACTTTATTCTGTATATTCTGTTTAGGAGAGTCATTACAAACAAACTTAAATGCATTTTTTTGAGTTATAATTGACATATAACATTGTATTCGTTTTAGGTGTACAGCATAATGATTTGATATATGTGTATATTATGAACTGATTACCACAATAAGTTTACTTAAAATCCATCACCACAGTTACAATTTTTTCTTCTTGTGGTGAGAACATTTAAGATTTACTCTTTTACCAATTTTCAAACATACAATACTGCATTTTTAACTATAGTCACAATGCTGTATATTACATCATCAGAACTTATAACTAGAAGTTTGAAACTTTTGACTACCTTCAACCCTTGTCTCTGGCAATCACCAATCTGATCTCTGTATCTGAGTTCGATTTTTTTTTCAGATTCCACATATAAGTGAGATCATATAGTATTTGTCTTTCTCTGTGTGATTTATTTCATTCAGCATATGCCCTTGAGGCCCATCCACATCACAAGTGGCAGGATTTCCTTCTTTTTATGACCAAATAGTATTCCATTGCAAGGCATGCCTGTCAGCTTGATTGTTGAGCCAATCTATTTCTCCAATAGCATTTGCTCACTTCGTGTCTCTGTGTCACATTTCGGTAATTCTCAAAATATTTCAAACCCTCCACCAGGAAAAAAAAGTTACAACTCGCTGAGATGATGGTTAGCATTTTTTAACAATAAAGTATTTTTTAATTAAAGTATGTACTTTTTTTTAGACATAATGCTATTGCACACTTAACAGACTACAGTATAGTGTAAACATAACTTATGATTGTTTCTTCTTCCAGTTTTATTGATATATAATTGACATATAGCACTGTATAAGTTTAAGGTATACAGCATAATGACTTAAAATTTTTTTTTAAAAGTGTAGTTGATTTACAATGTTGTGTTAATTTCTGCTGTACAGCAAAGTGATTCAGTTATACATATATACATTCTTTTTTATATTCTTTTCCATTATGGTTTATCACAGGATATTGAATATAGTTTCCTGTGCTATAAATTAGGACCTTGTTATTTATCCATTCTATATATACCAGTTTGCATCTGCTAACCCCAAATTCCCACTCCATCTCTCCTAAACCCCTCTCCCCCTTGGCAACCACATGTCTGTTCTCTATGCCTGTGAGTCTGTTTCTTGTTTCATAGATAAGTTCATTTCTGTCATATTTTAGATTCCACATATAAGTGATATCATATGGTATTTGTCTTTCTCTTTCTGACTTACTTAGTATGATAATCTCTAAGTGCAACTGTGTTGCTGCAAATGGCATTATTTCATTCTTTTTTTATGGCTGAGTAATATTCCATTGTAGGTATATATACCACATCTTCTTAAACCAATCATCTGTTGATGGGCACCTGGGTTGTTTCCATGTCTTGGCTATTGTAAATAGTGCTGCTGCTATGAACATAGGGGTGCATG
The DNA here is from genome assembly GCF_949987535.1 of Balaenoptera acutorostrata. Taxonomy (NCBI): domain Eukaryota; kingdom Metazoa; phylum Chordata; class Mammalia; order Artiodactyla; family Balaenopteridae; genus Balaenoptera; species Balaenoptera acutorostrata. Next base: position 75,114,414 of record NC_080065.1, on the reverse strand, counting down.
TATCTTTTTGAATTACAGTTTTGTCTGGATATATGACTGGGATTGCTGGATCATATGGCAACTCTATTTTTAGTTTTTTAAGGAGCCTCCATACTGCTTTCTGTAGTGGCTGCACCAATTTACATTCCCACCAATGGTGTAGTAGGGTTCCCTTTTCTCCACACCCTCTCCAGCATTTGTTATTTGTAGACTTTTTCATGATGGCCATTTTGACCAGTGTGAGGTGGTATCTCATCGTAGTTTTGATTGGCATTTCTCTAATAATTAGCAATATGGAGCATCTTCACATGTGCCTCTTGGCCATCTGTATGTCTTCTTTGGAGAAATGTATACTTAGGTCTTCTACCTTTTTTCAAATGGGTTATTTGTTTTTTTGTTGTCGAGTTGTATGAGCTGTCTGTATATTTTGGAAATTAAGCCATTGTCGGTCTCATCATTTGCAAATATTTTTTCCCATTCCATAGGTTGTCTTTTCATTTTGTTTATGGTTTCCTTTGCTGTGCAAAAACTTGTAAGTTTGATTAGGCCCCATTTGTTTATTTTCGCTTTTATTTCTTTTGCCTTGGGAGACTGACCTAAGAAAACACTGGTATGATTTATGTCAGAGAATGTTTTGCCTATGTTCTCTTCTAGGAGTTTTGTGGTGTCATGTCTTATATTTAAGTCTTTAAGCCATTTTGAGTTTATTTTTGTGTATGGTGTGAGGGTGTGTTCTAACTCCATTGATCTACATGCAGCTGTCCAACTTTCCCAACACCACTTGCTGAAGAGACTTTTTTCCCATTGTATATTCTTGTCTCCTTTGTCAAAGATTAATTGACCATAGGTGTGTGGGTTTATTTCTGGGCTTTCTATTCTGTTCCATTGATCCATATAAACATAACTTTTATATGCACTAGGAAACAAAAAGATGCATATGACTTTACTGTGATATTTGCTTTACTGCAGTGGTCTGGAACAGAACCTGCAATATCTTGGAGGTGGGACTGTACATAGACAGCACATTTTCTTTATCCATTCAACCACTGAAGGACACTTAGGCTGTTACCGTGTCTTGACTATTACAAACGTTACTGCGATGAACACGGGGGTATCTTTTGAAGTTCGTGATTTTATTTACTTTGGATAAATACTCAGAAGTGGAATTGCTGGATCATATGATAGCTCTATTTTCAAATTTTTGAGGAAACTCCATGCTATTTCCATAGTGGCTTCACCAATTTACATTTCCACCAATGATGAACAAGAGTTCCTTTTTCTCTACATTGTTACCAGTACTTGTTATTTCTTGTCTTTTTGATTATAGCCATCCTGACAGGTGTGAGGTGATACCTCACTGTGGTTTTGATGTAAATTTCTCTGATTGTGGTGTTGAGCACTTTTTCATGTACTTTTTAGCCATTTGTATGTCTTCTCTGGGAAAATTCCTTTTAAGATACACTGCCCATTTTTTAATCGGATTGTTCTTTTTTTTTATTCTGTTACGTTGTATGAGTTTTTATATATTTTGGATAGTAATCCCTTATCAGATATATGACTTGCAAATATTTTCTCCCATTTGGTAGATTACCTTTTCATTTTGTTGATGGTTCCCCTTGCTGTGTAGAAGCTTTTTAGCATGATATAGTTCCACTTGTTTATATTTGCATTTGGTGCCTTTGCTTTGGTGTCAAATCCAAAAGATCGTTGCCGAGACTGATGTTAAGGATTTATGTTTTCTTCTAGGAGTTGTATGGTTTCAGATCTTGTGTTCAAGTCTTTAAACCATTTTGAATTGATTTTTATGTGTGGTGTAAGACAGTGGTCCAGTTTCATTCTTTTGCATCTGCTGACCAGTTTTCCCAACACCATTTACTGAAGAGACTATTCTTTCCCCATCGTATATTCTTGGCTCTTTTGTCAAATGCATTCTTTATAAGGTCTTTATCCAAGAGAGTTGACACTCTCATTAATGGTTACTAGAATGATGATTTTTTCTTTGCACGAATGAAAGATAGCTGTGTGTTAAGGAGGGACTATTTGAGACAAAGAGACAAACCAAAAGAGTTTGGATAGAAGATAGTTAGCTTTGAAGTAGATGGTTAAAAACAATCTATATACTTAAAGATACCTAAAAATAAGCAATATAATTATATTTACCTCAGTTTCTAAAGATTTATTCTAATTAGTAAGTTAAGGGTAGAAATTGCACTATACAAAATGTCTAACATGTTGCTCCTCCTGTGAATGTTATTGGATTTAATATTATTACTATTATGTGAAACTTGAAACTCTACCACCAAAGAAAAGAAAAATGCCAGGAAAAATTTAGTTTTGTGATTTAATCACACAGTTAACATAGAAATTTATGATGCTAAAAAGGTAATATTATTATGGATCAGTGCATTTGTCATATTAACATTTCTATTTAAGTTAAAATTTTTCATAAGATTGCTTTAGTTTTTAATCACTACATTTAATTTAGAAACTTAGAAGAAATGAGTGATGATCACTCATGCCTTTGGATTTCATGAAAGTGGGGATAACATTTAATCAGTTTGTTCACCAAAGTATTCTTTAAAGTTTTGCTGAATGCATGACTAGATTAACAAACTGGAGACAGCTGAGAATATAAAAAATGTCAGTCTCATTCTTGGAAGGCTTTGTTAGTTTATAATGTGGCTGAAAATTCCTGACCTTTCCAAGAGAAAGAGAAACATACAGGTCTCCTTCATAATTGTATTATGTCTAAAGATGCCAGATTTTTATGGAGCATTTGAAAGCATTTTTTTTCTTTAAATAGAACAAATTTGGCTTTAACATATGAAATGGTGTCTTAGAAAGTTCTCTTATTCTTTATTCGTAAAAGATATTTTAAATAGATCAAGGAGTGTAGTGATAACCCTTATTAAGCATGGAATAATGAAGTGTTGACCTGCTCTTATGGCAAACAGAAATTTTCATTTGTACTTTAATTTGTCTAGATTAGCAATGAACAATAAGAGAAAAAAAAACAACACACACACACACACGAGAAAGGCAATACTGATTTCTCCAGGCTCTGAGATTAGGAACAGATAGAATGATTATTTAATATAAATTGGGAGATTTCCTACCTTTTAAGATAGAAGAGATGTTGGAAGTATAACTATAATGACCCTGGAGTAATTTGTAATTTAAAGCAATTCAGAAAATGGGACAAATTATGTAGCAAAATAGTAAGAAATAAGATTCAAATCTTAGTTTATTTGCTTTTGAGCCATGTAATTTTATTAAGTGACTCAATTTCTCTGTACTTAGTTACATCGTTTATAAAATGAGGATGAGAAGAGTGCTATTTCATAAGGGCTATTCTAAGGATTAAATAAGACTATTTAAATAAGGGACTAATACTATGCCTGGCAAATGGTAGGTGCCCAATAAGTATCAGCACCCCTTTTCGTTTCCTCAGAAACATGGGGAAATTTTGAAGAAAACCAGCTTACTCTCCTGCTAGGAAAGCACTTAAAGGAACATGAAGCTAAGCAGTCTTATCACAGTTTTCTAATCTTTAGCATCTATCAGAAAGATGCTAAAGCAATCCTATGAAAGGTTTTGATTTAAATAGAAATGTTAATAAGGCCAATGCACTAATCCATAACAACATTGCCTTTTTAGCATCTACTGAGTTGTGTTTGGAAAAAGTGAGAGATACAGAATTTCCCACAGACCTAATTTTCTCTAGCCAAGCCTCACACTAAGGGTTTGACTGGTATGGGTGGATAAGGAAAAAAAATCATCACTGAAGATCTCTGTCAAGAGACTCTGCGCACAGGAGCCAAATCTTTGGTCTAACAAGCTCCCCAGCTGATTATTATAAACATTAAGGCTTGAGATGCACTGGTCTCCAGGATAATTTTCCTGAGTCCTGAAGTAGCCCATTATTTTTTTGAAGGATAGAGAAACTACTCAGTGAGCTGTTACCATTGGAAAAGCTGCACACTCTTCTCACTTCTTCCCTTAGGGTCCAATATTCATATGATATAATTATAAATAACAAACAAATGGGGAGAAAGATTGTTTTCAGTGCTTGAACCATTAAGAGGCCCATCCTACCTTTTTCCTTATCTTGCCAGGGTGGTCCCCTTGTGTAGCAGTGGGGGGAGAGTTCAGGGAGAACTGAGCTGATTCCCAAAGTGGATTCAGACCATAAGCTACAGACACAAACTAGGCTGGGTTAAAATCAAAATGAAATAAAGACAGAGTTGTTGAGATTGATGTAGGCTGAGGATTCTTGCCTTCTCTTCATTTCCAGCAAGAATGTACCTTTCTTGTACAGTTGATGGATAGGCTTCATGACTTGGAGACTTCATTCTATTTTTTAACTGTTGGTTAGCTGTTACTATTTTATCAATTCCCAGATCCATTCTTGTGCCATTAATAATGCCAAAGAGCAGCTGTGTTAAAGCTGAGGCCGTCTTCCGATTTTACCAGCCTTTGAGGTCACAAGTATAAGTAGTTCAAAGGGATTCTGCTCCCTTCAAGGTCTGATGTTTCCCCCACCTGTTATACTGTTAGGGCAGTTCTCAACTTCATTTGCTAATATAAACCTTTTACATTCATTTCTGTGATTGTTCTTTCTTCTATTTTTCCAATGAATATTGTCATTCTCTTTTCTTTCTATTCATCTAACTTAACCTCTCTGACTAAAATTTCTTTCCAGGATCACATCACACACTCTTTAATTTTTATATGAATCTCATCCAATGGTTCAAACAAAAAGCTGCTCCTGCCTTGTAAGATCAGCCCTGGAGGCTTCCTCTTGAGTAAAGTAACATCAGCTCCTTCTCCAGCTGTTCTGGTGTATTTCAGACTCTAGATAAAGTTTTCCATTGTCATTATTTTAAGATTTCCAAGTTTCGTCCCCTATGATAGGGAAGAAGTAAAATAGAAAAACAGAGCCAGGAACAGTAAGAACACACGAGAACAAACAAGTAAGCAACTTTCAGGTTGCATCAAATATGGCACTAGTGCCCTGATCTAGTGTTCATGAGTTTGATATCAATTATGACATTTTGATGTTCTAAATCAAAGATATGGCTAAGATCACAGTTACTATGGAGACCTCAGAAAGAATTGCTGACCTTCGGTGAGTTCTTTACAGCATCAATGAAAGACACATAAAAAAGAAAGGCATTTACGAGGTCCAATATTTCATTCAGAGAATTTCTTTTTACTAAGGTTTAGTGAGATCCAGGTTATAGGTTTTTTTTGTGCCTGATATGAATAGTTCCTTATTATTAATATTAAATACAATTTAATATTAAAGAATTCATAATATTATCAAATACTTTTGTTTGGCAGTGTACTTCGCCATTACTCCCAAGGTTTTCTTATTTGTTAATTTGAATCAATTTATAAAAGCGATCAATCAATGTCACGGGTACAGAAAAAGTGAGTTAATTCTGCTTATGTAACCAGCCGTATTTGGACTTTACAGCATTTTAAACTGAGAGAAATGTTACTCACTGTAAGTTAGGTTTCAACCAGGAGTGCACTGCCATTGGCTGTTGGCTCTTACAAACTACTACAAATATGTATCTTAGAAGAGAGAAGTTAGGGGCAAAAATCCAAAATGAACAAATAAAAATCTCAGAGAATAAGTGGTACAATGTGCAAGCAAAGTTCTAGCACTCTTCCTTTGCCCATCCAGAAACTGATGTTTCTGACTCAATCACCTTACCTAAATGAGGGCTTCTTACTTTTATATATACAATTTTAGAGGGAGAGAGATGGTTCCTCCTAACCACTAAAACTTTCAGGAAAAATGTCCCTATAAAAATATACCTGACATATTTTATCTTTTCCCTACCTTCCACATAGATCTTGATGAATATAACACACAAACACACACACACAGAGTGCACACACAATATTGTATTTGTTTTCTACTGCTGCATAACAAATTACCACAAACTTAGCACCTTAAACACATATTTATCATCTCACAGTTTCTGTGGGACAGGAGTTTGGGCTCGCCTAAGCTTGCTCTTCTGCTCTGAGTCTCATATCGCTTCTATCAAGATGTCAGCAGGGCTGGGTTCTCATCTGGAAGGTTGACTGGGGAGGAATCCACTTCCAAACTCATTCAGGTTTAGGCAGAATTCATTTCCTTGAGGCTGTATGACTGAGGCCTGCAGGTCCTACAGGCTGTCTGTACTTCATGCCACCTGGGTCTCTCCATAGGTAGTTCACAATGTGACTGCTTCTTTAAGGCAAGCAGAAGAATGAGAGTGGAGCATTTTGAAATTCTCTAGGCTCTGGTCTTAATAAACGTATGGAGAGATTACTACTTGTCAGAAGGCCACATCAAGGAGAGAGAACTTTATTCGGGGTTTTCTTGCAGCCACTCTGAAACTAGGAATTGTAAAGACTCTCGCACTGTGGTCATCTCTCTGCATCATTTGCCTATATATTCTGGGACTCAAAGAAGTACTTGTATAAATTGCTGCGCATAAGTTTCAGTTCAAGAGTTTCAGTTCATTTATTAATCCTTTACTTCCTGAGATGAGACTCCCTAGGACTTCCAACTTATAACATCTGTAAAGGGGTATACCAGCCCCTCACTTCTCCAATATTACTCAGCCTCCACACCACCCCCCCCCCGTTATTTCATCCATTCCAAGGCCTTAAAGACAATCTATATGCCAAAGATTCCTAGAACCATCAAACTAAAGCCCAGAGTTCTCTTTCTATATTCAATCCTATATCACAATTGGCTCCCCAATATTTTACTATGATTATTGCAGATATTTGAATCTGGACAGTTCAAACCTTTTTCATCACCATTCTCTCCACTCTCTTGCTCCCACCCATTCTCGCCTGATCCTCTTCTTCCTCTCATTAAAATAGCAGCATCACCCACTCAATGGCTCAATTCACCAGTGTGGGACTCCTTTGCTCTTTCTTCTTCCTCACCATTTACAACTTAACGAACGTATACTAGCGATTCAGCTTCCCAATATTTAGAATTAAGATCCATGAACCCATCACTCAAATTAAGAAATATAAGTTACTGTTACTTTCTGTTGAATTCCACTTGGTGCTTGCTTTGTAGAACATCTCACTTCCTCCTCATGCCCCCAGATCTAATTACTATTCCAAATTTTGTATCAATCACTGCCATGTTCTTCTTCATATGTATCCTCCAACAAAATAATGGTTATATTTGTCTGGTTTTGAACGCTATAAAAACGGTATTCTAACATAGGCTCTCTTCAACAACCTGCTTTTTTCACTCGACACTATTCCTTGAGATTTATCCATATTGTTGCATGTAGGGATAGTTAACTTGGAACTTGTATAGTATACATTTTATAAATATATAACAGTTTATTTATACATTTACCTAACAATAGTCATTTGTGTCTTAATTTTTCTTTTACTATTATCTTCAATTCACATGTCATGAACAGGAATCTTAGAAGTCCATTCTTTAAAAGTCCAGTCTACTTCTTATTAAAAGAAGTAGAATTTCTGGATTGTAATACGTGCAAATTTCCAAGCTTAATACTTAAGGCCAAATTATTTTCCAGTGTATAGATAAAAATTTAAACTCCCTCTTGGAGTGTTTAAGAGTTCCAGTTGCTCTGTATCCTGACCAACACTTGATTTTTAAAGATATTTATTTTTGTCAATATGGTGGGTATAAAATGGTATTTCACTGTGGTTTAATTTTCATTTTTCTGAAATTTAATGTAGGTGGATATATTTTAGTTTATTTTTGGCCATTTGTTTTCCCTTATGTAAAATTTATGTATATGTATTTTTGTGCATTTTTCTATTATGTTGTCTGCTATTTCTTAGTGAATTTTATACTGAAGTTCTTTATACTGTATGTGGATGACATTTTTCAGTTATATGTGTGCAAATGTTATTCTCCCAGTTTGTGGCTTTTTTGTATTTATTTGTAATCAACAGAAAACTTTTCTTTCCTTTGATCAACAGAAGTTCTTAATTTTAATGTAAATAAAATAATGATTACTTTTTATACTAAGTGATTTTTTTTGTCTTATAGAAGAAATCCATTCACTTCCCAAAAGTCATAAAAATATCCTACAATTTCTCAAAAATTTAAAATATTCAGCTTTCAAGTTTTAACTGATATGGGATTGATTTTTGTATATGGTGTGATATAAAGGACAAATTCTTTTTTTTTTTTTAAACAGTTGGAAACTCAGTCAGTTACCATTGATTGCACAATGTGTCAGTTTCCCTGCTTTAGATCGTGTTGCTATACATTGGTGGGTCTATTTCTTGGCTCTCTTTTGTTGGTATATTTTCTATCCTTGAGGCAAAAATCACACTCTTAAATGCTATAGCTTTATCATAAGTCTGGATATCCAGTAGAGTAAGTTCACTTCTCTTTGCTTCAAGAATGTTCTGACCATATTTTTCTCTTTCCAATATATATATATATATTTTTTTTTTAATTGCCATAATCTGTGAAAAATCCTGTTGAGGTTTTGATTAGATTTGTGTTGAAGGTATTTGCAAAGAATTGACAACTTTACTATACTGAATCTCCATGTTCTTGAATATGGTATACTTTATATATATTAACTTGCTAAACTCTAATTAATTTTAATAATCGTCTTTTGAGTTTATCTTACAAATAATGTCATTTGCTATTCCTTTCCAATATGTGAGACTTTTACTTATTTATTTATTTATTTATTTATTTATGTTTTACGGAGAACTCAGAACATCTAGTGTAAAGTGAATGGAAGCAGTGATAACTTGCCAATATTTTGTCACTGTTTCCCGCCAATATTTTGTCACTGTTTCCCCCACAATTCAACTTTTAGCTTTGCTAACAACACTGTAGCTTTATTTTCTATTTTATTAATTTCTGATCTTTATTATATCCTTACTTCTACGTCTTTTATATACTTTACCTTTTTGCGGGGTGGGGTGCGGGGGGTGCCGCACGGCTTGTGAAATCTTAGCTCCCCGACCAGGGATTGAATTCGCGCCCTTGGCAGTGAAAGCATGAAGCCCTAACCACTGGCCTGCCAGGGAATTACCACTTTACCATTTTTTATCCTTTTTGCTAACTTCTTAAGTTTGATTACTAATTAATTTTCAACCTTTATTCTGAGATAGATATTAATACTATAATTTCCTTTTGAGAATTTTTTTGCATCCCACAAGATTTGAAATATTTCTTATTATTGGTCAGGTCTATTTTCTAAGGTCTGTTATGAAATCTGCTTTGACCTATGAGTTGTTTATGTCATATATGACTTTAGATTTTTTAGCATATTTTTGGTTTTGTTGATTTCTAAATGTATCTAAATTTTAGCAATTTAGATGGTAAGTAATTTAGTATTAAGCAATTTTGGTCTGTGTGTATTGATTCTTTGGAATTTTTTAAGACTTTTTTATGAAACAACATGTTCAATGTGTGCTTGAAAAAACTAAGTATACCACAAAAGTTGGGTACACAGTTCTTTACATGTGCTTTACACATATATTTTATTTGTCAAACAGAATCTAGGTTAATCATATTGTTAACATCTTTTAGACCATTGTTGATTATTTTATCTTGACCAAATAATTTTTAAGAGGACTGTGATGAAGTATCTCATTTTGATGTCAAATTTTCACTTTGTATATTTTGAAGCTATAATATTAGGTGTTTTACAAGCTTAAAATTATTGTATATTTCTGATGAATTGAAACATTTATCATTATATTGTTACCTTCTTCATTTCTAGCAATAGGATTTTTGCCTTAAAAACTACTTGTCTGATATTAACATTGCATAGCATTGTTTTCTAGATCATCCTTTTCTTAAACTAGGTCTTTATGAATCCAGGCTCCATGCAGAGGTTGGTGAGGAGTGGGTATAGAGCAAGGCTTTGTCTCTTGTCCCCCATATGTTCCAGGCATAAAAACCTAGCTCTAGGCTACTCAAGATCAGTAGATACACCCAGGGCAGCAATTACCCTCAGTGCTTATTAACTTCCCTGGATTCATGCTTATGCTCCATTTCTGGCCCCATAGCATTTGCCTTTCCTTTTCTTACTTGAAAAATAACTTATTTATTAAAGAAAAAATACAGATAGAAACACACACAATTATTATTTAGGAATATAGAGGAAGAGTTTTAGTTTTCATCTTCCATACTGCAAGAAATGGACATCCTGTATTTCAATATCTTTCAAGAACACCCAATTCCCGTCATTTCTACTGCCACTAACCTCAGTCAGGTCCTCCCTTGTTTTCCTGCCTCTTCTGCCCTTCCAACCATTTCACTACAGCCTGAGCATCCTTTCTGAAATGCAGATCTTTCGGGGTCATTCCCCATTGTTCTCAGCATCTGGACTGGGTTATTTAATATGGCCCAAATGCTTTTGATGACTGCTTCTGTCTCCATAGTCCTGCCTTATATGAACCCCTACCCAACTCCACAACATTTGATTCTGCTATAAAAGTTGCTACGTACCTTTGTGGAGGATTTTTTTTTAAATTTATTTATTTATTTATTTATGGCTGTGTTGGGTCTTCGTTTCTGTGCGAGGGCTCTCTCTAGTTGCGGCAAGCGGGGGCCACTCTTCATCGCGGTGCGCGGGCCTCTCACTATCGCGGCCTCTCTTGTTGCGGAGCACAGGCTCCAGACACACAGGCTCCGTAGTTGTGGCTCACGGGCCCAGCTGCTCCGCGGCATGTGGGATCTTCCCAGACCAGGGCTCGAACCCGTGTCCCCTGCATTGGCAGGCGGATTCTCAACCACTGCGCCACCAGGGAAGCCCGTGGAGGAATTTTTAATGTGTGCTTTATAAACATTATGTTAGCGGATCCTTGCAAAAATCTTATTTATTATTATCCCCATTTTATAGTGAGAAGTAGAAAGGGTAAGTGACTTAACCAAAGTCACACAGTTATTAATTGGTGAACTTGAGATTTCATCCTATGTCTGCTTGACCTCAAAGAACCTATGTTATTTTTCTGATCCTCCTATAGTTCCTTTCTCATTTCTGGGCTTTTGTTCCTCATCCTAGAATTCATCTCATCCTTTCCTCTCCATCATGCCTTTTTCATCCTTGAGGGCTTACTTGCTCAAGTGCCCTTTTTAATGTGCCTTTTTACTCTGCCATAATTTCTCAGCTTCTTTACTCTTCTGCATTTACCTTTAGATGCTAAGCTGTGTGACAGCAGAGACAAAATCTACCTTGTTCTCAGTGGCATCTTTAGTATCATGACACATACTTTCTAAAAATTCTTTTAAAAATATACTGGTTCCAAAAATTCTGATATAACTCAAGAAAAGGGATTTTGTTTCATGGTAAATCAAAGCATGGGAATTTTTTTTTTTTCTTTGATTTCTGGAGAACCAGTCGGTAGTTCCCAGGTCAAAGAGAGTACTGATTTGATATACTGTTTTCAGTATAAAGCTGCTTCTCATGGTTGAAATTTTATAAATATAAAAGTAGAAGTTATATTTTAAGAGCAAGTTCTTTAATAAACCCATACAATGGTTGTTTAATTGATGTTGAGCAAGATTTTCAAACTTCGTAATATTATGAGAGAAATATGAATTCCATAAAATGAAAATCTAAGCATTGTATTCTACTTTTGAATATCCACAGGATCTATCTATTTCTGTCTGCACTGTTGCTTAAGAATTCAGATAAGGGGCTTCCCTGGTGGCGCAGTGGTTGAGAGTCTGCCTGCTAGTGCAGGGGACACGGGTTCGAGCCCTGGTCTGGGAAGATCCCACATGCCGCGGAGCAGCTGGGCCCGTGAGCCACAACTACTGAGCCTGCGCGTCTGGAGCCTGTGCCCCGCAACGGGAGGGGCCGCGATAGCGAAAGGCCCGCGCACCGCGATGAAGAGCGGTCCCCGCACCGCGATGAAGAGTGGCCCCCGCTTGCAGCAACTAGAGAAAGCCCTCGCACGAACCGGAGACCCAACACAGCCAAAAATAAATAAATTAAAAAAAAAAAAAAAAAGAATTCAGATAAGTGTGGTTGATGCATTCTCACCACTTTATAAGAAATAAATATGTATTTTCATCAGGAAAAGGTACCAGTATTTGTTCATCTCTTTTAGGCATTTAATACTTTATTTTACAATTTATTTTGAAATTTTTTGTCAGACTATTTACTTGTTTCCATGTGAAATATGTAATAATAGATGGAATTTACCCTCAGAATTTAAGAAATTATTTTTTAAAACCAGTTAAACTAGTACAACTAATGAAATATTCATTTTCATTGTTTTTCATTGTAGTAAATTTAAGGATACATATATATTTTTCAGACCCAGATTCACTTCTAATTATATACCCTACAGAAAGGCATGCTTAGATGTACTAGGATAGATATGCACAAATGCCATAGCATCCGTATTCATAATAACCAAAAACTGTAACTAATCAAAATGTTCATCACCAATAGAATGGAAAAGTAGATTAGGTGTATTCATACAATGGATTATTTGACAGCACTTAAAACAAATGAACTACAGATATTTAGCATTATGGAGAAATCTTAATTAAAAGTCTAACACTAAGTGAAGGAAGTCACACCAAAGAAATACATACTATGTGAGTCCCTTTATATAAAGTTCACAACAGGCAAAACTGAATTATATTATTTAGTGATATATTTTTAGGTGGTAAAGCTATAAAGATAAGCAAGAAAACTATTACCGTAAATGTCTGGACAATGATTTCTTTGAGTGGGAGTTATAATTGGCAGGCTGTCGGCAAAGTTCTATTTTGTAACCTGTTGATGGTTACACAGATGTTTGCTTTATTATAATTCATTAAATTGTGCACTTACCTTTTTTATACTTTTTCTTGTATTTGCATATTTCATAATAAAAGGAGGACAGGACCACAGTAAAATTTCATTTCTGTTTGCTTTAAGTCCAGAGTATTACTGAAAGATGAACTTGACTTACCAATTTCTACAGCATGTTAGTCTATATCACTGCTCAGGGAGGAAATAAATTTACTGAGGAAAAAGAAGATAAAGTTTGTTGTGGCTAAAGAAGCATCAACTTTCTTCATTAGCAGGATGTGTACAACACTAGTTTTCCACTTACAGCAATAAGCTAGGTTGAGCCAGTCAAAAACATTTTGAATAGTGGTTGGTTTTGCAAAGTAAGGCTGTAGAATAGAACTTCGTTTTTATACAAAGCTAACATGGCTAGTCATTTTAATGCCTGATATTCTTTTCATTATTATGTTCTAAGGAAATTTGTAATTCCATCAGACACAAGTAGAAACAGTTTTGACATCCTTATTTCATCAGCCATTCGGTGTATAGAATAAGTTATAAGAGAATGAATGAATGAATTGGTGAGAACTTTGTTGTAACGTTTCTTGCTTTTCTGTAGTATTTAAGAACAAACCTATTAATTCATTAAATAAGTATTAATTGACCAGCAACTCTGCTGTAAATCACAGTGCTTGAGCTAGGAATATAAAGATGATATGCTTTTTGTCCTTAACTTACTTAAAATACTTGTTTTTAATGGGTTAGGCCTTTGAAATTTAGTATTTTAGCTGTGGTTCGTTCAACTGTTTCAATTTAATTAAGAGAGCTATACTGTCAGCTCCATTTAATTTTGTTTCCTCCAGCCATTTGAAGTATAACTTCCTTACTGAATTATAGATGTCTTAAATTATTGAGTCCCTTGGTTTACCTTAATCAGGATGAGAATAATGTTTTTAGAAACGAAAAACAGAAGTTCATGTATTTGAGAAATATTTAGGAAGTATGGCTAGAAGAATGAAGGAAGGAGATGGTGCATTCAGTTTTGGACATGTAGCCTTTCAGATGGCTGTGGAACATCCAAGGAGAGGAGTTGAGTAATTAGTTTAATATATAGGACTGACTGAGCTCAGTACTATATATTAAAGGATTTATTCCTTGGATTGGATTCTTTCACATGGAGGTGGTAAACGAAGCTATATGCATATAGATGGTAATTAAAGCTAGAAAGGATGCTCTTCAGAAGCATGTATAGAGTAAGAGTCAAGGGCCTAAGAGACAACCCTGAAGACACTGATGTTTAGGGAAATGGCAGTGAAAGAGAAAGAAAGACAAAGAAAATGACAGAGTGTGGTATCATTAAACCAAGGAAATCATGTTCAAAGAGGAGAAATTAGTCAGCAATACCAAGTTCTACAAGTAAAATAAGGTAAGAGTACCCACTAGGGATTTAGAAACAAGGCATGTAACAACAGTTTCAGGAAATTCTTGGGGGTGGTTTCCAGATTGTAATGGGTTGGGGAATGCACAGAAAGTGAGGCAAGGGGGAAACACTGGCTCTAGGACACTTTTTTAAGAAGTTTCCCTATGAAAGGGAAAAATAGGACAGTAGGTAAAGAGTGACTTGAGGACAAGGGTATTGGGTTATTTTTTAAAAATGGAGAGAGGTATATTGAGACAATATTTTGGAGAAAGAACCAATAAAAACATGGAAATCGGGGGGGGGGGTGGTGAGGGAAGAAACACAAGATTTTCAAGGAACTATGGTCCTTGAAAACCTGAGACAGAAGAGGGAGAAGGAGAATCCAGAGCACAGATGAAAGGATTGGCCTCATGCAGAAGGAATAACACATCTACATGTGTGATGGAAGAGTTAGAAGCAGTGGGTACGGATGTCCCTTTGCTTGGATGATAGCTTCTGTTTTCTCTGTGAAGAGATAATAAACTGAGGGTAAAAAGTTAGCTAACATAAAGGAGAATAGAGATAATAACCATTTCTTGGAATAATGGGAAAGAGAGGTAGGGAACTAAGGAAAAATTGATCCAATTTTCAGGATTTGGTTTTTTTTTTTCCCCAGGAAGGTGCAATATAAACGAAAAATTTGGCAAGGAATTTGAGGTAAAAAGAAAGAGAGGTTAAAGTGGTAGGCCAGGGAATCTAAATTAGTCGGGAATTAGATTGGGAATCATAGAGACACACAATTTTGAGGGTTAAGGAATTAAAGGTCATGATCAGTGTGGAGAATGGGGATGACTGAATGAGAACTGAAAGGCTAAGAAGTTGTTGTCAGAGAAAGGAATTTAAGATTTTAGAGATGGACTAGTTCTAGATAATAATAAGTTCCAAGTTTGTACATGGCAAAATAGCCGAAATGGAAAGTGAGCACATCTACCATATTGGCCCGTATATCCCTCAATCTGCCATGTTGGTTTAATACATTTTTATCTCCACATATTTGTTGGTCCCTTTTAACTTTATCTACAATATCCAATTATTTCTTTATCTTTCTATTCAAAATCTACCCAAATTTTATGAGTCAACTGAAGACCAATCTCACTCAAGCCTTTCCTCACTACCTCAGCCCACTGGGATTACTTCCTATTATGTCCTGTTATGAATGCATAATATTCAATGTGCTTCCCTCAGTGGCCCACATGAATTACCAGGGTGTGCTACAAACATTACATTTCTTGCTACCCCTTTCGTTCATACCGGTATACCTTTGCTCATGCCTGTGCCTGTCTGGGAAGCCAGTACCTTTTCCTTCCCTGTCAAGCTCCATCAGCTTTCTGAGCTAGTTGCCCTCTCCTCTGTTCTTATCATTCCCTATGCATATATCTATTTCAGCACTGCTGCACTGTGCTCACATGAAACATTTTACATTTTATTCCTTACAAGCCTGTATACTTCTTGAAACAGCTTTTTCATTTTATTTATTCCAGTGCCAAGAACTATGCCTGGTATAGAACAGATGTTCAATATATGTTTGTAGAGGTGAATTGCAGTAAAGCATTGTTCAGTCACTTGATGGCTATGTGATCTAGACATGTTACATTCATTTTCCCAGCCTCTGTCATCTAGGGGAAGGAAGAGGACATCTCACAGAGTTGTTGAGGAGTTAGGTGAGATATGTAATGGAGAGGAAGCCTCCAGTCTAGTATCTGGCAGACAGAAGACTATAGTGAATGCTTCCAACTTCATTTTAGTCTACTTTGTGCCATTCTTGTCTTTTTAAATTGATATTTAATATATGTATTGCTATTCACATTTTTATAAGAATATCTTAACTCATCAACTAGATATTAAATTTCTTGAGGATAGGGATCATATAGTATATTAGCTTGTATATTTCACATTACCTAGCATATATTGTGAATATGAATAAATACTTATGAACAATGAATGTTAAGCATTACCAAGCAAATGAATTACTTTCACAGATTCTGTTTGATGTCCTAGCTCTGAGACAAATGAGGCAGGATAACTAAAAATGTTCCTTAAAGAAGGACAGAGCTACATATAAATATGTCTGTAATCAATGACACAATTAAACCTAACTAACCACTAACTGAATGGGGGTTAAAAGCATACATTGAAATTTGTATACTATAAGCAGAATGTTTTTTCTCCCTCAATGGTTATAAGCCAAACTGCATATAGTCTAGTCTGTATCATTTGTGGTGCAGGAAAATTCTAATCTGGCCTACTCACCACACAAGCAGACATTTCACCACATGAAATGAATGACATCAGATACAGAGATGCTTGTATAATACCTGAATCATTAAATCCCTTTTCTCTGTGTTCATAGGAATGTTCTGGATTATGCAGGCTAGCATTTAGCTGCACATTATGTTGAAAATTAAAACAGACAAAAGCCTTGATATAGATGATCTACATCAAATAGTGTTGTTTTTCTCATATACATGTATACAATTTTCATTAAAAATTGTATTCTTAACTATTCAGTGATTTCTTGGTGAAGATAGCAAAGCCTGTTTCATAACTGTATAGTAGAAAGATTTATAAATGTCTCATTACATATTAGAAAGAAGCTGAAGCAAGAAAAGAATTTCACAGAATAACTTAATAGTGAATGTATAGAAACATACTTGTTTCTCGGTTCTAGCTAGTCAGAAAGAAGACAGGTGTAACCCTCACCCATCGAGTCCATTCCTTTATTCTGGCAATTTAGTATGGTACCGATCAGGAAGTTCTGAATACTATGCATGTCACAACCTCAGAGTGGAGAGCTGATTTGACTTGTCTATTTGTTTGTACATATTTTGAATTTTTTAAAATGACACAATACAACTTGAAAAAGAAACATTTGATTGCAGGAGTTCATATGTACTCTTTAGATGTTTTCCTAAACCTTCTTCATCTATATTTTCGGCAATTTTTCTTGGACGTCTAACAAGTACTGAAACCAGTTTGCCTCTCCACTTACCCTTTCATAATGTTCGTGACACAATCCTGTGTAATTTGACACCTTGGAACTTTAAACAGACTCAGAATCTTTTGGACCTTCTAGCCATCATCAATTCACATAGTGTGCAGTAAATCCAGCTCAAAATAAACAACACA
The DNA here is from genome assembly GCF_949987535.1 of Balaenoptera acutorostrata. Taxonomy (NCBI): domain Eukaryota; kingdom Metazoa; phylum Chordata; class Mammalia; order Artiodactyla; family Balaenopteridae; genus Balaenoptera; species Balaenoptera acutorostrata. The sequence goes on along the minus strand of NC_080065.1, from coordinate 75,097,080 downwards.
GATGGAATAGAAGCTTAGAGTACAATGTCAGCAGTATCCACAGATTGACAGAGCTAGTTAGGCTGCCAGATGCACAGAATGTTGTTCTATCTACTTGTTCTTTATAACTGGACTTGATGGAGTACATCAGTGTCAAACTCCTTGCTGGTTTCCACACGCACACGCACAGAAACGCACCCGCATAAACACGCACATTCCTGCGTTCTGTATCAACGACACCATCTGCTCTCGGCTTTACATGTGGTAGCTAACGAACTCTCCTCCTGTGCCTGGGTCTCACCGACTGCTTTCCCTGGAAACAAATGACAACAGTTTTTATCTTGTGCCCTCCTTGGCATTATAAAATAAGGCTCTTAACATTTCCATACGCATACATTTTACATGCATTTTTGAAATTCTGTTTTATTTACTGATTCCCTAGAGAATGGCAATATCTCTTTTTATATCTCCCCCAAATTGAGATCTTCCTATGGAACTTCACATACCAAGATTGTTTTTTTCTAACTAAGATTTACATAAAAGCAATATATATAAAAGCCATAGGCCCTGGGATCATTTTGCTCTTTCCACACTTTTGCAGGGTGCGTTATGCTACTTGCCAAATGGGGATGTAAAAATTGGGGGGTTCAGTATATATTCAATGAGGCAAGACATGCATTCCTTTTCACTATCCTTCTATAAAATTCCAGTGGCAATAATGACCATGTTGGGAATGTTAAGATGAGGGAGTTGTACAAACCTGAAATATTTTCATACACAAGTATCTTGCCTGCAGCAGAAAGCTCATGTGTTATTGTGTTCCCAAATGCAGAATTTTTGCCTTGACCTCTTTGCCATCTCTTGTGAGATCTAGACATGTACTAAAAAGAGATAATCACTTTTTTTAAACTGACAAAATCCAATTGTAATGCCTTTTCAAAGCAATACATCCATATTGCTTTATATGAAATGTCATAAGAAGGATGTACAGAATGAAATGACAGAAAGATGACCCCGGTTTTGGCCATACCAAATATCTTTTCCTGACCCATTTCCACGTCTGGCACCTGTCTTTATGACAATCTCTCCAGAAGATCTACGGAAGTTATACTTACCTTCTGGTAACTAGGTAACATAATCTCCTGGAGGCTAGCTAATTGCAGCCCACGATAACCTCACATACAGTAACTGTTAAATTTTTCATTTCTTTCAAATTATTATGGATCAGTGGAAAGGGTATTGATTTGATTCATTAACGGATTCCCAGTCTGTTCCAAGGTTAATGATTACATGTATCTCAATTACACCCGTAACAGGTTATACCATATGATTTGTTTTAACTGCTTTGTACATTGTATATCCTCGTCAGCTGAAAGGCTTCTTAGCAGTTCATGATTTAACAAATCTTTCTCCTCCTCTCCCTAAAACAATGAACCTGCTTTGACGAAACATATCAAAGCAGGACAAAAATAAATTATAAAAGCTTTTTGCAGCATTCTCCAAGAACCATAGCATAACAGTTTATTTTAGTCAGGTAAATTGCAGGTAGTCTGCAATTCATTCATGTTTAAAATATTTATAAATATGAAGCAGGGAGGGGGGGTGTCAATCCCTTTTTTTTTGGTATTTTATACCACTTTTCTTAGGTAGGAAGCACTTTTTTTAACTTTGATCTTTTGAATATACACAGAGTGCAATTTTATCTTAGAAAAGGAGAAGCAACATATATATTTTTAAAATCACCTGTAGTTCTTCCAGCAAAATCCAGACACATTTTAACTGCTCTAAAAAACAAAAATTAAATAATTCAAAATAGAATATGTTCACATGACACCCTTCAGGATGACAGTAAGGCAGATGATTCACAGGTACACTCCCATATACTGTCCGTGGATAGTCAGGCAAGAGGATAAAGAGATCCACTGGAGGTTTCCCAGGGCAGAGAACACATCTTTCAGTTAGAGGACAACACAGGGATGTTGACAAGAAAGAAGACAGTTGTTTATTCTAGTCCTTCTATTTCCTTTTTATCCCCTTTCTACTGCCAGCAGCCGTATTTGCCTCTGTATATTTAAGCCCAGCAAACTTCTCCTGTGTCCTGAACTAAAATTGTTGAATCATGGGACAGTCTATCTAATCTTGCTTTCTTTTGATGAGAAATCGCTGCTTCTTGCACATAGTACTGTAGAGTCCAGAGCAGGAATTATATTTTAAAGAATCTTATCACTGTTTTACTATCCACTTGTATTCCGAACAAGCAAAGCACCAGGGTCCCCTCCTTTCTGGAACCCCCAAGATTCTGACAGAGTTTGGGGACTCAGAAGCCAAATGGGAATCATGAGGAGGAGAGACTTCAGTTATACAATCCATTAAATAAAACAATAGAGCCTGCAGCTGAGCTATTAAAAAGAGTAGAGCAATTTTTATTTCAATGGCTACATTTTATTTCCTCTTCTGAGTGACTGTTAACAAAGGGCCGCTGAAAGGACTGGATAAAAAGCAGGCGTCAGATGCAGGATCCATGAGTTAAACAACATTATTAGATACAATTTCATAAAATCTAGTTGCTTTTTCACTACTAGAAATCATGTCCTTTTGTCAACTTGTGGTCACATCAGCACTTCTGCTGATATAATTTGCTCCAGCTGCAGAGCATAGCTGGCCTGCAAATCAAGAACCAGAATGAGGACAGGCAGGAATAACTCAATGGCTTGGATAATGTGCAAATCACTACACTTCTCGCTATTAGTCTACTTTTTTTTTTCAGAATATTTGGAAGAGGAAAGATTTATCTTTAGCAAGGCAGCCAGTCAGCCTCCCTCTTAACAACTGGTTTGTCTGGCTATCTTCTGAAGCCTTGCCCTCTGTGCAGTGATGCTCTGTAAGCAGGACATTATGTATCAAAAAAATATAACACTTAACCTCCCTTACCCACCGTAAACTGGCAGCCTGAACATCTAATGTCAAATAGCTGCTGGGTTCGTTCACCTCCTCTACAAAAATGTTCCTTAGATTTAAAAAGATCCCTGAGTACTTCTTTTGTTTGTCATTTTTGCATTTCAAGTGCTTCTATCTGGCCTGGAATGCACAGGTTTACAAAATAATACACAATTCTAATGTCAACAAATGGCTGTAAATGCCTCAGTTCCAGACACAAAAAGATCCCGTCAAAAATGAAATAAAATACTACTTATTGATTTAGGCATAAGTAAAAATGGTAGGGACTTAACTAGTCATTCAGCACTGAACTTCAGACAGCTCTTTTGCTTGATTAGAAACTCTATTGATTTACAATGAAATCAATTAGAATTGGATCCTAACCATTTCAAATTCAGCTATAATTGAATGCTCGGCAATCACTCACGTACGAAAGAAAAACAGTTTCTAAATAAAAGCAAAGCCCAAGTACTCTTGCATATCTGAGGAAATCATTATATATGGTGAGCAAATAAGAGAGAACAAACAATAGCATCTACAGCTGGAACAGCTGAATCAGTGTTCCTAATAACAAGAACAGCTTATCAAGTGTGCAAAGGCAGCGCTGGTCTGTTGTTCACCAGTGCAAGTGAGCTGATATTCTCTGTTCATGGCATGGCAACCTTCCAGGGCCAGGTGCAATCCTAACTGCAAACTCATTATGTAACCTGTCACCTTCAGAAATTCACTGTTGTAGCAAGTACCCAGATCCAAAGCTTTGGTGGCAATATTTTCTCTTTTTCTTCGTAAACTGACCTGGGAAATCTGATGACTATTGAGCATGCTTTTAGATGCTAGTGTTTGAGAGAGGACAGAGAGCAGTAATGTGCCGCGCCTGTGGCACTGAATCTGTTCTCCTGTTGGCAGGACTGCACAGTGAGATGTGAGTCAGATGTGGATCCCATGCCTTTTTCTCTCTTCTTCTTTTGTAACATGTTGCAGAGGTGAATTCGTCAAAACCCAGGGGTCTGCTTACTCCTTAAATTAGAGTGGAAGTAATAACACTTTCTGAAATGTATGTGGGTGATTTTCTCCCATCCTGAAAGTTTTAGAAGTTTGCCCCCTGCTAGATGTAGGCCAGGGAAGCTCATGGGCTCTAGCCTATAAAAACAGATTTTAATGTCTGGTTGGAGTCAATGAGAGCTAATTCTTCACATTTTTCAGATGTATAATATGCACTTTTGTTGTTGGTTTATTTAAGGTAGAATCATATTTTATAATGATATTGACTAGCAAATCTGCATTATTTAACTATTACGTCAAGCAACTTTATTCAAATAAATGAGAAACAAAGTGAATGAATTGCAAGACATTTTACTCCTCTGGGAAAATGACACCTGTTAACAAAAGAAAAACATCTGGCAAAATGAATTTTGACATCTCTAATCATACTCTTTCAACCCTGCTCTTACCTGACATCCTGACAGGTGGGGCTAGGTACAAAAGGCAGGGCAAAGGAGGGGAGCCTGAAATCTGTGAGGGGGCTCTTTAATGAGAATCAGGTCTTTTATGATTCTGTGTTTGTTCCCAGCCCAGAACAAGCCCTTCTTTTATCATCATTAACCCATAAACTGGTTGTAGTGGTGAGCAAAATGTGCGGGGCACTTTTAAAATGACAGGACATACAGACATGCTTAAGGCCGCCAAATTGCTACTTCCTTGTCAGATCATAGATGCTCATCTGGTATCCTGAATTTATGCCTAGACAGGGAGTAGTAACAATAACAAAGTGTTTCTGATTTTTTCTTTCATTTTTCAAAAGGGAAAGCATAATTTACTCTACCCACACTGAAGTTAGAAAGAAGCTGGTCTTTCTTAAACTTCTCTTTCTATATCCTCTGAATGGCTTGTATTGTGGAAGTCACAAATCAAGCAGAATAATATACGTGGCTTTGAAATTCTACTATATCAATCTAATAATTTGCTTAACAATATGGTTCCAAAAATATTGTACTTGGAAGCTGCATCATCCCACAAATATATAAAGAATCTTTTTGAGCATTGAAATATACTGTTATTCAGGTCTGTTTCATGAGGTGTTAACCTAGCATGGGGAAGATAAGTTAAAGTATTTCCATCTCACCAGATTCAAAGAATCATAGTTCAAATATTAATATCCAACACCTTACCAGCTTGTATGCTATTTCGCCAGTTGCTTTTGCTGGCAGTTGGCCTCCCTTGTAAAAGATAAAGATTTCTACAACAACAAAATCTCTGCATAAATTTTAATTTTATTGCATTTTCTTCCCAGTCCCTATATGCTATGTTATATTTATGTCTATGGAGCACCAGATGATGATGGGAGAGGGAAGACCACATTGGAATATTTTGAGGGTTAACAGAGACAGTTAACCTTAATGTATCACCAAACTAAGGCAAATTTAATTGCAGAAGTCTAAATGGACAAAAAACAAAAGAAGAGGTAGAAGAAAGAAAAGAAACAGAGAAGAAAGGGAAAACGAAACCTTGGAACAATTTCTGCTATTTTATCTAATGTTTTGTCTGCTTTAAACAGATTAGTGAGTCACTGTCTTTTTGTTTTGTTTTATAGGAAATTCCGTTGACTTAAAACACTACTGCCAACATAGACAGCAATACCACAAGTACAGTTTTATGACAAAAATATTTAAAGCAAAAAAAAATTATTTCAGAAGTATTCATGTTATTGATGATGCCTGAATTTTCACAAAATATTTCCAAGGACCCAGTGAGAGTCCAGGAGCCAGTTGTTTCTTTATGATTTCCAGCCAGCCCAAGGCATCCCCAGTGAAACGCAGGGGCATGCAGGCTTGGCTTACATAGCTGGTAAATTAAACAAGTGATTGATTGTGATTATTTTCAAATCTTTATTATGTGGATTTTCCTTAGAACCATGCGTATTTGTAAAGTTATAGAAAATTCGCATGCAAAAAAATGCATGATTACTATGTCATAGCGTCGTTTCATTGACCATAAATCTAAAAATTCTAACACTTGTACTTGTTTTTTGTTGTTGATGGTATTTGCTTTCAAGTTTGGATGTAAACCTCATAAAATGGGGAATACCTAAATTAATATTCAACTGACTTAGGGTATAGTATGTGCTCTATGAAGCAAGTATTTATGGAAAACTCTTGTTCCCCTGCTGGATTGTGAGGCTGACTAAATCACAGATTGTGTCCTGCTTAGATATGCATGTCCTGGTGAACAGCAGAGTTCCTTGCACATAGCAGAATGAGTGAACATTTGCAGAGTTAAAGTGGAATCCAATTGAATTATAATGGTAGTAAGACAGCAGTCATTTGACAATTCTCTAAAACAGACACAGCTGATAAATGGACAATTTCTAGCATCAAAAAGATTAAAGAAAGATGAGCTCCTATCTTTATGTTAGAAGATCCTAATTTTTTTCACCTTGGATTTTCAAATACCTGTGTCCCCACGGATCGTAGCTTTTCTGGAAAAAATAATAATTATCCTTCATTGGATGTCAACCCTGTTCTAGGCACTATGGTAGATGTTTTATACATGTTATTTTAGTTCTTGCTACACTAACCCCTTGAAATAGTCATGTTCAGCCCCATTTCTTCAATGAGGAAACCGAAATCCAGAGATAACGAATGACTGCTCACAGTGTGTGATAAAACTAAAAAATGGCTCCCCCCAAAGATACCGCAGCCTAATCTCCAGAATCTATTAATGTTACTTTATTTAGCAAAAGAAGGAGGGAAGGGAAGGGAAGGGAAGGGGGAAGATCTTTGTAGATATGATGTGATTAAGTTAAGAATCTTGAGATGGGGCAATTATTCTGGATTATCCAGATGGGCCCTAAATACAATGACATGTATCCTTATAAAAGGGAGGCAGATGGAGATTTTACACACACAAGGGGTGGGGGAAAAATACAGAGGAGGATGAGGCAATGTAAAGCCGGAGGCAGAGATTGGAGTGATGCAGCCACAAGCAAGAAATTCCAACAGCTACCAGAAGAGAAGAGGTAAAGGGACGGATTCCCTTAGAGTCCCCAGAGGGAGCACAGTCCTACTGACATTTTGATTTTGGCCCAGTGATAGGATTTCAGACTATAGGCCTCTAAGCCTATGAGAAATTAAATTTCTGTTGCTTTAACTCACCAGGTTTGTGGTACTTTGTTTCAGTGCGGCCTCAGGAAACTAATATACAGTTACAGCACTTCGGCAGTAACAATGTTAGAATTTGGACTGAGCATATTAGTATTCTGTTACTGCTTTACAAATTACCACAACTTTAGCATCTTCAAAAAGCACCCATTTATTTTCTTACAGTTCTGTAGGTCAGATGTTCAGGGTGGCCTCAACTGTAGTTCTTTGCTTGGGCTGAAATCAATGCGTTAGGTATGCTGGGATCTTACCAGGAGGCTCTGAGAGGAATCACCCGGATCAGTTTGACCCACCTGGATAATCTCCCCATATTAAGGTCACCAAATTAGTAACCTTACTCACACCTGTAAAACCCTTTGTGCTGTGTAAGAGACCCATCGGGGAGTAACGCCAGGGGCAGAGGTCACGGGCGCTACCGTATCCGAAGCCCATGCTCTCTCATCTGCCACAACACACTGCCTTCCAAAGCACTTTGTCGCCACTAGTCTTTAGAAAACATCCACGACAGCTCATTAATAAACATAATGATGTTTGTGGAGGAGCTTGTCCGCGGAGCCAGAATCCCTTGGTACCTCTTTCTATTTATACTAGTTGTGGTAACTTGCAACGCTGGTTCCTGTCTCGGTCCATGTCTTTCTCACTTCCCCGCCTAAAAGTCCACACAAGCAATAGGGTGACTCTCGGAGGAACAGCCAGGAAGAGTCATGGAGGCAAGAGATAGGATTGCAGGACATAGATGAGCATTTTCCCAGAGACCTACAGAAATAAGATACATAATGGCCCCCAGTTGGTACCTTGGCCGGATCCTACAATCCCCTTTACCCAAGATGTGTGCTCCACCTGCTGTATGTTTTCCTCCAAACATCTCTCAAAGGATTGCCTTAGGGTTATTGGAGCAACTTTGCTTTTGTGGGGAGCTAGCTGGAAATGCCTGGGAGATTATATCTCCGTGGAGTTACAGACTGTTTGTTTGTTTGGTGAAAAGATACAAACCCTAGTTCCTTTGCCTTGAGACATGACAAACTGACTTGCAATTTATGTTCCACAGGCTGAGCCTGGAATTTCACCTGACACGGCTCCTTTCCTTGGTTCTCGTCCCTCCCCATTCTGAACTCCATTAACATTTTCTCCTGGGGGTGCTGCCTTAATAAATCACTTGCACTTGAATCCTTGGCTCGGGTTTTCTTTCTGGATGACTTGACCTAACACATGGATACACTTTGGGCACTTTTCCTGGAGCCAGGAGCATTAAGGGCTAGCCACTCGAAAAACCTCTACCTAGCAGGAATGGATTTTGTCCACATTGTTTTGTGCTGGTAGGGAATTCAGCCTGGTCATTACCTGTCAGCCAGGTTCTCTACTGTCAGCTAGATGCCTCTCCTAAAAGTGAGAACTCAAAGACTCTTCCAGCACCTCTGGAAAAAAACCTTTGTCCTTGATTGCCCACTATTTCAAACTCATTGCCTAAAACTGTGCTTATAGCTTTCTTCTGGCTCAGTCTTGTTATTTTCCAGTGGATATACATGTAGTGAATGATTAATTTTAAGTGCCTGTAGAAAGTACAATGGTGAGTATATAAATTCAAGGCTGAATGAATTTGCAAAGAGGGTTTTAAACATTATCCTTGTTATTTCAAATCTGTAGTTGATTGGTGAATGTGAGCGCAGAATATAAAATGATGATCCGCAGATGGATCCACCGAGCACTCCTAACTGCATTATTCAGGTGCACATGCCTGACACTATAAGCAGAATCAGGATTCAAAACGAGAGCAGGATGTGAAATACTGTGTCAGGGTTGCTCCCGAGAAACTATCAAGAATTTGCAGTTGCCCAGGGATGGGCAGGGCTCACCAGCTATATTTGGTGAAGTTTCTAAGATTTCCACCATGGTACCCTAATGTCTCTTAAATTAAAAGCAAAACCCTTTTACATGGAAAAGGGGATTTTTTTAAGATTTTTTTTTTTTAACGTGGACCATTTTTAAAGTCTTTATTGAATTTGTTACAATATTGCTTCTGTTTTATGTTTTGGTTTTTTGCCCATAAGCCATGTGGGTTCTTAGCTCCCCGACCAGGGATTGAACCTGCACCCCCTGCATTGGAAGGTGAAGTCATAATCACTGGATCACCAGGGAAGTCCCAGAAAAGAGGATTTTGCAGATGTAATTAAGGTTACTAATCAGTTGATCTGAAATTAAGGAGATTACCCTAGTGGAACTAACCTGATGGTAAGATCCCTTTTAAAAAGTTCCAGATATCTAGAGCCTAGTTGACTGGGACCCATTGTCATATGGGAACACCCATTGTGTTCTTGAGCACAAGAAAATTATTATGAAGCTTCTGAGGCCATTCTTATTTTTTTCTTTTTGGTTTATTTTATTTGGTTTTATTTTTATTTATATAACTATAGTCAATTTACAATATTGTGTTAGTTTCAGATATACAGCTTCAGATTATTTTCGAATATAGGTTATTACAAGACATTGAATACAGTTCCATGTACATACAGCAAGTCCTTGAGCCCATCTATTTTATATATTGTGGTGTGTATCTCTTAATCTCATACTCCTAATTTATCCTTCCTCCTCCCCTTTCCCTTTTGGTAACCGTAAGTTTGTTTTACATGTTTGTGAGTCTGTTTCTGTTTTGTAAATAAGTTATTTGTATTTTTTTCAGATGCCACATATAGTGATGATATTATATAATATTTGTCTTTCTCTGCTTGACTCCACTTAGTATGATAATCTCTAGGTCCATCCATGTTGTTGCAAATGGCATTATTTCATTCCTTTTTATGGCTGAGTAATATTCCATTGTGTATATATATACCACATCTTCTTTATCAATTTATCAGCTGATGGACATTTAGGTTGCTTCCATGTCTTGACTATTATGAACAGTGCTGCTATGAACGTTGGGGTGCATGTATCTTTTTGAATTAGTTTTCGTCTTTTGCAGATATATGCTCAGGAGTGGGACTGCTGGGTCATATGGTAGCTCTAATTTTAGCTTTCGAAAGAACTTCCAGACTGTTTTCCATAGTGGCTGCACCAATTTACATTCCCTCCAACAGTGTATGAGGGTTCCCTTTTCTTCACACCCTCTCCAGCATTTATTATTTGTAGACTTTTGATGACGGCCATTCTGACTTGTGTGAGATGATACTTCATTGTAGTTTTGATTGGCATTTCCCTACTAATTAGCAACATTGAGCATCTTTTCATGTTCCTGTTGGTCAGCTGCATGTCTTCTTTGGAGAAATGTATATTTAGGTTTCTGCCCATTTTTTAATTGTTTTTTTATATTGAATTATATGAGCTGTTCGTATATTTTGGAAATTAACCCCTTGTTGGTCACATTGTTTGCAAATATCTTCTCCCAGTCCATAGGTGGTCTTTTCTTTTTGCTTATGGTTTCCTTGGCTGTGCAAAAGCTTATAAGTTTGATTAGGTCCCATTTGTTTACATTTGCTTTTATTTCTTTTGCCTTGAGAGACTGATCTAAGATATTGCTACGATTTATGTCCCAGAATGCTTTGCCTATGTTCTCTTCTAGGAGTTTTATGGTGCCATGTCTTACACTTAAGTCTTTAAGCCATTTTTAATTTATTTTTGTGTATGCTGTGAGGGAGTGTTCTAACTTCATTGATTTACACAAGGCTATCCAGCTTTCCCAGCACTGCTTGCTGAAGAAATTGTGTTTTCTCCATTTTATATTCTTGCCCCTTTTGTCACAGATTAATTGACCATAGGTGTGTGGGTTTATTTCTTGGCTCTCTATTCTGTTCCATTGATCTATGTCTGTTTTTGTGCCAATACCACACTGTTTTGGTTAGTGTAGTTTTGTAATATTGTCTAGAGTCTGGAAGGGTTATACCTCCACCTTTGTTCTTTTTCCTCATAATTGCTTTGGCAATTCTGGATCTTTTCTGGTTCCATATAAATTTTGATTATTTGTTCGAGCTCTGTGAAAAATATCATGAGTAATTTGATAGGGATCACATTAAATCTGTAAATTGCTTTGGGTAGTATGGCCATTTTAACAATATTAATTCTTCCAATCCAAGAGCATGGGATATATTTCCATTTCTTTGTATCATCCTTCAATTTCCTTTATAAATGTTTTATAGTTTTCAGTGTATAAGTAAGTCTCTCACATCCTTGGTAAGGTTTATTCCTAGGTATTTTTTCAATGCTATTTTAAATGGGATTTTTTTTTTTTTTTTACTTTCTCTTTCTGATATTTCATTATTAGTGTAAAGAAATACAACAGATTTCTGTATATTGATCTTGTATACTGCTACCTTGATGAATTCATTTATCAGTTCTAATAGTTTTTGTGTGGAGTCTTTAGGATTTTCTATATAGTGTATTATGTCATCTGCATACAATGACAATTTTACCTCTTCCCTTCCAATCTGGATACCTTTTATTTCTTGTTTGATTGCTGTGGCTAGGACTTCCAATACTATGTTGAATAGAAATGGTGAGAGTGGGCATTCTTTTCTTGTTCCAGAATTCAGCTGGAAGGCTTTCAGCTTTTCATCCTTAAGTAATATATAATGGGTTTGTCTTAAAAGGCTTTTATTATGCTGAGATATATTCCCTCTATACCCATTTTGGTGAGAGTTTTTATCATGAATAGATGTTGAATTTTATCAATCAAATGCTTTTACTGCATCAATTGAGAGGATCATGTGTTTGTTTTTTTGTCTTTTCTTTTTTGTTGATGTGGTGTATCACATTGATTAATTTGCTTATGTTGAACCATACTTGTGACCCTGGAATGAATCCAACTTGATCATGGTATATGATCCTTCTTATGTGTTGTTGGATTGTTTGCTATTTTGTTGAAGATTTTTGCTTCTATATTCATCAGAGATACTGGGCTGTATTTTGTAGTGTCTTTGTCTGGTTTTGGTATCAGGGTGATGGTGGCTTCATAGAATGACTTTGGGAGTATTCCTCCCCTTCAGTCTTTTGGAAGAGTTTGAGAAGGATAGGTATGAGTTCTTTGTATGTTTGGTAGAATTCCCCAGTGAATTCTAAGGCCATTCTTTGTGAGCTGCTCAGCTCCATGGAATAAGTTCATTACCTGAGTAGCAATATTTTATCTAATTAATTGTTGTCTTGCCTAGAGTAGGTTATCATTGTATACTTGCCAAGTTAATGAATGGATGAGCTATACACCCAACCACATTTCCATGAGTTATTTTCACAAAACTCCATCCCCTTGAAGAGTGCAGGGAAGCCAATTAAGCACAAAAGAAAGAGTAAAGAAAAGGGACTGAGAATTCAAACTAGATAGGCAAAAAGAAAAGCTAACTCTATTTAGTACATATCTGAAAATACCAAGCCCTAGTGTCAATTTATGAATGCTCCAGTGTAGAGTTCACTGCTAGGTTGCTATGGCAAACTCCTAATGGGAACTTCTCCTTGGGTGGGGGGATGACATGACGTGAAAGTACTGGCATTACTTCATTTCCCAGAAGCCTTTCAGAGGTCCTGAAATGGGCTGCTCTACAGTTCATTACTTACTAATTTTTGATGAAATTAGTAAAACACTAATTTTTGATGAAATTAGTAAAACATTAGTAAAATGGACCTGCAAAAAAAATGATAAAGAGAAAAAGCTTTTTTGGAAACTACTCAAGTTAATGATAACAAAAATGCCAGAACTATAGCTTAACTATTAAAGTGTTGAATAACTTCTGCCAAAACCTTCTAAGTATTTATCTATCATTATAAGATTTACATTTCCTGTACTATGTCATCATTTGGACACTAGCCATTGTCAGGTAAAAAAAAATCTCAGAGTTTGAAGTTTACAACTTGGTTTTAATTAAAGTTACTTATCAGTTGACATTAAATTAGGGAGATTAGGGAGTGGAACTAAGCTAATCATATGATCGATCACTCTCTTTTTAAAATTCCAGATATCTAGAGCCAGTTTGACTAGGATCCATCATCATATGGCAATTCTTGAGCACAAGGAAAGTGGTCTAAAGCTTCTAAGGCCATTCTTTGTAACCAACTCAGTTCCATTCATTCACCTGATAGTGTCTGTCCGTTAATGGGATGATTTTTGGACTAGGAATCAATAGCATGATCTATACCTTCCTAGGCTACTCACTTGCCCATCAGCCAAGTTATTTTTAATAATTTTCTTTCAATTTCTTCATATTCAAATTATACTAGCATATTAGCTATCTTTAAGGTATCTTGATTCTATATATATCTGGACTTTCATCTTTTAGGAAGCACATTGCAGTGGAGCATATGAGCTTAAATTACCTAAACAAGTCATGTTTGTCAGACCTTAAACCTTAGTGATATGATTTTATTTCCACACCTCTTAGGTTATTTATTCATTTAGTTACTCGATGACTTCATTAGTTAGTTATATGCCTTTCTGTTGCATATCTATAAGGGTTGGGCTTCTGAAATTCAGTAAGTCCAAAATCCTACAAATTAAAACTTAGTTTTCTGAAACCAGAAAGCCAAGTAAAGGTGATTTAATTCAGGTAGCAGCTATTGCTTTCAAAAATCAGTGTCTCTGACATTGACAAGCTAGGGTCAGAAGGGATACCAGGAACAAAACTCAGCTTAATTATATTATTAAAATATATGCTGTTGAGTGCAGCTCCCAGGGAGAAGACTGAAGTAGGCTTAGTCAGGATAGAGGGCATTGGGCTTTAGGCCCAGGTTAGTCATCATGCTGAGGGAAACAGAACTCCAAATGGAACTAGGAATCCATGGAATGGAATCAATTTAACAGGCTCCAGAGCAGAAGCAAGAAGAACTACAATGCTGCAGCCTGTGGAACAAAAACCACATTCACAGAAAGATAGACAAAATGAAAAGGCAGAGGGCTATGTACCAGATGCAGGAACAAGATAAAACCCCAGAAAAAAACTTAAATGAAGAGGAGATAGGCAACCTTCCCTAAAAAGAATTCAGAATAATGAGAGTAAAGATGATCCAGGACCTCGGAAAAACAATGGAGGCAAAGATCGAGAAGATGCAAGAAATGTTTAACACAGACCTAGAAGAATTAAAGAACAAACAAACAGAGATGAACAACACAATAACTGAAATGAAAAATACACTAGAAGTAATCAATAGCAGAATAACTGAGGCAGAAGAACGGATAAGTGACCTGGAAGACAGAATGGTGGAATTCAATGCTGCAGAAGAGAATAAAGAAAAAGCTATGAAAAGAAATGAAGACAGCCTAAGAGACCTCTGGGACAACATTAAATGCAACAACATTCACATTATAGGGGTCCCAGAAGGAGAAGAGAGAGAGAAAGGACCCAAGAAAATGTTTGAAGAGATTATAATCGGAAACTTCCCTAACATGGGAAAGGAAATAGCCACCCAAGTCCAGGAAGTGCAGAGAGTCCCATACAGGATAAACCGAAGGAGAAACACGCTGAGGCACATAGTAATCAAATTGGCAAAAATTCAAGACAAAGAAAAATTATTGAAAGCAGCAGGGGAAAAACGACAAATAACATACAAGGGAACTCCCATAATGTTAACAGCTGATTTCTAAGCAGAAACTCTACAAGCCAGAAGGGAGTGGCATTACATATTTAAAGTGATGAAAGGGAAGAACCTACAACCAAGATTACTCTACCCAGCAAGGATCTCATTCAGATTCAATGGAGAAATCAAAAGTGTTACAGACAAGCAAAAGCTAAGAGAATTCAGCACCACCAAACCAGCTCTACAACAAATACTAAAGGAACTTCTCTAAGTGGGAAAAACAAGAGAAGAAAAGGAACTCCAAAAACAAGAACAAAACAATTAAGAAAATGGTCATAGGAACATACATATCGATAATTACCTTAAATGTGAATGGATTAAATGCTCCAACCAAAAGACACAGGCTTGCTGAATGGATACAAAAACAAGACCCATATATATGCTATCTACAAGAGACCCACTTCAGACCTAGGGACACATTCAGACTGAAAGTGAGGGGATGGAAAAAGATATTCCATGCAAATGTAAATCAAAAGAAAGCTGGAGTAACAATACTCGTATCAGATAAAATAGACTTTAAAATAAAGACTGTTACAAGAGACAAGGAAGGACACTACATACTGATCAAGGGATCAATCCAAGAAGAAGATATAACAATTATAAATATATATGCACCCAACATAGGAGCACCCCAATACATAAGGCAACTGCTAACAGTCCTACAAGAGGAAATCGACAGTAACACAATCATAGTAGGGGACTTTAACACCTCACTTACACCAATGGACAGATCATCCAAACAAAAAATTAATAAGGAAACACATTCTTTAAATGACACAATAGATCAGATAAATTTAATTGATATTTATAGGACATTCCATCCAAAAACAGCATATTACACTTTCTTCTCAAGTGCGCATGGAACATTCTCCAGGATAGATCACATCTCGGGTCACGAATCAAGCCACAGTAAATTTAAGAAAATTGGAATCATATCAAGCATCTTTTCTGACCACAATGCTATGAGATTAGAAATCAATTACAGGGGAAAAAACGTAAAAATCACAAATATATGGAGGCTAAACAATACGTTACTAAATAACCAAGAGATCACTGAAGAAATCAAAGAGGAAATCAAAAAATACTTAGAGACAAATGACAATGAAAACACAATGATCCAAAACAGACAATGAAAACACAACGATCCAAAACGTATGGGATGCAGCAAAAGCAGTTCAAAGAGGCAAGTTAACAGCAATACAAGCCTATCTCAAGAAACAAGAAACATCTCAAATAAACAATCTAACCTTACACCTAAAGGAACTAGAGAAAGAAGAACAAACAAAACGCAAAGTTAGCAGAAGCAAAGAAATCATAAAGATCAGAGCAGAAATAAATGAAATAGAAACAAAGAAAACAATAGCAAAGATCAATAAAACTAAAAGCTGGTTCTTTGAGAAGATAAACAAAATTGATAAAACATTAGCCAGACTCATCAAGAAGAAGAGGGAGAGGACTCAAATCAATGAAATTAGAAATGAAAAAGGAGAAGTTACAACAGACACCGCAGAAATACAAAGCATCCTAAGAGACTACTACAAGCAACTCTATGCCAACAAAATGGACAACCTGGCAGAAATGGACAAATTCTTAGAAAGGTGTAACCTTCCAAGACTGAACCAAGAAGAAATAGAAAATATGAACACACCAATCATAAGGAATGAAATTGAAACTGTGATTAAAAATCTTCCAACAAACAAAAGTCCAGGACCAGATGGCTTCACAGATGAATTCTATCAAACATTTAGAGAAGAGCTAACACCCATCCTTCTCAAACTCTTCCAAAAAACTGCAGAGGAAGGAACACTCCCAAATTCATTCTACACTGCCACCATTACCCTGATACCAAAACCAGACAAAGATACTACAAAGAAAGAAAATTACAGACCAATATCACTGATGAATATAGATGTAAAAACCCTCAATAAAATACTAGCAAATAGAATCCAACAACACATTAAAAGGATCATACACCATGATCAAGTGGGATTTATCCCAGGGCTGCAAGGATTCTTCAATATATGCAAATCAATCAATGTGATACACCATATTAACAAATGAAGAATAAAAACTATATGATCATCTAAATAGATGCCAAAAAAGCTTTTGACAAAATTCAACACCCATTTATGATAAAAACTCTCTAGAAAGTGGGCACAGAGGGAACCTACCTCAACATAATAAAGGCCATATATGACAAACCCACAGCAAACATTAGTCTCAATGGTGAAAAACTGAAACCATTTCCACTAAGATCAGGAACAAGACAAGGATGTCCACTCTCACCAGTATTATTCAGCATAGTTTTGCAAGTCCTAGCCATGGCAATCAGAGAAGAAAAAGAAGTAAAAGAAATACAAATTGGAAAAGAAGAAGTAAAACTGTCACTGTTTGCAGATGACATGATACTATACATAGAGAATCCTAAAGATGCTACCAGAAAACTACTAGAGCTAATCAATGAATTTGGTAAAGTAGCAGGATACAAAATTAATGCACAGAAATCTCTTGTATTCCTATACACTAATGATGAAAAATCTGAAAGAGAAATTAAGGAAACACTCCCATTTACCATTGCAAGAAAAAGAATAAAATACCTAAGAATAAACCTACCTAGGGAGACAAAAGACTTGTATGCAGAAAACTATAAGACACTGATGAAAGAAATTAAAGATGATATAAACAGATGGAGAGATATACCATGTTCTTGGATTGGAAGAATCAACATTGTGAAAATGACTATACTACCCAAAGCAATCTACAGATTCAATGCAATCCCTATCAAATTACCAATGGCATTTTTTACAGAACTAGAACCAAAAATCTTAAAATTTGTATGGAGACACAAAAGACCCCGAATAGCCAAAGCAGTCTTGAGGGACAAAAAATGGACCTGGAGGAATCAGACTCCCTGACTTCAGAGTATACTACAAAGCTACAGTAATCAAGACAATATGGTACTGGCACAAAAACGGAAATATAGATCAATGGAACAGGATAGAAAGCCCAGAGATAAACCCACACACCTATGGCCAACTAATCTATGACAAAGGAGGCAAGGATATACAATGGAGAAAAGACAGTCTCTTCAATAAGTGGTGCTGGGAAAACTGGACAGCTACATGTAAAAGAATGAAATTAGAACACTCCCTAACACCATACACAAAAAGAAACTCAAAATGGATTAGAGACCTAAATGTAAGACCGGGCACTATAAAACTCTTAGAGGAAAACATAGGAAGGACACTCTTTGACATAAATCACAGCAAGATTTTTTTTGATCCACCTCCTAGAGTAATGGAAGTAAAAGCAAAAATAAACAAATGGGACCTAATGAAACTTCAAAGCTTTTGCAAAGCAAAGGAAACTACACACAAGACTAAAAGACAACCCTCAGAATGGGAGAAAATATTTGCTAACGAATCAACAGACAAAGGGTTAATCTCCAAAATATATAAACAGCTCATGCAGCTCAATATTAAAAAAACAAACAGCCCAATCCAAAAATGGGCAGAAGACCTAAATAGACATTTCGCCAAAGAGGACATACAGGTGGCCAAGAAGCACATGAAAAGCTGCTCAACATCACTAATTATTAGAGAAATGCAAATCAAAACTACAGTGAGGTATCACCTCACACCAGTTAGAAAATGGGCATCATCAGAAAATCTACAAACAACACATGCTGGAGAGGATGTGGAGAAAAGGGAACCCTCTTGCACTGTTGGTGGGAGTGTAAATTGATACAGCCACTATGGAGAACAGTATGGAGGTTCCTTAAAAAACTAAAAATAGAATTACCATATGACCCAGCAATCCCACTACTGGGCATATACCCAGAGAAAACCATAATTCAAAAAGACACATGCACCCCAATGTTCATTGCAGCACTATTTACAACAGCCAGGTCATGGAAGCAACCTAAATGCCCAGCAACAGACGAATGGATAAAGAAGAAGTGGTACATATATACAATGGAATACTACTCAGCCATAAAAAGGAACGAAATTGGGTCATCTATAGAGACGTGGATGAATCTAGAGACTGTCAAACAGAGTTAAGTAAGTCAGAAAGAGAAAAACAAATATTGTATATTAACACATATATGTGGAACATAGAAAAATGGTACAGATGCACCAGTTTGCAGGGCAGAAATTGAGACACAGATGTAGAGAACAAATGTATGGACACCATGGGGGGAAAGTGGTGGGGGGTGGGGGTGGTGGTGTGATGAATTGGGAGATTGGGATTGACATGTATACACTGACGTGTATAAAATGGATGACTAATAAGAACCTGCTGTATAAAAAGATAAATAAAATAAAATTCAAAAATTCAAAAAAAAAGTTAAAATAAATTTTAGCCATTGTTAAAAAAAAAAAAAAAACAGGCTCCAGTTAGGATAATGAAAAGAAGGGAAGTTAAATGAAGTAGAACACAAAGTTTCAAAAGTACACTAGAGAAACCACCAGCATACTAAAGTGAATCCAGAGCCTTACTGACTAGAACCGTAAACATTAAAGATGCAAGAGATCTTTAATATTTTTTGATTTAGTGCCCTGCCTTCAGATTGATACCGCTTTCTTTATCTGTATTATAAACAAGGCGTTAGAGAACAAGTGGTATGCCTTTATTCCTGGAAGGTACGTGAGTAGAGACAGGAAAACAGGTCCCTTTTGCTCTTAGCTCAATGCACACACACATTGTGATTTTTCCTTCTGAGTCATAGTCAGCTTCCCCTCAGCCAGCTGCCTTTTAAGGCAAGTCCTGGCAGGGAAACTGTACTGCTACTTATGGTAACTAAAATTTCTATTAGAAGGTTTAAGACTAATCATAATAGCTTTCCCCACTTTGTTTAATTTTCTTCATCTCCTACTACATTCTAGATGTTGCTCCTTGCTCTAGCCAGTCAGTTAATTCGTTATTTTCTTACATGAGTCTTTTCTTTTTTCCTGAGTCCTTTATACTTTCCAACTTTTCTTTCTCTTCCTCTTCCCCTTTCTTCAAATTGTTTTTTCTTCTTTCACTTAATAAACATCATTTGCATTTCTGTATATGAGTCAAATATGAAGAAGAAACAAATGAATGATATGGCTCGGCTCCTTCTTTCCCAAAGAATTTGTAGTCTAATATTCTAGTCAGAATTTGTTTATAGTTTACATGGGCATTGCCAACTTTTTTTTGTAAAAAGCTAGATAGCAAATGTTTTAGGCTTTCTGGGCCAGTCTCTGTTGCAACAACTAAACTCTGCCATTGTAACACAAAAGCAAAAATAGACAATATGTAAATGAATGGGCATGGCTGTGTCCCAGATAACATTATTTAGAAAAACAAGTGGTAGGCCAGATTTGACCAATAAGACATAGTTTGCCAAACTCTAATTTAAATGTATACAATACGTTTAAATAATATGAGAAGTGTGATAAGAGAAATATAAAGAAAGGGATATAGGAACCAAGAAGACACCCCTCCTTTCCAACAATTCATGTTAATCAATAACCTTTATTGCTTAATCAACAACCTTTGCTGTTCTTACTTTAGACACAATACTTTTCTAATGTAATTATTCTTCTTTCTTGATATTTTATAATATTTATTACTTATTCAATGTAATTAGTGAAGAGTCCCTCTGCTAGATTATGAAGCTATGTTGAACTACCTTGATGGCATATAATGAGCAATATATTGGGCATAGATTTTTTTCTATTGTTGTTGCCATAGCCTTCTCTATAAATAGATTTGAAACTATATCATCATTATTCTTGGAGAATTAGAACATTTTCCTATATGGTAAATAAGCATTGGGAATCTAAAAACAGGTACTGTGAACAATTTATGGTATTCAGCCTTCATTATAGAATAAAATGTCTGAGAGAACGTGGAAACAAATTAGCTAATATGCTAAGGTATGGAGAGTTAACGCAAAGATACGCTCACAAGGACGAAAGTGTCTATCATTCTTTGCTGTATATGAGTTTTAACGTTTTTCAAAATTTTGTCACGAGGAAAATGTATTAAGGAAAGTACTTCATAATATTAGCACTAAGGTAAAAGATCAATAACAGTATCAACACAACGGTTTTCAACTGAGGCAATTTTACCCCTCAGGGGACATTTGGCAATGTCTGGGCACCTTTTTGGTTGTCATTACCAAGCGAGTGCTACTGGCATCTAGTGGGTAGAGGCCAAAGATACTGCTAAACCTCCTATAAGGCACAGGACAACCCCCACAAGAAAGAATTATCCAGTTTAAAAGGTCAATGCCAAGGTTGAGAAATCCAGTTCAGCCTTTTAGGCCATGCAGTTGTTTCTTTCTTTCTTTTTGCTTTTTAAACAAATGTTTTATCTTGAGATAAGTGTAGATTCACATTCAGTTGTAAGAAATAACATAGAGATAATATATAATAGTATACCATGTACTCTTTACCTGGTTGCCTGTAAGGATAACACCTTGCAAAACTATAGTACAAAGTCACAACCAGGATACTGACATTGACACAGTCAAGATACAAAACATTCTTATCACAACCAGGATCCTTCATGTGCCCTTTGCAGCCACACCTACTTCCCTTTAAACTCAAGGCCACATACCGTATGATTCCATTTATATGAAATGTCTAGAATATTCACAGCTACAGAGACAGAAAGTAGAGTAGTGGTTACCAGAGCTGGGAAAGAAGGAAATGAGGAGTGACTGCTAATGGGCATAGGGATCTTTCTAAGGTGGTGAAAATGTTCTAAAATTAGATTTTAGTGATTGTTATACAAGTTTGTGAATACACTAAACATCACTAAACTGTATATACCTTAAATGGGTGAATATTATGCTACTTGAATTATATCTCTATAAGGTTGTTATAAATGAAAAAAAAAATCAGTTAGCCATATTAGTGTGTTTCTATTTCTGGGCTATTATATTGTTTTGCTTAATGTGTCCATCCCTTCACAATTACCACACTGGTCTTTATTGCTGTAGCTTTTCAAAGTGTTAAAATCAAGTACAGTGATTTCTCCAGTGTTATTCTTTTTTTTTCTTTTAATTGCTCTGACTATTCTAGTTCCCATGACTTTTCATATAAAGTTCATGTATTTTTGTCTATATCTGTAAAACTCCTGCTGGGGCTTTGATAGTGATTATGTTAAATATATAAATTATTTGGGGAAAAAACTGACATCTTTACTCTTTTGAGACTTCCAATCCAGGAACATGGTTTTTCTCTACTCTTTCAGGTCTTCTCTGATCACTTTCATCAACATTTTGTAGTTTTCAGTATATAAATCCTGTCCATATTTTATAAGATTTACATGCCTAAGTATAATCTGGGAAGGCACTATTGTAAATGTTACTTTTTAAAAACAATTTAGGTTTCCAATTGTTCAGTAGTATACGGAAATACAATTGATTTTTGTGTGCTGACCTTGTACTATGCAACCTTGAAACTCACTTATTATTTCTAAAGGGTCCTTTGTAGATATCTTGAAATTATCTGTCAACAATCATATCATCTGTGAATAGGGACAGTTTCATTTCTTCCTCTCTCTTCCATATTTTTTATTTCTATTTCAGGCCTTATTACCTTGGGTAGAGTTTCTATTTAATGAGGAACAGGAGTAGTAAAGATGGACATCCTTATCTTGTTCCCAAACTTAGGGAGAAAGCATTCAATCTCTCACCACTAAGTACGATGTTAGCTGCAAGATTTTTGTCAATCTCTCTCATCAGATTGACAAAGTTCCCTTCTATTCCTAGTTTGCTAAGAATTTTTTATTATGAATGGGTGTTGAATTTTCTCAAATGTGTTTTCTTCATCAATTGATATAATCATGTTGTTTGTCTTCTTTAACTGTTAAATGGTGAACTACATTGATTGATTTTTGAGTGTTGGATCAAACTTGCATTCTCACAATAAACCCCCATTTGATCATGGTGTATTCAGTTTGCTAATATTTGTTGAGGATGTCTGTCTCCTTGTTCATGTAAAATATTTGTAATTTTTTTCCCCCTTGTACTTTCTATATCTGGTTTTGTTATTAGGGTATGCTGCTCTCATAAAATAAGCTGGGAAGTGTTTCCTCCCTTTTATTTTTTATTTTGTAAAATTGGTGTTATTTCTTCTTAAATGTTTGCTAGAATTTGCTAGTAAAACTACCTGGGCCTGAAGAGCATTTCTTCAGAGGAGTTTAACCATGAATTCAATTTTTTAAGTGGCTATATGATTATTTAGTTATCTATTTCACCTTGGGTGAGTTTTGAGCCTATGGATATTTTTCAATCAGGAGAAATTCTCTTCAAGTAATCGTTCCATTTAAAACAGATTAGCCAGTTTAAGTACATAGAGCAGTTTGTAGTATTTACTTATTTTTTAAAAATAGAATAATAGAATTAATAATGATAATAAAAGGGTAATATAGGGTTTATAGTGATAGTCCATTTTTATTTCTAATTATAACATTGTCGTATTGATTTTTCTTGCTCAGTCTCATTTGAGGCTTGTCAATTTTACTGAACCTTTTAAAGAACTATTTATAGTGTCATTAATTTTCTCAATTATTATGTTTTCAATTTTATTAATGTATGCTTTTATATTTATTATTTTTATTATTAACCCTTCCTTCTTCTTGCTTTAGGTTAACTTTGTTCTTTTTTTTCTCATTTCTTTAGGTGGAAACTTAAATTATTAATTTGAGGCATTTCTTTTTTTCTAATATAAGCACTTAATGTTATAAATATGCCTCTATTTAGCCAAACAGTACTAGTTTCAATATGTGGTATTTTAATTTTTATTTGCATAGAAATACTTTCTTAAGACCTCATCTTTTACCCATGGATTATTTAGAATTGTTATTTAATGTCCAGGTGTTTGAGGATATTTCTTTTTACTTTCTTCCATTTATTCCTTATTTAACTCCATTATGGTCAGAGAGCATACTTTGTATGATTTAATTCCTTTTAAGTTTGTTAAGGTTTATTTTGTGACATAATATATGGTTTATCTTGGTGAAAGCTCCATCCGCACTTGGTAAGAATGTGTATTTTCCTGTTGTTGAATGGAGTGTTGTATAATGTCTATTAGACCCAAGCGATTGATAGTGCTGTATAGTTCTTCTAAATCCTTGCTGATATTTTGTCTAATAGTTCTATCAGTTACAGAGAGGAATGTTGAAGGATCCAATTATAAGTGTGAATTTATTTTTCCTTTCAGTTTTATCATTTTTACGTCATGTATTTTAAAGTTCTGTTGTTTGTGCTTATACATTTAAAATTATTACATTATTTTGGTCAACTGACCCTTTTTTCACTTAGTAGTGCTCCTTAGTAATTTTATTTGGTATGACTTTTAATATGTCTGATATTAATAAATCTACTCTAGTTTTCCTTTGACATTTGCATGGTATGGCTTTTCCATTCTTTTACTTTCAGCCTAACTGTATCATTACATTTGAAGTAAATTTCTTGTAGAAAACATACTTTATGTATTAGTCAGGGTTCTCCAGGGAAATAGGATGAATATATCTATAGAAAGAGATTTATTATAAGGAATTGGCTCATGTGATTATGAAGGAAGAAAAATCCCAAGATCTGAAAGTTGAAGACCCAAGAGAGCTGATGGTGTAGTTCCAGTCTGAGTACAAAGGTCTGAGAACCATGTAAGCCAATTGCTATGAACTGAATTGCCCCCAGTTTATATGTTAAAGCCTTAATCCCCAATGTGATGACATGTGAAGATGGGCCTTTGGGAGTTAATCAGGTTTAGATGAGGTTATGAGGGTGGGGCCCTTGTGAGAGGATTAGTGCTTTTATAAGAAGAGACACCAGAGCTTGCTCCTTCCCGTCTCTCTACCAGGTGAGGACTCAATAAGAAGGCAGTCATCTGCAAGCCAGGAAGAAAGCTCTCAGGAGGGAATCAAATTGGTCAGCAACTTGATCTTGTTTGGACTCCCTAGCTTCCAGAACTGTGAGATATATACTGTGAGATATATATTGTTTAAGCCACCCAGTCTATGGTATTTTGCTATGGCAGCCCAAGCTGACTAATACACTGATGATGCAGTTCAAGGATGAGTCTGAAGGCCTGAGAACCATGAAAGCCAGTGGTGTAGTTCTAGTCCCAAGGGCAGTAGGCTCAGAACTCAGGAAAAGTTGATCTTTTATTTCAGGTCTGAAGGCAAGGGAAAAACCAATGTTCCAGCTCTAAGGCAGTCAGGTAGAAGGAGTTCCTTCTCCTCGTGGAGGGTCAATCTTTTTCATGTAGGTTCTATTCAGGCCTTCAACAGCATGGAAGAGGCACACCATATTAGAAAGAGCAATCTGCTTTATTCAGTCTGCTGATTCAAATGTTAATCTCAAGCAGAGACACCCTCCTATATACATCTGGAATAATATTTTTGATCAAATATCTGAGCACTTCATGGTGCAATTAAGTATTTGTATGGATTTAGGTCTACCTTCTCCCTCTGTCTCTCTCTCATATTCCATTTTAATGAATTTAATATTTTTGGACCATAAATATTTTACAAGTTTTTAGTGATTGCTCTAGGATTATACTATACATACTTACCTTTTGACAGTCTAACTACAATTAATTTTTTAACCATTTCAAGTGCAATGTAGAAAACTTACCAATTTAAATGTTCCTTTACCCTCCCCTTTTTATGTTGGCTTATATGTTAAATCTACATACATTGAAAACCCCTTCAGAAAACATAATAATTTTTTCTACAGTAAAAAATATTTAAATAACTGAAAAAAATTCTATTATATTTACCCAGATATTTAACAGTTCTATTTCTTTTCCTTAATTCCAAATGTTTTATGTGTACTTTTAATAAAAAATCTTCCTTCTTTGTGAAGAACTGTTTCACAATTATTATAGATCAGGTCATCAGACAATGAATTCTCTTAGTTTTCTCCACCATATATTTATTTCATGTTTATGCTTGAAGGGTATTTTTACTGGATAAGAACCCTAGATTGACTTTTTAGCACTTTAAAAAGTTTGTTGTACTTTGTTGTGGCCATCATTCTTTTAGGTGAGATATCAACAATCATTCAAATCATTGTTCTGTTATAGTTTATCTATTTATAGAACATCATTTTTTCTCTAGCTGATTTCTAGTAATTTCTCTTTGTCTTTAGTTTTCAGTGGTTTGATTATGATGTCTCCGGACCTGAATTTCTCTATGTTTATCCTGTTTGGGGTTTATTGAGTTTACTAAAGCCACAGGTTTCTATCTTTAACTAAATTTGAGAAGTTTCAGCCATTATTTTTTCAAATGTTTTTCCTCATCACACTCTTTTTCTTCTCCTTCTGGGACTCCAATGACATGAATTGTAAAATTTTGGTATTTGTTCCACAAGTCTCTGGGGTTATGTCCGTTTATTTTGCAATCTATCTTCACTTTATATTGGGAATGGATAATGTCTAATGACCTATCTTCATATTTAGTGATCCTTTCTTTTGTCATCCCTATTCTGCTATTGAATCCATCCAGTGAGTTTCGTTATTCTCAGTATTTTAATTTTTAGTTCTAAAATATCTATTTGGTTCTTATTTTGATTTTTCTATTGCTTTGCTGTTAATTTCTATCTTTATATTCATTTCAAGAGTGTTTGCTCTTACTTCTTGCATCATTTTCATGATAGGTGCTTTAAAGTCCTTGTCAGATAATTGTGACATCTATGCCAATTGGGTGTTTGTTGGTGTCTGCTGATTTTCTTCTCCATGACATATGAGATTTTCCTGGTTCTTCCTATGCTGAGAAATTTTGCATTGTGTTCTGAACATTTTAAATATTATGTTATGATAATCTGCATCTTGGTTAAATCCTTAGGAGAATGTTGATATTTTGTTTAGCAGACAATCAACTCAGCTGGATTCAGGCCACAAGTTCTGACTAGCCTTTTGAGGGTTGTGGTTTTAGTGTCAGTTCCATTTTCAAAGCCTTTGAAATGCTATTTATATCTGTCCTGTGTTTGCTACACCCAGTGGCCAGTCTGAGATTGGTGGTAGTCTATGTCTTATTTCAGTTCTCAGAGGTTTTGTTATAATGTTTGGGTTCAGGTCCACGTATACAAAGCTCAGGAGTGAGCCCAAGAGTTTATAAACAACTTTATGGGTCATCCCTCCAAATTTCTCTCTCTCCATTGATATCCCCAGTACTTTCTGTCCAAAAAACTGGGGATTTAGCTATCTTTTTCTGATATACACTTTACATTACTGAATTCTCATCCAGGGCCAGGAAGCAGGAGAACAAAGAGATGGATAAGAAAGAGATTTGTCCAACCCCCATGGGACCACATATTTCATGACAGGAGAGGAAGGTTATCCTCCCTCAGAGTTATAGAGCTGTAGGCTCCCGACTGTGATACTACTGCTAATAGGATACACCTTTCCTACCCCTCAAGCCTGAACTCAAGAGTTTTTTTTAGAGCCTTCTCTGTTCATGCTTATGTCCACTTCCAAATTTCAGGATGAGTTGAGTTCAAGTCTTGGGTCATTGGAGGGAAAAAATGGTAAACTCACTGCTAGTTTGGTTGTACATCATATTCTGTTTTTCTTCAGTTGGTCTTCTACTTACTCTTTATAGTCCTCAGACAGCTGCTTGATGCATTCTGCCCAAAATTTCTAGCTGCATTCAGTGATAGAGTATAAAAACTATGCTTACTGTGTCTTATCCAGAATCAAAACCATGGTTAAGTTAAAAAATAAACTTTATAACCATGTTACAAATAATGAAATACTAACCATAATTTTTTTTAAAAGTTGTGCCATATTGGAATTCTATTTAAGCTGTGGTAGTTTGCTCTTCATTTTAATGTAAGATCTTTTAATATAAGACATTTATAAAAATATAAATTATAACCAGTTCCAACTCAGTCATTTGATACAAGAAATATTTATAGAACAGATACTTCAAGCAAAGCAATCTACTAGGCACTACAAGGTATAAAACTTATTTCATGTGGTAGCAGAGGCAAACCAGTCATGAGGCAATGTAGAAGCCAAGGCAGATTCCCCATTGTCAGTATGACAATTGTTTTACTTAAGAACATCCAACCATATTCGTTATTTTATCTAATTTCAGCCTAGTGTTCTTAACTCAGCAGGCATTCGTGTTTATAGTATTTAGGAAAAATTATTATTTTGACAGATTGATAAGCTATTTCTTCAAAACTCTGTGTTAGGCCTATTTATTCATCAAATTGTTGAAAGGTATCCATATTTTACCTCTCTGATTTTTTATTCTATTTTCGTATTCAATTATTCACTTCACCTGCCTTCTTCATGAGGACTGGATAGCTTAGTCATATTTTGCCATATCACTAAAGATAGTTTCCTGAACTATTGTGACTATTATTAATTGGTTGATTTACTATTATTTTTGTGAAAAACATTAGCAAATTCAACATGTGAGCAAGATTTATTAACCAAGCCTGCAAAATCAGACTGTATATGAAAAAAAGCCTTAAGAAGACTTCTTATTGAAAGCAACAAAGATTTTCCTTCTTATCAGTGTGTTTAAAGATTAGGACTAGGAGGGAGGATCAAGATGGTGGAGTAGGAGGACCTGGAACTCACCTCCCCTAACAAACACATCAAAAATACAACTACATGTGGACAATTCTCTCAGAAAACCAGCTGGAAACTGGAAGAAGATCTCTTGTACAACCAATGTTATAAGGTAGGATGGGACCGGTGCCCCTGGGAGGGATCTGTGAAGGAGGGAAGGGCCACACAGATAGGCTCTTGCCCTGGGAGCCCCCCTTGCATGCTGGGAGGTCCACTGGGACAGCAGAGGGGCTGGAGGGGCCTGGACTCTGCTCACAAGAGTGCGCGCATGCTGGTTTACTAGCAATCAGGGTGGAGTGAGACTGGTGCTGATGGCTGCCACCTCCCCGCACTTCCCAGTCCAAAATGCTCACCAGGAAGGGCTGCAGCGGCTAGGCACTAAATCTCAGAGGATGGACCCTGGGAGAGGACTCAGTTTAGCTGTGCGGAAACAGCCCTGAGGGCCTGGGGTGTGGTCCTGGCCAAAACTCAGAGCTCATTGTTAGTATGCACACAGCAGGGGTGGGTCAGGCCACAGTGGACTTTATCAGTGCACAATCCAGGTGGCACCACAGAAATGCACAATTTGGGCAGACAGCCCCTGGGAAGGAGTACACAGTGGTTCATTTCCCTTCGGAAGCATTCCAGCTCCACCCACCCCAAACCACAGCTTGGAGCTGGATCTGTGGTGGACAAGATCTGGGAGAGGCCTCCTACAGTGGCAGCCCAAGTCCCAGGCTACAGCACAACCACCTCGATTCCTGCACTCACAGCAACCCTGCCCTCAGCACTAGCCCACTCCACACATCATAGCACTAGGTCCGGGACAAACACACCAGAGAAAGGGACATGACCTTGGGCTGTTTCTGTGCAGAATGGTGGACTCCTGCGTGGGTGGTGCATAGGTTCACTTTGACCACATGGGCCTAACTTGCTTCAGCAGTTACCTCCTCTGAGACAGGGCATGCACTCAAGGGCAGTGTAGCCTTATTGACCCCAACCATCAGGGCTTCTACTGCAACAACTGGGGAGCAGACCCTATCCCCGATAGGGCTGTGACAGCGACAGACCAAAGAGGAGGCCCTGCCCAACATCCAGTCCAGGCCTTGAATATCACCAACACCAGTCATACCCCCTATAAGGGGATAATGGCCACCACACTCTGAGGAAAGACATGACTAGCAACCATACCAAAAACAGCCCTCGCACCAAAAATACTGGACTCACAGAATCTATACAGGGATGCTCCCATATAAAAAAAACCCTCCAAGACCACAGTAGATGGATAGACCTGGAGATTAAGTGAAGTCAGAAATACAAATACCATATGATATCACTTATATGTGGAATCCAAAAAATAATACAAATGAATGTGTATACAAAACAGAAATAGACTCAACTCACAGACATAGAGAACAGACTTGTTGTTGCCAAGGGGGAGGGATGGATTGGGAGTTTGGGGTTAGCAGATGCAAACTCTTACATATAGAATGGATAAATAACGAAGTCCTACTGTACAGCACAGGGAACTATATTCAGTATCCTGTGATAAACCATAATGGAAAGGAATATGAAAAAGAATATATATATATCTGAATCATTTTGCTGTACAGCAGAAATTAACACAACATTGTGAATCAACTATAATAAGTTAAAAAAAAAGACCGCAATAGAGAACTGTTTCTCCTAAATTCAGAGAGACAGAGGAAGTTAATTAAGTAAAATGACAAAGCAGAGGAACTACTCCCAATTAAAAGAACAAGAGAAATCCCCTGAAAGTAAAATAATGAAACCAACCTCACCAGTCTCTTAAACTCCAAGTTCATAAAGGAGGCTATAAAAATGCTAAAGGAATTAAGAAAGATTACCAATAGAAATGCAGATCACTGTAACAAGGAACAAGAAACTATTAAGATGAACCAATCAAAATTAGACCACTCAGTTGCCAAGAAAGAAATCAATCTAAAAGCAAAGAATAGTGGACTAAATAATGCAGAAGAACGAATAAGTTATCTGGCAGATAGAATAATGGAAATCACCCAATCAGAACAAATGAAAAAAAATGAAAGCAACATATGAGATCTATGAGATAATATAAAGCATGCCAATCTATGCTTAATAGGTGTTCCAGAGGAAAAAAGAGAGAGAAGGGGATCGAAAATGTATTTGAAGAAATTATGGCTGAAAACTTCCCAAACCTAAAGAAGGAAACAGGTATCCAGGTACAGGAAACACAGAGGGTCCCAAACAAGATAAACCTAAACAGACTGACACCAAGACATATCATAAATGAAATGACAAAGTGAAAGCTAAAGAGAGGATTCTAAAGGCAGCAAGAGAAAAAGTTGCAAGGGAACCCCCATAAGGCTATCAGCTGCTTACTTTGCAGGAACTTGTAGGTCAGAAGGAAGTGGCATAATATACTCAAAGTCCTGAAAGGGAAAACCCTGCAACCTAGGATACTTTACCCAGCAAGATTATCATTTAGAATAAAAGGAGACAAAGAATTTAGCAGACAAGTGAAAACTAAAAGAACACAGCAATACTAAACCTACACTGAAAGAAATATTGAAAGGTTCTCACTAAATAGAAAAGAAGCAAAAATGTATACGAAAGGGAAAATCACAATAGAAAAGGCAGATATATAAAAGGATTGAAAATCATTTAAATAAGCCAGCACACAGATTGAAAAACAATTAAAAAAAAAACTTTGTGAAAGCAATTATAACTACAATTAACAGCAAAAGGATAAACATGATATTAAAAAAAGGACATCAAAATCACAAAATGTGAATGAGGGGAGTAAAAAATGCAGATCTTTCAGAATGTGTTTAAACTTAAATGACTATTAAAGCAAGTAAATATAGTAATGGGTCAACATACTTGAAAACCAAGGTAACAACAAATCAAAAACATACAATAGATTCACAAAAACCAAAAAGAAAGGAACTCAAGAACAATATGAAAGAAAACCATCAAAACAAAAGGAAAAACAAAAAAGAATAAGAAATGAACAAAGAACTACAAAATCAACTGGAAAACAAGGTTTAAAATGGCAATAAGTACAAACTTATCAAAATTACTTTAAATGTCAATGGACTAAATGCTCCAATCAAAACACATAGAGTGGCAGATTAGATTAAGAAAACAAGAACCTACAATATGCTACCTACAAGAGACTCAATTCAGGGTGAAAGACACACACAGATTGAAAGTGAGAAGATGGAAAAAGATATTTCATGCAAATGGAAACGACAAGAAAGAGGGGGTAGCAATACACATATCATACAAAGTAGACTTTAAAACAAAGTCCATAAAGAAAAAGGACCTTATATAATGATAAAGGGATCAATGCAAGAAGAGGAGATTACAGATGTTAACATATATGCACCCAATATAGGAGCACCTAAAGACATAAAACAAATACTAACAGACATAAAAGGAGAAATTGACAGGAATATAATAGTAGGAGATTTAACACCCCACTGATATCAATGGAATGATCTTCCAGACAGAAAATCAATAAGGCAACAGAGACTCTAAACAACACAATAGAAAAGTTAGACTTAATTGGTATCTACAGGACACTATATCCAAAAAAAAAAAAAAAATACACATTCTTTTCAAGCACACATAGAACATTTTCTATAATAGGACAGACCACATATTAGGTCACAAAACATGCCTCAACGAATTTAAGAGGAAAAAAATTATTTCAAGCATCTTTTCTGATGACAACGGTATGAAACTAGAAATGAACCACAGAAAGAAAAATGGGGAAAAAATGAACACATGGAAACTAAACAACATGGTACTAAAAAATCAATTGGTCAATGATGAAGTCAAAAGAAGAAGTCAGAAAATACCCCAAGATAAATGGCAATGAAAACACAATCATACAAAAATCTATGGGATACAGCAAAAGCAGTTCTCAGAGGGAAATTCATAGCCATACAGGCCTTCCTCAAGAAATAAGAAAATTCTCAAATAGACAACCTAACCAATCACTTAAAAGAATTAAAAAAAGAACAAACAAAACCTAAAATCAGCAAGAGAAAGGAAATAATAAAGATCAGAGAGGAAATAAAATAGAGACAAAAAAAAAACAATAGAAAAGATAAATAAAACCAAGAGCTCTTTTTTTGAAAAGATGGACAAAATCAACAAATCTCTAGCCAGTCTCACCAAGAATAAAAAAGAGAGGACCCAAATAAACAAAATAAAAATGAAGGAGGAAAAATAACAACCAATACCACAGAAATACAAAAAATTGTAAGCGAATACTATGAACAGTTAGATGCCAACAAATTGGACAATCTAGAAGAAAGGGACAAGTTTCTAGAAACATACAGCCTGCCTAAATTGAGTCAAAAAGAAATAGATAATTTGAATAGACTGATCACTGAAGTCAAATAGAATCAATCTGTAATTTAAAACAAAACAAAACAAAAACTCCTTACAAACAGAAGTCCAGCACCAGATAGCTTCACTGGGGAATTCTACCAAACAGACAAATAAGAACTTATACCTATCCTTCTCAAACTATTCCAAAAGACTGAAGAGGAGGGAACACTCCCAAATTCTTTCTATGAAGCCACAATCTCCCAATACCAAAGCCAGACCAAGACACTACAAAAAAAGAAAATTACATGTCAGTATCTTTGATGGATATAGATGCAAAAATCCTCAACAAAATATTAGCAAACCAAATCCAAAAATACATAAAAAGGGTCATATACCATGATCAAGTTGGAGTCATTCCAGGGTTTCAAGGATTGTTTAACATGTAAATCAATCAGTGTGATACATCACATTAACAAAAGGAAAGACAAAAAACCACATGATCATCTCAGTAGATTCAGAAAAGGCATTTGATAAAATTCAACATCCACTCATGATAAATATAAACTCTCACCTAAGTGGCTATAGAGGGAACATATCTCAATATAATAAAAGCCAATTTTGACAAACCCACAGCCAATATAATATTCAACAGTGAAAAGCTGAAAGCCTTCCTGCTAAATTCAGGAACAACACAAGATGCCCACTCTCACCACTTCTATTCAACATACTATTGACTTCCTAGCCACAGCAATCAGAGACAAGTAAAAGAAATAAAAGGTATCCAAATTGGAGTGGAAGAGGTAAAACTATCACTATTTGCAGATGACATGATACTCTATATAGAAAACCCTAAAGATTTCACACAAATCTACTAGAATAAATGAATTCACCAAGATAGCAGGATATAAGATTAATATAGAGAAAATATGTTGCATTTCTTTACATTATCAGTGAAATATCAGAAAGAGAAAGTAAGAAAACAATTCTGTTTAAAATTGCACCAAAAATAATAAAATACCTAGGAGTAAACTGAACCAAGGAGGTGAAAGACCTATACACTGAAAACTATAAAGGAAATTGAACGATGATAGAAAGAAATGGAAAGACATCCCATGCTCTTGGATTGGAAGAATTAATATTGTTAAAATGGCCATACTACCCAAAGCAATCTACAGACTTAATGTGATTTCTATCAAAATACATGACCTTTTTACAGAACAAGAATAAAAAATCATAAAATGTATATGGAACCAGAAAAGACCCAGAATTGCCAAGGCAATCCTGAGGATAAAAAACAAAGGTGGATCCCTGACTTCAGCCTATACTACAAAGCTACAGTAATCAAGACAGTATGGTACTGGCACAAAAACCAAACTATAAATCAATGGTACAGGATAGAAAGCCCAGAGATAAACCCACGCACCTATGGTCAACTAATCTATGACAAAGGCAGCAAGGGTATACAGTGGAGAAAAGTCAGTCTCTTCAATAAGTGGTGCTGGGAAAACTGGACAGCTACATGTAAAAGAATGAAATTAGAACACTCCCTAACACCATACACAAAAATAAATTCAAAATGGATTCAAGACCTAAATGTAAGACCGGACACTATAAAACTCTTAGAGGAAAACATAGGAAGAACACTCTCTGACATAAATCACAGCAAGATCTTTTTTGATCCACCTCCTAGAGTAATGGAAATAAAAACAAAAATAAACAAATGGGACCTAATGAAACTTAAAAGCTTTTGCAAAGGAAACTACAAACAAGACGAAAAGACAACCCTCAGAATGGGAGAAAATATTTGCAAATGAATCAACGGATAAAAGATTAATCTCCAAAGTATACAAACAGCTCATGCAGCTAAATATCAAAAAAACAAACAACCCAATCAGAAAATGAGTGGAAAAAAAAAAAATCAGCGGAAGACCTAAATAGACATTTCTCCAAAGAAGACATATGGATGGCCAAGAGGCAGATGAAAAGATGCTGAACATCACTAATTGTTAGAGAAATGCAGATCGAAACTACAATGAGATATCACCTCACACTGGTCAGAATGGCCATCATCAAAAAATCTACAAACAATAAATGCTGGAGAGAGTGTGGAGAAAAGGAAACCCTCTTGCACTGTTGGTGGGAATGTAAATTGGTACAGCCACTATGGAGAACAGTATGGAGGTTCCTTAAAATACTAAAATTAGAATTACCATATGACCCAGCAATCCCACTACTGGGCATATACCCAGAGAAAACCATAATTAAAAAGACACATGCACCCCAATGTTCATTGCAGCACTATTTACAATAGCCAGGACATGGAAACAACCTATATGTCCAACGACAGATGAATGGATAAAATGTGGCTCATGTATACAATGGAATATTTACTCAGCCATAAAAAGGAACAAAATTGGTTAATTTGTAGAGATGTGGGTGGACCTAGAGACTGTCATACAGAATGAAGTAAGTCAGAAAGAGAAAAACAAATATCGTATATTAACACATATATGTGGAATCTAGAAAAATGGTACAGATGAACTGGTTTGCAAGGCAGAAATAGAGACACAGACATAGAGAACAAATGTATGGACACAAAGGGGGAAAAGGGGGAGGTGGGATGAATTGGGAGATTGGGATTGACATATATACACTAATATGTATAAAATAGATAACTAATGAGAACCTGCTGTATAGAACAGGAAACTACTTCACTTTGCTGTACAGTAGAAGCTAACACAACATTGTAAAACAACTATACCCCAATTAAAAAAAAAAAAAAAAAGAACAAAGGTGGAGGCATAACCCTTCCAGACTGCAGACAATACTATAAATCTACAGTAATCCAAACAGCATGGTATTGGCACAAAAACAGACATATAGTTCAATGGAACAGAATAGAGAGTCCAGAAATAAACCCACACATCTATGGTCAATTAGTCTACAACAAAGGAGGCAAGAATATATTATACATTGGGGAAAAGAAACTCTGTTCAAGTGGTGTTGGAAAAGCTGGAGAGCTACTACATGTAAATCAGTGAAATTGGAACACTCCCTAACACCATATATAAAAATAAACTCAAAGTGGTTTAAAGACATAAATATAGGACATGACACCATAAAACCCCTAGAAGAGAACATAGGCAAAACATTCCGGGACATAAATTATAGCAATATCTTCTTAGATCAGTCTCCCAAGGCAAAAGAAATAAATAAAAGCAAATACAAACAAATGGGACCTAATCAAACTTATAAGCTTTTGCACAACCAAGGACACCATAAACAACAAAAAAGGACAGCCTATGGAATGGGAGAAAATATTTGCAAACAATGCAACCAACAAGGGGTTAATTTCCAAAATATACATACAGCTTATACAAGTCAATATCAAAAAAAAAAAAACCCAATCAAAAAATGGTCAGAAGACCTAAATAAACACCTCTCCGAAGAAGACATGCAGATGGCCAACAGGCACATGAAAAGATGCTCAACATCACTAATTATTAGAGCAATGTAAATCAAACCACAACGAGTTATCTCCTCACACTGGTCAGAATAGCTATCATCAAAATATCTACAAATAATAAATGCTGGAGAGGGTGTGAAGAAACAGGAACCCTTGTATACTGTAGGTAGGAATGTAAATTGGTGGAGCCACTATGGCAAACATTATGGATATTCCTTTAAAAGCTAAAAATAGAGCTACCATATGGCCCAGCAATCCTACTCCTGGGCATATATCTGGAAGAGATGAAAACTCTAATTCGAAAAGATACATGCACCTCAATGTTCACAGCAGCTCTACTTACAATAGCCAAGACATGGAAATAACCCAAGTGCCCATCAAAAGATGATTGGTTTGGGCTTCCCTGGAGGTGCAGTAGTTGAGAATCCGCCTGCCAATGCAGGGGACACGGGTTCGAGCCCTGGTCTGGGAAGATCCCACGTGCCGTGGAGCAGCTGGGCCCGTGAGCCACAACTACTGAGCCTGCACGTCTGGAGCGTGTGCTCCGCAACAAGAGAGGCCATGACAGTGAGAGGCCCGCGCACCGCGATGAAGAGTGGCCCCCACTCGCCGCAACTAGAGAAAGCCCTCGCACAGAAACGAAGACCCAACACAGCCAAAAATAAATAAATAAATTAATTAAAAAAAAAAAAAAGGATTGGTTTAAGAAAAGTGGTACATATAATGAAAGATAATTGGTATATATATACAATTGAATATTACTCAGCCATAAAAAGGAATGGAATAATGCCATTTACAACAACATGGATAGACCTCAAGAATATCATACTTAAGTGAGGTAAGTCAGACAGAGAAAGACAAATATTATATGATATCACTTATATGTGGAATCTAAAAGATAATACAAATGACTCTATATACAAAACAGAAATGGACTCATAGACATAGGAAACAAACTTGTGGTTACCCAAGGGGAAAGGGAGGAGAGGCGGGATAAATTAGGTGGATGGGATTAACAGATACAAACCACTATACATAAAATAGATGAGCAACAAGGAATTACTATATAGCACAGGGAAATATTCAACATCTTGCAATAACCTATAATGGAAAATAATCTGAAAAAATATATATACATATATAACTGAATCACTTTGCTATACATCTCAAATTAATAAAATATTATAAATCAACTATCCTTCAATAAAAAAAGATTAGCATTACATTTTGGTTTATTGAATGAAAAGGGTTTATATTATCAGGAAATCAATAAATGGAAAGAAACTGATGATTTGGAGAATCATGGTAGTATTCAATAACCTTGTGTTATTGCTAACTTGGCATCATTAAAGTGAAGTTCTGCCTAGAGGAAGTGTATCAGAGTACGTTAAAACAAAAGTCTCTGCATGTTCTAGAAATAAAACATATGTCTGAAACTAAGGAGTTCATTAAAGTGGCACATGTCATTCAGTGTAAAATAAGAAGGTTAAAAACCCTCCGCAACTCTGCTCCTCAGGACCAAAAAAGACTCCAGAGTCAGATGATTCAGAATAAAATTTTGGCTCTAACTCATTCTGATTTTAGAATCCTGAGCAAGTTACTTAGCTTCTCTAAATGTTCAGCATTCAACTATAAAATGGGGGATAATAATGTAATTTACTTCAGGGAGTTGCCATGAGGATAAAAT
Organism: Balaenoptera acutorostrata; assembly: GCF_949987535.1. Lineage (NCBI taxonomy): Eukaryota > Metazoa > Chordata > Mammalia > Artiodactyla > Balaenopteridae > Balaenoptera > Balaenoptera acutorostrata. The sequence continues at coordinate 75,059,409 of NC_080065.1, read as the reverse complement.
AATATAAGAAGACTTAATGCCTGGCCCATGGTACTCAATAAATGTTATTATTATGACTAAATAAGTTATCCAGTACAGCTCAGTATTTTATCAAAAAGGGAAAATAAATGCCTAGTGGCAAAAACATCTCTGGGGAACATGTCTGAGTCATCTATATGGCAATGTGTAGGTTTTTTTCCCTATTTTAAAAAAATGTCTCTCATCCTTATGGATTAAAGTATGTGTGGTTTCCATAATTCTCTCAATTAGGATACCAGTCCAGTGGAGTTTATTTCTATCCATTCATACTATTCTCTACAATGCCTGTTAATTCACTATCTTTTCACTCATTTATTCAACTGACATTAATTGAGGCTACCAAATGCCAGGCACCATACTAGGCACTGTGAATAAAAAGATAATTGTAAGACACACCCCCTATCTTTAAGGGCACCCAATATTTAGCAGAAAGATAAACATTGACATAAAAATTTCAGTGGTATGTTGGAGCCATCTTGTATCTGCTCATGAGAACCATCTGCTAAAATTCTGGGAATTTTGCAAGCTGGTTATTAAACAGTCCCATTAATTTAATTGATTTTTAATTAATTTTAATTACTTTTTATTAAATTAATTTTATTAATTAATTTAATAAAATTAAATTATATAAATTTATAGTTGAATAAGTTACATTAAATACAGGTCATAAATATTCAAAACTCAACACTTTATTGTTTTAGTACATTTTACTTATTATCTATGCATCTGAGTTTATTTACATCTATTATTTCTACATGCTGGAAATCTCATATGATGTTGTATTGCTATACATCTTTTCCCAGTTCCATGTGTCATGATTAACATGTTGGTCACTTGAAATCAGCTATGGGAGAGTATTTACACCATGAAAATCGGCGACTACTACAAATTAGGACTTTTTTCCCCCAGACTTATGTTTGTTAAACACTTGCCAGCATATCAGTTCATCTAATTATAACACACTGTGATATGTATTGTCAGAAAGATATGTATAAGACACTCTAGGAATACAAATGAATTGATCAGTGAACCAATGACCAGGGAAATTAAGGAAGGCTTTGTTGAGAAGGAATATTTGAATTGATTAAATTTAGAAGGATTTGGCTCTTTAACAACCCCGAGGAATAAAGAGGGTCTTCTGAAAACTGTGATGGACTATATTCAGCTATTCAGTCCTCCTTCCAGTTCTACATCACTACCCATTGCCTTTAAACTTGGCCTTGTGAATTGATTTTGCCAATGGCATGTCAGTGAACACAAAGTAAGGCACCTTGATCAGAAGCTTTAAGAGCCCTTGCATATGCTTGTATGCCAGCTCTCTTGCTCTTAGCTTTGCCTGGAAAATGTAATGTTTTGTATAAGGGCAGTTACTTCATCCTGGGTGCTAGAATGAGAAGACATGAAAAGTAGAGGTGCAGCCAACTCTCACTAATTTCAGCAGACCATAAATAGCAGCAGCTGGCATGTTAACCTGAATAAGAAATATATCATTGTTATAAACTATTGATATTAGCGAGTCATTTATTACCACACTATAATATATTGAAAGCTGACTGTTACATTTAAGGTGGGATTTAACATTGGCACTTTCCTGCTTACTTGCCATTGTCAGGGAACCTTTCGTGTAAGCAAAATGAATCTGTGATATACCCCAAATGCTTTCAAAACATGTTTAGATACTACTTAACACAAATCTTCTCCTGATGGCACAAAGTACACTTTTGAGAGCAGGAAACTACAAAAAATACATAGAAAATGGAGATTCTAGAATCATACTACATATATTACAATTTTTGCTCAAAGCCAACACTGTATAAAACTCAAATGTGCATATATCATCAAATATTTTAGAACATGAAGGAACCTACATAATTATATTACCCAGCCCCTGAGTTTCATCATCAGTGTATCCAAAGCTCAAGGATGTTGAATGGTTGGGGCAAGAAGTAAGCCAAGAAGCTGGAATACAGCTCAGGTCTCCTAATTTACAGTATAGTTTTCTGTCTTCTACATAATAGTAACAATAACGATAATAGCTAACACTTATTCCACACTTACTAGGAACAACACTGTTTTAAGTGCTTTATACAGATATAAATATATATTAATATATATATTCATTTAATTCTATTTAATTCAGTTAATTCACTTAGTCCTCACCAAAAAACAATGAGGTAAATATTATTAATATTTAATGTTAACAAATACTAATCTTAAGTTAAATAACTTACCCATGATCACACAGCGTTAAATGATCATTAAGATTTCACGGCGGGCTTCCCTGGTGGCGCAGTGGTTGAGAATCTGCCTGCCAATGCAGGGGACACGGGTTCGAGCCCTGGTCTGGGAAGATCCCACATGCCACGGAGCAACTAGGCCCGTGAGCCACAACTACTGAGCCCGCGCGTCTGGAGCTTGTGCTCCTCAACAAGAGAGGCCGCGACAGTGAGAGGCCCGCGCACCGCGATGAAGAGTGGCCCCCACTTGCCACAACTTGAGAAAGCCCACGCACAGAAACGAAGACCCAACACAGCCAAAAATAAATAAATAAATAATTAATTAATTAAAAAAAATATATATATTCTTCTTAAAAAAAAAAAAAAAAGATTTCACGGCCTCACACTTTATCACTAGGCCAGTCTGCCTCATTCTTACTGCTCCATGAAGTGCTAAGATATTCGAACTATAACCAGAACACTCTTTTCTTTCTGAGGGCCAGGCTGCCATTTCTTCTTATAAAGACCACAATGTTGTTTTAATCTGAATTAAATTCTTTTATTTTGAGAGATGCATCACTTTTCAAATTACTGCCTACTCTAATCAAAACCACCTACTCAGAAGACAACTTTTTGTGGGGAAGGGCATTGCATTTGTTTTGTTTTGTTACTTTGACTTAAAATGTTCTCTTCAAGAATACTGGAAATTAAAGACAAGTAACTTGCTAAAGATCTATAATGTAATTATAATACCTGTTAGGGAAGGGACCAATTTTTTGAAAAAGAGCTACCACCTTCAAGCCCAGGTCAACAAATAAATGTATATATGTGCCCAATAGATAAAAGTTTTTCTTTTCCCATTTTCTTGGTTAAGTCAACCACAATTTCTCTCATTTAGTGTCCAGAATTAAAAACAAAACAAAACAAAAAACTATGAGTATCGATTTATGATAACTTTCAATGTTAACTAGATATGAGTTGAGAATATTTTGCCATTGGAGAACACTCATGAAATTAGCCCAGGGCTTAAGTTTTTCTTTTAATTTCAGAAGAAGCTTCCTAAGAGCAGAGGGAAAACTAGCTTCTAATTCCTTTGGTTTATTGACTGTTCGCTTTCTCCAATTCACTTTGCATATTGAAGGCATGGTTTTATAACAGAATTCTACAACTTAGAAGCTAATCCTTATGCTTACTGAGTTGCCTGATGGAATTATTCTCCATGTTACCTCTATTCCCAAAGTCCTTCCTTGGCTTCCCATCTTTGGGACCAAACTGCCAAGGATAACTGATGAAACTGGCCATAGTGAGCAGCAATCTAGTCACCTACCAGAAAGGAATCCTGGGGCCTCATCTATTCAAAGTGCTCTCAAGTATATTAAACCATGGGGTCATCAAAATGAAGGTATTTCCCTAGACAAGAATTGAATCCACTATCGTCTTTTGTCTTCAGGAACACTGAAGCAGAGAGAACTTGAGGCAGTTGCTCCAAGATATCCAGAAAAGTATGACTATTAGAAAAATTAGAACCTAATGTACTTTCTTATCAAGAGAGTAAACACTCTCACTAACTATTCTTTTCACTTTAGTTTAACTTTTCTTAGCATTTCCTTTGCTTTCTCACCCACCAAACATTCCGATTCCCTGTATCACCTACATTTATGTATGGTAAGGTCTCATGATTATTTGGTATTCAATGAAGTGAAGAACGAATAAAAACAGAGTTTTTATTGAGTTTTCCAGAACTGCTTTTTCTTTTAGATGAAAATCCTTTTCATATAGGAGTTATTTCTATCTTTGAGATTTGCCACCTGATAATGAATAGAAGTTAGTTGAAAGTTGACTTATATTAGTACTAGAATTCACCCATTGAGCTTTCTTTTAATACGAAGACGCACAGAATCAGAAATTGTACTAAAGAAAGAAAATTCCATAAATGATAGCGCAACTTGTCCTGATGATTAAATTTAATTTTGGGCCTTAGGTTTAGAAAACTGATTTTAATATCTTTGCTTTAGAAATTGGTCTAGTAGATATAGTTTCCTTTATTTCTTTATAAGCTTACATCTTTCCCAGTCATATTACATATATATAATATATATGAAAGTGCATTTTATTTTTTATTCAATTGTTTCTTTAGCAGTGTCTGCAATTAAGAACCAGCTCACTAAATGAACTGTAATTATTGCAAATTGTGGTAAGCACCAGTAATTAAAATGTTGCAGTAATGCTAGCCAGCTTTGCTAGATGCCCTTTGAGACTAGCATAAAATGATATTATGTCTTTAACTGGTGTTTGTATTACAGATGAGAAAACCTGGAAATGCAGGCCTTCAGAATCTTTTGGCTGAAACTTTAGAGCATAATGTAAAGTGGGGATTAGCAGTTATCCAGTGAATTCAAACTGGGAAGATAGTCAATTTGGTTAATTTGACAGTGAAAGTGGCTTTTTCTTTAAAATGTGCAATCTTTAGGGCATAAACATACATGGCTTGCCCATGAGGGGAAAATGAACAATGAACTCTAATCTCTTCTTTGTGTTTGCGGGATGCTAATAGTGAGCCTTCTGGGCACAAAAGCAAGACGGAACTCCTTCAATACCCACCCATCTTTTGAGGATCCTCACCCAGCTGCTACCCCCAGTGAACTCCCCAGCTGTGCAGTCATTTGGCAGAGTGCACTGTTATGCATAACTTAAGCTATGTGTATGTGACTCCAGTACAACTGGTGAATACAGATTGTCCGCAGAAAACCCCTCTAACTTACTGCAAGTGAAAAACAATGGATCAATGGTTTTGCAGTCATGAGAATGACTTAAATTTCAGTTTTAGCATTGACTAAATCCATCCATCAACATATTTATTTGCTCCTTTTCCACCCTTGCTCAAGGTAATCCAAAAAGTGCCATCTGATTACACAAAGGCTGTGACTTAGACAAAGATGTGGTAATATGGGGGTAAAGAACTATATAACTTTGTAAAAACAGCGCTAATAAATGTGTACTATGTTCCATAAGATTTAACTACAGCAAATCTCCATAAGGTCCTCAGAGACTAGAGAGGCTTAGAGGAAGCAGAAGTGTTGTCATGTTATAAAGTGAAGGACTGCTGACATTTGCCACTCTATGATCCTGAAAGTCATCTGGTTTCCAAAAACATTCCAACTGCAAGATCCAATGAACAGACCTTCTCACCCTGGCTATGATCTGTTATTGGGTATTGGAATAATTCTCCCATCATAAACAATTGTGAATTTAGGCAAAAAATAAAAATCAACTGATTTCAGACTTTGTACAACAGAGACAGTACAGGGGTTTTGATCCTTCAGAAAAGGTAAACACATAAATTTTCCTCATCATTCTGCTTGGGGGCATTTTTCAAATTGCAGCACAGGGAACTAGAGTCCAAACAGAAAGCACTGGTCTCTCATGGCAGAGCAAAGAGAGAGCAGATTCAGGGCTGCTCAGGTGGCCAGAATTTGAAGACTAGCATATCAGAAAGCAGGGAGCTGCACAGACAAGGAGCCCCAGACATCTGCATAAAGATCCCCTTCCATATTTGGCCAAATAATAAGCTGTGCATACACAGAGTAAAACACCACAAGGCCTGGGAAAACGTAGTTACTGAGGGGACTATTACATGAACGGAGATTGCAGAGCATACTGAGTACTGGAATAATACACTGGAGTTCCAACATCTCTGAAAAACCCAGTCATTCAGTTGAAATCATAGAAAGGCCATACCTTAAGAGTAGGACAAGTCTAGCCCTAAAGTCAGGGCTACTCTAGAACCATTTTAACAAAGCCTAAAACTGACCCTCAACAGAATCAAGTTGAGCTACCAGCAAATTAACAGCCTCCTAGAATAAATCTCAACATTTTTTGAGGACAGCATAGTTTAGGCTTTAAGTAATGCCCAAAATTCAATCAGAATTTACTGGATATACAAAGAAGACTTTTAAAGTAAGACTTATAACCAGGAAAATTAGAGTGAACAGAAACAAACCCAGATGTGACACAGATGGTGGAATTAGCACACAGTGACTATAAAAGTTATTATAAATATATTCATGAATTTAAATACAAAGGTAATATGTAAAAAGATGGAAATATATTCCTCAACAGAGAAATATAAACTATGAAAAGAAAAACAAATGGAAATCTTAAAACTGAAAAATAATATAATTCAAATAAACATCCCAAATGCATAAGCTTAACAGCAGACTGGACACTTTATAAGATCAGTTAAGAAAAACTAAATTGAAGCACAGAGAGAAAATCATTGACTTGTGGCACAGTATCACGTGGACTTAACATTCATTGATAGGATAGGAGACAGGAAATGGCCAAAGAAGTCTATGGAGAAAAACATCTGAGGAGTCGTTACCTCTTTGTGGGAGAATTGACTGGAAAAGGACATGAGGGAACTTTTTGAGAAGATGGACATGTCTCATATTTTGGTAAGTGTGTGGGTCACAGAGTTGTATTTGTCAAATCTCACTGAACTATAATGGTCTGTGCTTTCCACTATTTGTAACTAATACTTCAATAAAAAAGGGAAAAATCCAATGGACAGTGACCAATTAGTATCATAATCTGATCCAAACACCAAAATACTGGCAATCACCTTATCATCCACAAAATTTTGTTTACCTTTAGTTCTCAGTGTGACAAACTGTTAGTTTCATCTTCTCTCTACTTTTTTACAGTCTCTTTCAGTGATCTTTTTCTTCACCCCACTGTTATATATTCATGTTTCTAAGTTTCAGTCCTTGGCCCTCTTTTATTCCCACTTTATACATTCTTTCTGAACTTAGGATATGATTACTACAGTGCAAGTATTCAGTGTTTGATAGGTGGATGGATGGATAGATGGATGGATGGATAGGCAGCTAAATAATGAGTACCCTCCTGTTTACATTCATTCAATTTAGGTGTCAGGCACTCTTTCAGGTGCCGAAGATACAGTTGTGAACAAAGCAGAAAAGAAAGTCTGTTTTCTAGTGTTCACATTTTATTTATAGTAAAGTTGTGGTTCAACTACCAATTCAGGCTCACATCATTTCTCAAATAGGAGCATACTAACCTCCAATTTGTACCTTCTAAGTAAAAACTGTGTGTATAGGTTTGTGTCTGTAAGCTGAGTGTTGGTACAGATTACCCACCCATAGACAGTAGAAGAATTAGAGGTGTAATACCAAATAAGGTGGTCCAAAAGATCCTATTCAGGAGGGAGAAGAGGGAAGAGAAGGATGTACAAAACCAGAACTGGAACTCAGTGTTCAGGAGTAAAGACTGCCAGGGACATTAGCCAGCTACAAAATCCAGAGCTATCTATCAAGCAAAACAGACTGGATCTCATCAACATCCAGATCCTAGAGGCATGTACCCTTTAGGCACTAGGTGTGAAAAGGGCTGTAAGCCAATAGCTGGCTGACCAAAGTTTATACAAAGAGAGTGGGGTGGGGGGGACCTTCAAGATGGCGGAGGAGTAAGACGTGGAGATCAGCTTCCTCCCCACACGTACATCAAAAATACATCTATATGTGGAACAACTACAAAACACCTACTGAACGCTGGCAGAAGACCTCAGACCTCCCAAAAGGCAAGAAATAAACTCCCCACATACCTGGGTAGGGCAAAATAAAAAAGGAAAAACAGAGACGAAAGAATAGGGACGGGACCTGCACCAGTGGGAGGGAGCTGTGAAGGAGGAAAGGTTTCCACACACTAGGAAGCCCCTTCGCGGGTGGAGACTGCGGGTGGTGGAGGGGGGAAGCTTCAGAGCCACAGAGGAGAGCGCAGCCACAGGGGTGCGGAGGGCAAAGCAGAGAGATTCCCGCACGGAGGATCGGCGCCGACCAGCACTCACCAGCCCGAGAGGCTTGTCTGCTCACCCGCCGGGGCGGGCGGGGCCTGGGAGCTGAGGCTCGGGCTTCGGTCGGATCACAGGGAGAGGACTGGGGTTGGCTGCGTGAACACAGCCTGAGGGGGTAAGTGCGCCACAGCTAGCCGGGAGGGAGTCCGGGAAAAGGTCTGGACCTGCCTAAGAGGCAAGAGACCATTGTTTCGGGGCGCACGAGGAAAGGGGATTCAGAGCATTGCCTAAACGAGCTCCAGAGATGGGCACGAGCCGCGGCTATCAGCACGGACCCCAGAGATGGGCATGAAACACTAAGGCTGCTGCTGCTGCCACCAAGAAGCCTGTGAGCAAGCACAGGTCACTATCCACACCTCCCCTCCCGGGAGCCTGTGCAGCCCGCCACTGCCAGGGTCCCGTGATCCAGGGACAACTTCCCCGGGAGAACGCATGGCGCGCCTCAGGCTGGTGCAACGTCACGCCAGCCTCTGCCGCCGCAGGCTCACCCCGCATCCGTACCCCTCCCTCCCCCCGGCCTGAGTGAGCCAGAGCCCCAGAATCAGCTGCTCCTTTAACCCCGTCCTGTCTGAGCGAAGAACAGACACCCTCAGGCGACCTACATGCAGAGGCGGGTCCAAATCCAAAGCTGAACCCCAGGAGCTGTGCGAACAAAGAAGAGAAAGGGAAATCTCTCCCAGCAGCCTCAGGAGCAGCGGATTAAATCTAGACAATCAACTTGATGTACCCTGCATCTCTGGAATACCTGAATAGACAATGAATCATCCCAAAATTGAGTCAGGGGACTTTGGGAGCAACTGTAGACTTGGAGTTTGTTTCTGCATCTAATTTGTTTCTGGTTTTATGTTTATCTTAGTTTAGTATTTAGAGTTCATTATCATTGGTAGATTTGTTTATTGATTTGGTTTCTCTCTTCCTTTTTTTATATGTGTGTGTATATATATATATATATATATATGTATATGTATATATGTATATGTGTATATATATATATATATATATATATATATATATATATATATATATTGTTTTTCTCCCTTCTCTTTTTGTGAGTGTGTATGTGTATGCTTCTTTGTGTGATTTTGTCTGTATAGCTTTGCTTTTACCATTTGTCCTATGGTTCTGTCTGTCTGGTTTTTTTGTTGTTTTGTTTTGATTTTTTTAGTACAGTTTTTAGCGCTTGCTATCATTAGTGGATTTGTTTTTTGGTTTGGTTGCTCTCTTCTTTCTTTCTTTTTTTTATTACTTTTTTATTTTTAATAATTGTTCTTGAATTTTGGAATTTTATTTATCTTTTTATACAGCCAGTTCTTATTAAGTCATCCATTTTATACACATCAGTGTATACATGTCAACCCCAATCTCCCAAATCATCACACCACCCCCCCCACCACTTTCCCCCCTTGGTGTCCATACGTTTATTCTCTACATCTGTGTCTCAATTTCTGCCCTGCAAATCAGTTCATCTGTACCATTTGTCTAGATTCCACATATATGCATTAATATGCAATATTTGTTTTTCTCTTTCTGACTTACTTCATTCTGTATGACAGTCTCTAGATTCATCCACGTCTCTACAAATGACCCAATTTCATTCCTTTTTATGGCTGAGTAATATTCCATTGTATATACGTACCACATCTTTATCCATTCGTCTGTCGATGGGCATTTAGGTTGCTTCCATGACCTGGCTGTTGTAAATAGTGCTGCAATGAACATTGGGGTGCATGTTTCCTTTTGAATGATAGTTTTCTCTGGGTATATGCCCAGTAGTGGGATTGCTGGGTCATATGGTAATTCTATTTTTAGTTTTTTAAGGAACCTCCATACTGTTCTCCATAGTGGCTGTATCAATTTACACTCCCACAAACAGTGCAAGAGGGTTCCCCTTTCTCCCCACCCTCTCCAGCATTTGTTGTTTGTAGATTTTCTGATGATGCTCATTCTAACTGCTGTGAGGTGATACCTCATTGTAGTTTTGATGTGCATTTCTCTAATAATTAGTGATGTTGAGCAGCTTTTCATGTGCTTCTTGGCCATCGGTATGTCCTCTTTGGAGAAATGTCTATTTAGGTCTTCTGCCTATTTTTGGATTCGGTTGTTTGTTTTTTAATATTGAGCTGCATGAGGTGTTTATATTTTTTGGAGATTAATCCTTTGTCCATTGATAGATTTGCAAATATTTTCTCCCATTCTGAAGGTTGTCTTTTCGTCTTGTTTGTACTTTGCTTTGCAAAAGGTTTTAAGTTTAATTAAGTCCCATTTGTTTATTTTTGTTTTTATTTCCATTACTCTAGGAGGTGGATCAAAAAAGATCTTGCTGTGATTTATGTCAAAGAGTGTCCTTCCTATGTTTTCCTCTAAGAGTTTTATAGTGTCTGGTCTTACATTTAGGTCTCTAATCCATTTTGAGTTTCTTTTTGTGTATGGTGTTAGGGAGTGTTCTAATTTCATTCTTTTACATGTAGCTGTCCAGTTTTCCCAGCACCACTTATTGAAGAGACTGTCTTTTCTCCATTGTATATCCTTGCCTCCTTTGTCATAGATTAGTTGGCCATAGGTGCGTGGGTTTATCTCTGGGCTTTCTACCCTGTTCCATTGATCTATATTTCTGTTTTTGTGCCAGTACTATATTGTCTTGATTACTGTAGCTTTGTAGTATAGTCTGAAGTCAGGGAGTCTGATTCCTCCACGTCCGTTTTTTTCCCTCAAGACTGCTTTAGTTATTTGGGGTCTTTTGTGTCTCCACACAAATTTTAAGATTTTTTGTTCTAGTTCTGTAAAAAATGCCATTGGTAATTTGATAGGGATTGCATTGAATCTGTAGATTGCTTTGGGTAGTATAGACATTTTCACAATGTTGATTCTTCCAATCCAAGAACATGGTATATCTCTCCATCTGTTTGTATCATCTTTAATTTCTTTCATCAGTGTCTTATAGTTTTCTGCATACAGGTCTTTTGTCTCCTTAGGTAGGTTTATTCCTAGGTATTTTATTCTTTTTGTTGCAATGGTAAATGGGAGTGTTTCCATAATTTCTCTTTCAGATTTTTCATCATTAGTGTATAGGAATACAAGAGATTTCTGTGCATTAATTTTGTATCCTGCTACTTTACCAAATTCATTGATTAGCTCTAGTAGTTTTCTGGTAGCATCTTTAGGATTCTCTATGTATAGTATCATGTCATCTGCAAACAGTGACAGTTTTACTTCTTCTTTTCCAATTTGTATTTCTTTTACTTCTTTTTCTTCTCTGATTGCCATGGCTAGGACTTGCAAAACTATGCTGAATAATACTGGTGAGAGTGGACATCCTTGTCTTGTTCCTGATCTTAGTGGAAATGGTTTCAGTTTTTCACCATTGAGACTAATGTTTGCTGTGGGTTTGTCATATATGGCCTTTATTATGTTGAGGTAGGTTCCCTCTGTGCCCACTTTCTAGAGAGTTTTTATCATAAATGGGTGTTGAATTTTGTCAAAAGCTTTTTTGGCATCTATTTAGATGATCATATAGTTTTTATTCTTCATTTGTTAATATGGTGTATCACATTGATTGATTTGCATATATTGAAGAATCCTTGCAGCCCTGGGATAAATCCCACTTGATCATGGTGTATGATCCTTTTAATGTGTTGTTGGATTCTATTTGCTAGTATTTTATTGAGGGTTTTTACATCTATATTCATCAGTGATATTGGTCTGTAATTTTCTTTCTTTGTAGTATCTTTGTCTGGTTTTGGTATCAGGGTAATGGTGGCAGTGTAGAATGAATTTGGGAGTGTTCCTTCCTCTGCAGTTTTTTGGAAGAGTTTGAGAAGGATGGGTGTTAGCTCTTCTCTAAATGTTTGATAGAATTCATCTGTGAAGCCATCTGGTCCTGGACTTTTGTTTGTTGGAAGATTTTTAATCACAGTTTCAATTTCATTCCTTATGATTGGTGTGTTCATATTTTCTATTTCTTCTTGGTTCAGTCTTGGAAGGTTACACCTTTCTAAGAATTTGTCCATTTCTGCCAGGTTGTCCATTTTGTTGGCATAGAGTTGCTTGTAGTAGTCTCTTAGGATGCTTTGTATTTCTGCGGTGTCTGTTGTAACTTCTCCTTTTTCATTTCTAATTTCATTGATTTGAGTCCTCTCCCTCTTCTTCTTGATGAGTCTGGCTAATGTTTTATCAATTTTGTTTATCTTCTCAAAGAACCAGCTTTTAGTTTTATTGATCTTTGCTATTGTTTTCTTTGTTTCTATTTCATTTATTTCTGCTCTGATCTTTATGATTTCTTTGCTTCTGCTAATTTTGGGTTTTGTTTGTTTTTCTTTCTCTAGTTCCTTTAGGTGTAAGGTTAGATTGTTTATTTGAGATGTTTCTTGTTTCTTGAGATAGGCTTGTATAGCTATAAACTTCCCTCTTAGAACTGCATTTGCCGCATCCCATAGGTTTTGGATCATCGTGTATTCATTATCATTTGTCTCTTGGTATTTTTTGATTTCCTCCTTGATTTCCTCAGTTATCTCTTGGTTATTTAGTAACATATTGTTTAGCCTCCATGTGTTTGTGTTTTTTACGTTTTTTTCCCTGTAATTGATTTCTAATCTCATAGCATTGTGGTCAGAAAAGATGCTTGATATGATTCCAATTTTCTTAAATTTACTGAGGCTTGATTCATGACCCAACATGTGATCTATCCCGGAGAATGTTCCGTGCATACTTGAGAAGAAAGTGTAATCTGATATTTTCAGATGGAATGTCCTATAAATATCAATTGAATCTATCTGGTCTATTGTGTCATTTAAAGCTTCTGTTTCCTTATTTATTTTCATTTCGGATGATCTGTCCATAGGTGTCAGTGAGGTGTTAAAGTCCCCCACTATTATTGTGTTACTGTCAATTTCCTCTTTTATGGCTGTTAGCAGTTGCCTTATGTATTGAGATGCTCCTATGTTGGGTGCATATTTATTTATAATTGTTATATCTCCTTCTTGGATTGATCCCTTGATCATTATGTAGTGTCCTTCTGTGTCTCTTGTAATCATCTTTATTTTAAAGTATATTTTGTCTAATATGAGAATTGCTACTCAAGCTTTCTTTTGATTTCCATTTGCATGGAATATCTGTTTTCTTCCCCTCACTTTCAGTCTGTATGTGTCCCTAGGTGTGAAGTGCGTCTCTTGTAGACAGCATATATATGGGTCATGTTTGTGTATCCATTCAGCAAGCCTGTGTCTTTTGGTTGGAGCATTTAATCCATTCACGTTTAAGGTAATTATTAATATGTATGTTCCTATTACCATTTTCTTAATTGTTTTGGGTTTGTTTTTGGAGGTCCTTTTCTTCTCTTGTGTTTCCCACTTAGAGAAGTTCCTTTAGCATTTGTTGTAAAGCTGGTTTGGTGGTGCTGAATTCTCTTAGCTTTTGCTTGTCTGTAACATTTTTGATTTCTCCATCGAATCTGAATGAGATCCTTGCCGGGTAAAGTAATCTTGGTTGTAGGTTCTTCCCTTTCATCACTTTAAATATGTCCTGCCACTCCCTTCTGGCTTGTAGAGTTTCTGCTGAGAAATCAGCTGTTAACCTTGTGGGAGTTCCCTTGTATGTTATTTGTCATTTTTCCCTTGCTGCTTTCAATAATTTTTCTTTGTCTTGAATTTTTGCCAATTTGATTACTATGCGTCTTGGCGTGTTTCTCCTTGGGTTTATCCTGTATGGGACTCTCTGCACTTCCTGGACTTGGGTGGCTATTTCCTTTCCCATGTTAGGGAAGTTTCCGATTATAATCTCTTCAAATATTTTCTTGGGTCCTTTCTCTCTCTCTTCTCCTTCTGGGACCCCTATAATGCGAATGTTATTGCATTTAGTGTTGTCCCAGAGGTCTCTTAGGCTGTCTTCATTTCTTTTCATAGTTTTTTCTTTATTCTCTTCTGCAGCATTGAATTCCACCATTCTGTCTTCCAGGTCACTTATCCGTTCTTCTGCCTCAGTTATTCTGCTATTGATTCCTTCTAGTGTATTTTTCATTTCAGTTGTTGTGTTGTTCATCTCTGTTTGTTTGTTCTTTAATTCTTCTAGATCTTTGTTAAACATTTCTTGCATCTTCTCGATCTTTGCCTCCATTCTTTTTCTGAGGTCCTGGATCATCTTCACTATCATTATTCTGAATTCTTTTTCTGGAAGGGTGCCTATCTCCACTTCATTTAGTTGTTTTTCTGGGGTTTTATCTTGTTCCTTCATGTGGTACATAGCCCTCTGCCTTTTCATCTTGTCTTTCTGTGAATGTGGTTTTTGTTCCACAGGCTGCAGGACTGTAGTTCTTCTTGCTTCTGTTTTCCCTCTGGTGGATGAGGCTATCTAAGAGGCTTGTGTGTGTTTCCTGATGGGAAGGACTGTTGGTGGGTAGACCTGGCTGTTGCTTTGTTGGGCAGAGCTCAGTAAAACTTTAATCCACTTGTCTGCTGATGGGTGGAGCTGGGTTCCCTCCCTGTTGGTTGTTTGGCCTGAGGCGACCCAACACTGGAGCCTATCCGGGCTCTTTGGTGGGGCTAATGGTGGACTCTGGGAGGGCTCACGCCAAGGAGTACTTCCCAGAACTTCTGCTGCCAGTGTCCTTGTCCTCACGATGAGACACAGCCACTCCCCTACCTCTGCAGGAGATCCTCCAACACTAGCAGGTAGGTCTGGTTCAGTCTCCTATGGGGTCACTGCTCCTTCCCCTGGGTCCTGATGCACACACTACTTTGTGTGTGCCCTCCACGAGTGGAATCTCTGTTTCCCCCAGTCCTGTCAATGTCCTGCAATCAAATCGCACTAGCTTTCAAAGTCTGATTCTCTATGAATTCCTCCTCCCGTTGCCAGACCCCCTGATTGGGAAGCCTGACGTGGGGCTCAGAACCTTCACTCCAGTGGGTGGACTTCTGTGGTATAAGTGTTCTCCCATTTCTGAGTCACCTGCCCAGCAGTTATGGGATTTGATTTTATTGTGATTGCACCCCTCCTATCATCTCATTGTGGCTTCTCCTTTGTCTTTGGATGTGGGGTATCTTTTTTGGTGAGTTCCAGTGTCTTCCTGTTGATGACTGTTCACCAGTTAGTTGTGATTCCAGTGCTCTCGCAAGAGAGAGTGAGAGCACGTCCTTCTACTCCGCCATCTTGAACCAATCTCAGGATTTTTAATAATATTTCAAAAAACTTTTTACTTTAATAACTTTATTTATTTATTTTTTAATTTATTTATTTTATTTATTTTTGGCTGTGTTGGGTCTTCGTTTCTGTGCGAGGGCTTTCTCTAGTTGTGGCAAGCGGGGGCCACTCTTCATCACGGCGCGCGGGCCTCTCACTATCGCGGCCTCTCTTGTTGCGGAGCACAGGCTCCAGATGCGCAGGCTCAGTAATTGTGGCTCACGGGCCCAGTTGCTCCGCGGCATGTGGGATCTTCCCAGACCAGGGCTCGAACCCGTGTCCCCTGCATTAGCAGGCAGATTCTCAACCACTGCGCCACCAGGGAAGCCCAATAACTTTATTTTATTTTAGTTTTTTCTTCTTTCTTTCTTTCTCTTTTTTTTTCTTCCCTTTTCTTCTGAGCCATGTGGCTGACAGGGTCTTGGTGCTCCACCCGGGTGTCAGGCCTGAGCCCCTGAGGTAGGAGAGCCGAGTTCAGGACATTGGTCCACCAGAGACCTCCTGGCCCCACGTAATATCAAATGGTGAAAGCTCTCCCAGAGATCTCCATCTCAAAGCTAAGACCCAGCTCCACTCAACAACCAGGAAGCTACAGTGCTGGACACCCTATGCCAAACAACTAACAAGACGGAACACAACCCCACCCATTAGCTGAGAGGCTGCCTAAAATCATAATATGTTCACAAACACCCCAAAACACCACCGGATGCGGTCCTGCCCGCCAGAAAGACAAGACCCAGCCTCATCCACCAGAACACACGCACCAGTCCCCTCAATCAGCAAGCCTACACAATGCACTGAACCAATCTTACTAACTGGGAACAGACACCAAAAACAATAGGAACTATGAACCTGCAGCCTGCGAAAAGGAGACGCCAAACACAGTAAGGCAAAATGAGAAGATAAAGAAATACAACACAGATGAGGAGCTAGGTAAAAACCCACCAGATGGAACAAATGAAGAGGAAATAGGCAGTCTACCTGAAAATGAATTCAGAGTAATGATAGTAAAGATGATCCAAAATCTTGCAAATAGAATGGATAAAATACAAGAAACGTTTAACATGGACCTAGAAGAACTGAAGGGCAAACAAACAATGATGAACAACACAATAAATGCAATTAAAAATTCTCTAAAAGGAATCAATAGCAGAATAACTGAGGCAGAAGAACGGATTAGTGACCTGAAAGATAAAATAGTGGAAATAACTACTGCAGAGCAGAATAAAGAAAAAACAATGAAAAGAATTGAGGACAGTCTCAGAGACCTCTGGGACAACATTAAACACACAAACATTCAAATTATAGGGGTCCCAGAAGAAGAAGAGAAAAAGAAAGGGACTGAGAAAATATTTGAAGAGATTATAGTTGCAAACTTTCCTAACATGGGAAAGGAAATAGTGAATCAAGTCCGGGAAGTGCAGAGAGTCCCATAGAGGGTAAATACAAGGAGAAACATGCCAAGACACATATTAATCAAACTATCAAAAATTAAATTAAATTAAATTAAATTAAAGAAAAAATATTAAAAGCAGCAAGGGAAAAACAACAAATAACATACAAGGGAATCCCCATAAGGTTAACAGCTGATCTTTCAGCAGAAACTCTGCAAGCCAGAAGGGAGTGGCAGGACATATTTAAAGGGATGAAAGGGAAAAACCTACAACCAAGATTACCCTACCCAGCAAGGATCTCATTCAGATTTAACGGAGAAATTAAAACCTTTACAGAAAGGCAAAAGCTAAGAGAATTCAGCACCACCAAACCAGCTATACAACAAATTCTAAAGGAACTTCTCTAGGCAGGAACACAAGAGAAGGGAAAGACCTACAATAACAAACCCAAAACAATTAAGAAAATGGTAATAGGAGCATACATATCAATAACTACCTTAAATGTAAGTGGATTAAATGCTCAAACCAACAGACATAGACTGGCTGAATGGATACAAAAACAAGACCCGTTGATATGCTGTCTACAAGAGACCCACTTCAGACCTAGGGACACATACACACTGAAAGTGAGGGGATGCAAAAGGATATTCCATGCAAATGGAAATCAAAAGAAAGCTGGAGTAGCAATTCTCATATCAGACAAAATAGACTTTAAAACAAAGACTGTTACAAGAGACAAAGAAGGACACTACATAATGATCAAGGGATCAATCCAAGAAGAAGATATAACAATTGTAAATATTTATGCACCCAATATAGGAGCACCTCAATACATAAGGCAAATACTAACAGCCATAAAAGGGGAAATCGACAGTAACACAATCATAGTAGGGGACTTTAACACCCCACTTTCACCAATGGACAGATCATCCAAAATGAAAATAAATAAGGAAACACAAGCTTTAAATGATACATTAAACAACAAGGACTTAATTGATATTTAGAGGACATTCCATCCAAAAACAACAGAATACACTTTCTTCTCAAGTGCTCATGGAACATTCTCCAGGATAGATCATATCTTGGGTCACAAATCAAGCCCTGGTAAATTTAAGAAAATTGAAATCGTATCGAGTATCTTTTCCGACTACAATGCTATGAAATGAGATATCACAGGAAAAAATCTGTAAAAAATACAAACACATGGAGGCTAAACAGTACACTACTTAATAACCAAGAGATCTCTGAAGAAATCAAAGAGGAAATCAAAAAATACCTAGAAACAAATGACAAAGAATACACGATGACCCAAAACCTATGGGATGCAGCAAAACCTGTTCTAAGAGGGAAGTTTATAGCAATAAAATCCTACCTCAAGAAAGAAGAAACATCTCAAACAAACAACCTAACCTTACACCTAAAGCAATTAGAGAAACAAACAAACAAAAAACCAAAGTTAGCAGAAGGAAAGAAATCATAAAGATCAGAGCAGAAATAGATGAAAAAGAAATGAAGGAAATGATAGCAAAGATCAATAAAACTAAAAGCTGGTTCTTTGAGAAGATAAACAAAATTGATAAACCATTAGCCAGACTCATCAAGAAAAAAAGGGAGAAGACTCAAATCAATAGAATCAGAAATGAAACAGGAGAAGTAACAAGTGACACTGCAGAAACACAAAGGATCATGAGAGATTACTACAAGCAACAATATGCCAATAAAAATGGACAACCTGGAAGAAATGGACAAATTCTTAGAAAAGCACAACCTTCTGACACAGAATGAAGAAGAAACAGAAAATATAAACAAACCAATCACATTCACTGAAATTGAAACTGTGATTGAAAATCTTCCAACAAACAGAAGCCCAGGACCAGATGGCTTCACAGGCGAATTCTATCAAACATTTAGCGAAGAGCTAACACCTATCCTTCTCAAACTCTTCCAAAATATAGCACAGGGAGGAACACTCCCAAACTCATTCTACGAGGCCACCATCACCCTGATACCAAAACCAGACAAAGATGTCACAAAAAAAGAAAACTACAGGCCAATATCACTGATGAACATAGATGAAAAAATCCTCAACAAAATTCTAGCAAAAAGAATCCAACAACACATTAAAAGGATCATATACCATGATCAAGTGGGATTTATCCCAGGAATGCAAGGATTCTTCAATATACGCAAATCAATCAATGTGATAAACTATCTTAAAAACTGAAGGAGAAACACCATGTGATCATCTCAATAGATGCACAAAAAGCTTTCGACAAAATTCAACACCCAATTTTGATAAAAACCCTCCAGAAAGTAGGCATAGAGGGAACTTACCTCAACATAATAAAGGCCATATATGACAAACCCACAGCCAACATCGTTATCAATGGTGAAAAACTGAAACCATTTCCTCTAAGATCAGGAACAAGACAAGTTTGCTCACTCTCACCACTATTATTCAACATAGTTTTGGGAGTTTTAGCCACAGCAATCAGAGAAGAAAAAGAAATAAAAGGAATCCAAATCAGAAAAGAAGAAGTATAACTGTCACTGTTTGCAGATGGCAAGATACTATACATAGAGAATCCTAAAGATGCTACCAGAAAACTCCTAGAGCTAATTAATGAATCTGGTAGAGTAGCAGGATACAAAATTAATGCACAGAAATCTCTTGCACTCCTATACACTAATGATGAAAAATCTGAAAGAGAAATTAAGGAAACACTCCCATTTACCTCTGCAACAAAAAGAATAAAATATCTAGGAATAAACCTACCTAAGGAGACAAAAGACCTGTCTGCAGAAAACTATAAGACACTGATGAAAGAAATTAAATACAGTACAAACAGATGGAGGGATATACCATGTTCTTGGATTAGAAGAATCAACATTGTTAAAACGACTATACTACCCAAAGCAATCTACAGATTCAAGGCAGTCCCTATCAAACTACCAATGGCATTTTTCACCGAACTAGAACAAAAAATTTCAAAATTTGTATGGAAACACAAAAGATCCCGAATAGTCAAAGCAATCTTGAGAAAGAAAAATGGAGCTGGAGGATCAGGCTCCCTGGCTTCAGACTATACTACAAAGCTACAGTAATCTAGATAGTATGTTACTGGCACAAAAACAGAAATATAGATCAATGGAACAGGATAGAAAGCCCAGAGATAAACCCACGCACATACGGTCACCTTATCTTTGATAAAGCAAGAATATACAATGGAGAAAAGACAGCCTCTTCAATAAGTGGTCCTGGGAAAACTGGACAGCTACATGTAAAAAATGAGATTAGAACACTCCCTAACCCCATACACAAAAATAAACTCAGAATGGATTAAAGACCTAAATGTAAGGCCAGACACTATAAAACGCTTAGAGGAAAACATAGGCAGAACACTTCTGACATAAATCACAGCAAGATCCTTTTTGCCCCACCTCCTAGAGAAATGGAAATAAAACCCAAAATAAACAAATGGGACCTAATGAAACTTAAAAGCTTTTGCACAGCAAAGGAAACCATAAACAAGACAAAAAGACAACCCTCAGAATGGGAGAAAATATTTGCAAATGAAGCTACTGACAAAGGATTAATCTCCAAAATATACAAACAGCTCAGGCAGCTCAATAGCAAAAAACAAACAACCCAATCCAAAAATGGGCAGAAGACCTAAATAGACATTTCTCCAAAGAAGATACACAGATTGCCAACAAACACATGAAAGGATGCTCAACATCACTAATCATTAGACAAATGTAAATCAAAACTGCAATGAGGTATCACCTCACACCAGTCAGAATGGCCATCACCAAAAAATGTACAAACAATAAATGCTGGAGAGAGCGTGGAGAAAAGGGAACCCTCTTGCACTGCTGGTGGGAATGTAAATTGATACAGCCACTATGGAGAACAGTATGGAGGTTCCTTAAAAACTACAAATAGAACTACCATATGACCCAGCAATCCCACTACTGGGCATATAGTAGTGGGAAAACCATAACTCAAAAGAGTCATGTGGGCTTCCCTGGTGGCGCAGTGGTTGAGAGTCTGCCTGCTAATGCAGGGGACACGGGTTCGAGCCCTGGCCTGGGAAGATCCCACATGCCGCAGAGCGGCTGGGCCCGTGAGCCACAACTGCTGAGCCTGCGCGTCTGGAGCCTGTGCTCCGCAACGAGAGAGGCCCGCGCATCGCGATGAAGAGTGGCCCCCGCTTGCCACAACTGGAGAAAGCCCTCGCACAGAAACGATGACCCAACACAGCCAAAATCAATCAATCAATCAATCAATCAAAAACATACGCATCTGATTCAAGATCCTCATTAAAAAAAAAAAAAAAAAGAGTCATGTACCACAATGTTCACTGCAGCACTATTTACAATAGCTAGGACATGGAAGCAACCTAAGTGTCCATCGACAGATGAACGGATAAAGAAGATGTGGCCCATATATATAATGGAATATTATTCAGCCATAAAAAGAAACGAATTGAGTTATTTGTAGTGAGGTGGATGGACCTAGAGACTGTCATACAGAGTGAAGTAAGTCAGAAAGAGAAAAAGAAATACCGTATGTTAACACATATATATGGAACGTAAAAAAAAAAAAATTGGTTCTAAAGAACCTAGGCACAGGACAGGAATAAAGATGTAGACGCAGAGAAGACTTGAGGACATGGGGATGGGAAAGGGCAAGCTGGGACAAAGTAAGAGGGTGGCATGGACATATATACACTACCCAGTGTAAAATAGCTAGTGGGAAGCAGCCACATAGCACAGGGAGATCAGCTTGGTGCTTTGTAACCACCTAGAGGGGTGGGATAGGGAGGGTGGGAGGGAGACGCAAGAGGGAGGGGATATGGGGATATATGTATACGTTCAGCTGATTCACTTTGTTATACATCAGAAACTAACACAACATTGTAAAGCAATTATACTCCAATAAAGATGTTAAAAAAAAAAAAGAGTTAATGACCAAGAACACCAGAAATGGGGAAAACTTCCGCCCTCAAACTCAAAAAACTTACGACAAATTTTGAATTCTATTTAATTCTCAGTAGACTAGACTAATACTGTTGTCATTTAATTGGCTGTGTGATACAGGCAGGGGTAGGGGCTAGTTTGGGTGTAAAGACTGACACTTTCTCAAAAAAAAAGCTTGTTAACACTTTTTGTTAAAAAGCCCGTCTCTCCTTTTAGGCAGTGAGGCCCTTGAAGGCCACACTAAGTTCTTCTCTGTATTTACTATCATGTGTGGCCCATCGTAGGCACTGAAAATTCTCTTAATAATAAATTCTCTTTTAATAATAATAAATTGTCAGTTAGTAGAGCAGTATTCACACAAAGCATTCTTTAGTCCTTAAATATGCACTCTCTGGGATTGTGATGGGTTTTGTTGCCATGAGAACATTTTGCCAATTCAAATTCTGTGAAGAAAATAATCTAAAGATGTCATATCCAAATATCAAATAGATCAGCTCAAAATCAATTAATAAGCTTTATATTGCATAGATAAATAATATTTTTAAAAATTTGTGTCTGATTTTTAAATATTTATTTTTATTGAAGTTTAGTTGATGTACAATATTATCTAGGTTATAGGTCTGCAACATAGTGATTCACAATTTTTAAAGTTTATATTCCATTAATAGTTACTATAAAATATTGGCTATATTTCCTGTGTTATAGAATACATCCTTGTAGTTTTTTTATTTTATACATAATCGTATCTCTTAATCCCCTACTCCTATCTGTCCCTCCCTCCTTAGCTCCCCCTACTATTAACCAATAATTTGTTATCTATATCTGTGACTCTGTTTCTTTTTTGTTATATTCACTAGTTTGTTTTACTTTTTAGATTCTACGTATAAGTGAGATCATACAGTATTTATCTTTCTCTGTCTGACTTATTTCACTTAGCATTCCTGATTTCCTCTTTCTCAGCTTATTATTTCAATGTGGTAGAGTGTCTTCTGGTACTTTCTTAAGAATGGTGCATGGGAAACAGAAGAGCACAAGATGGCAGAGTAGAAAGACCCTGAGCTCATGGGCACACCAAAATCACAACTATTGGCAGAACTGCCTATGATAAAAAGAACAGAATCTACCAGAAGAGATCTTCTATAACTAAAGACATAAAGAAGGAACTGCAATGAAATGGGTAGAAGCAGCGGACTCGTGATATAATCAAGTCCCATACCCCCAGGTGGGCAACCCACAAACTGGAGAATAATTACATCGCAGAGGTTCTCCCAAAGAAGTGAGAGTTCTGAGCCCCATGATGAGCTCCCCAGACTGGAAGTCCTGCACCAGGAAAACAAGCCCCCAGATCACTAGGCTTTGAAGGCCAGTGGGACTTACTTTCAGGAGTCCCTGAGGGCTGTGGGAAATAGAGACTCCACTCCTAGAGGATGCATACAAAATCTCACACACTCCAGGACCCAGGGCAGGAGGAGTAATTTGATAGGGGCCTGGGTCAGACCTAACTGCTGGTCTTGGAGAGCCTCCCATAGAGGCAGGAGGCAACTGCAGCTCACCCTGGAGACATAGATACTGGTGGCAGCCATTCTTAAAAGCTCCTTTTACCATGTGGACATTAATGCTGGCAAGCACCATTGTAGTATTCCAGGGACCTGGCCCTGCCCTGGCTCAACAGCCTGTAGGCGCCAGTGCTGGGACGCCTTAGGCCTAGCAACTAACTGGGCAGGGACATAGCCCCATCCATTAGCTGGCTGCCTGAAGACCCCCTGTAGGCGCAGGGGGCCGCTTCTAGACACAGCCCTGCTCACTCCACCCACCAGTAGGCAGGCACCAGTCCCAGAATCCCCTGGACCCTGGCCCTGCCCTCCAGGAAGCAGACAACAGAGGCAAGAAAACCACAATCCTGCAGCCTGCAGACCCAGCTTGCCCACCAACAGGTCAGGCCCAGCCCCTAACCAGCTGGGGCCTGGTCCTGCCAATTAGCAGGCCAATACAAGTTTCGGAAATGCCCAATCCTATACCCAACTGTGTCAGGAGCCGTCCCCCCGTCACCAGTGATCCAACACCAGTTCTGGGACCCCTGGATTCTGTAATCAGACTCCAGGACCCAGCTCTGCCCACCAGTGAGCCAGTACTAGCCCTGGGGCCTCCTGGGGTTCCACAGTCAGCCACCTCGTGACCTGGTCCCGCCAACCAGTGGCCAGTAGCCTCTGCACAAGGCAGGGCCTACCTAGATTCTTCATTTTATATTTATCATCTCACAACTGATTATTCTAATATCATTTATAATTATTATCCAAGTATATGAAGCTGTTCTCTTAGAATGTACTTCCTAGATATTTCAAAGTATTTTGCCCATATTGTTCTGTGGAACACTGAGACAAGGAGATATTAACAGATGTACCGTTTGAGGACATAAATTTTAGAAGCACATAAATTCTGATCTCTCTCTAGAAGATTCACAATGCACATCCATGTATGAAGGCTCCAAGAAGCCCTGTGTGAGAAGGTGATTTTTAACACATAGATCTCCAACCAGCTCATCACAAAATACGGTCTTTGTGACAAGTTAATAACCCTTGGAACAGTGGTTCCTGAGGGCAACAGTTTAAGAGATTTCTTCGAAAGAACTGTCTTCTTTAGGAAGACATGGAACCAAATATAGTGGAATTATGATAGGCCTTGGAGTCAGAGGTCATTGGTTCAAACCAGTTAGGACTTGGGAAAGTTCTTTAACCTCTCTGAAGATTATAAAGACTGTCTCACAGGTATAAGGCGCTCCACAAATACTGGTTTTATTTTTCTTACTTTGTAATCCCCTCCCATATTCCGAGGATGGACCAAGTACTAGACCATGGGCCCAGCTGGGGTTGACCATTCCTTAAACAAGTGGTGTGCCTCGCTGGCAGCACCTGTGCTTCTGGGGAGCCCAGTGGGGTAGAGTGATATTGAGACTAGGCAGAAGATAAGTGGGGAAATGGTTATTCCACCCACACATTCTCACATGTTGTAGAACGCAGCTGGTGATTATTCTTTCAAGAGAAGGCTATTAGTAGCATGCACACCAATGAAAATAAGCTCTCGTGTCTTGTTTGGCATGTGTGTCTTAATTACTGACCCCTACTCAAGGGAGCTAAGGAAGGAAGAAGTTTTCTCCTTTTCTGTGAAACAATCATAATACGAGTTAAGGTCAATTATTTTCAAACATAATATCTGGAGATTTCTTTAGGCTATAAGCACAGTATCATCTATAAGATTTTCTGTATTAAATTATCCAATGCTAGTTGTAAATCAACATGTTAAGCAAGTACTAAAACTTTTGAAATTTATAAATTCATGAACACATATGTTTTCTCACAAATTTTAAACAGATGAGGCTTTAACCAAAGAGCCTTTTCTATCACTTTCCTCATTTTGCTTTGTTATAAGAAATGACTAGTGTGGACAAACACTGTGGTGAAAGACGTGTCCTGATTAGAATGGAGCTTAGTCTCTTTAAGACTAACAACACACTGTACCCCTCACCCCATTCCACCCCGCCCTCCACTCCCCATCCCCTACCCATGGCAAAGTATGAGCCAAAGCACATACCATGTAAGCTGTTTCTTCTTTTGAAAAAATCCACTTAGTCAACTTTCCTCATAAATCAAACATAGCTTCATAAAGATCATAGCAAATTGAGGATATATAGGTTAAAACCTGCAAAAGACTGAAAATGGAATGTGTAAAAAATAAAACTACATTTCTCTCTTGGCAGTCTGCAGTAATGTCATGGGATTGGAAATGAACATACTTCTAGGGAGTAATTCTGTGGTCGAGCCCAGTGTCAGACGAATTGTGGCTGGTGGGTGCCTCCAGGTGGCATGGATGACTGGGTTGGATAAGCACACAGAAACCTCTACAAATAAAAAGGCAATCCAGTGACGTTACTCACCCTTTCTTTCTTCCTTCTCATTCCTTCTCCCTTCCTTCCTTCCTTCTTTTTTCCTTCCCTCCCTCCTTCCTTTCCTTCTTTCTCTCCCACTCTCCCCCTCTCCCCCTCCCTCTCTCTCTCTCTCTCTGTAAAGAGAAGATGAAGCAGTTCCAGATGGTGAGCAAGTGGCCACACTCAAACAAGTTGCTAAGCTTGCTGGCATGAGAGAACCTGCTTGGTGGTGACACACAAGTACAGAATCTGCACAGTCCTGCTTCCTGGTGAAGCTGGAGAGAACAAACCAACAATAGGGAAATGAGTACTGTAATTTATCTTGGAGGCCATTTAGGTTGTTTATCCCAAACTACATTTTGATTCCAGTTAGAGTTTAATTATGAGTATTTGTTCTCTAACAGAGACTAAACAAAGGGTAACTATTTTCTTTTATCTTTTTCTTTGTTATGAAAATTTCAGTTTCATGTTTGCCTCTCCTCTCTCCTTAAATAGATTCTCATGCTATGTAAACGCATTCAGCTCAATTTCTTCCCATTCGGATGAAGTCTCTAAAACAAACTAACAATAAGAAAGAGCAGAAGTTTTTACAGATAAGAAATGTGTGACTTAATAATGCCTTATATATTTATTTAAGCTTTTATTGCATATATTTGACAGGTCCCTTCAGTTTTAAAGAAGACACCACCAAGACTCTCTGGGCATCAAACTCACAACAGAAACTTTCAGAGTGGAGGAAACCCACTGTGTCTAGATACCCGTCTCCAGCAGTAACTGGCAAACTGTTTTTGTTGCTCCTCATGAAATGGGAAGTTAAAAAGGTATAGAAGGAGTGTGAGCGATGCTCTGCTGCACACAGCTTCTGTCCCAGGCCAGCAGTGATGGATCTGCCTCGTCTCAGAGCCCACACTCTAGTTACAGAATACGTTGAGCATCTGTTTTTGCAACTATTCAAAGGTTACTTTCAATACATAATTTTTATCAAGTATGTTGCTGAGGAGATTTTTCTTCCATCTATAACACCCTGCAGGGTGCTAGCTGCTGCCTTCTATGGTGGGAAATCATGTTGTTTTCCTCTCTATGTGCTGTAGATAAACCCTCTGAGACTTATTCAGACATTTCTGGGTTCCACATAAATTGCAGTGATGAAGAATATTTGATAACCACTCCATTTTAGGCAGGAAGAAAAAAAAAAAAAAAAAAACACTTCCAGATTGGACTGAAGCTGAAATCAAGTCCTACACTGCTTAACTAATTAATAATTTAAAATTTTAAAATATATAAACCATTGCGAGTAACAATGTTTTAAAAACTCTTTTATTATAGAGGATGCATAATTTTAATATTTAACTAATTCACTTTTACTACCATGAGAGTAATACATTTTAATTGTTTTCATCTATCACTTGCATTATTGATTTTTTTTTTTTAACTTTCTTTATTTGGGGGTCAATTCTTTGTTTTTTGACCATTCTCCTAAAATACCTTATTTCCTACGCAGCATGTGCTTTGCACTCTCTTGCTTTTTATTTTGTCATGAAAGGTTTTCATATTATACAGTTCAGATCAACCAGGGTTGCCACAAGGTTTCAAGAACACTATCAAACACAGTTGATAAAAATATACTGAACACAAAAGAAATGAACACAGTTTTAGTTTATCAATTATAATCTGCATTTCATCCTAAATATAACAGTAACTGTAGATTATATTAAGTTGGTTTTATTTTTTAAAAATTTATCTTTGAACAGTGAAAGGTACTTTGAAATACATACATAATCAATGTTCAGTTCTTATTGATCCAAATTTAGACTCCTCTGTTCCGAGTCCACATATTCCACATGACACCACAAGTTATTAGGTGAAGGGTTGATGGGTCTGGATTTGCAAAATTCCAGATTTAAATCCCAATTTAGCTATTTACTACCTGTTAGATGTTCAAGTTACTTAAATGTCTTACTCTCACTTTTCCAACCCTAAAACAGAGATAATATTTACCTCACAGATATGTCATGAGGATTATAAAATATAAATTTATAAACATATATATATTATAAATATAAACATAATATATTATAAATTAGAAAATATGTAGAGCATAATTGTGGTTATTAATGCTGTTATTTCCATGTGATAATTTTACACAAATTTTTTTTTAATTCAATAAATTTGAATATTTAAAATAGCATTTCTACTTAAAGGGATTTGTAACTTAGCAAAAAATGTTATTCTACCAAGAAAGTGAATATCTTACTTAGGCACCAACTTCTTGAAAACTATATTTAAAGGAAGGTTTTTCTGTTCCATGAGGACAGCTATACAATCTTAATATAATCATTAAAAGAAGGAGCTTTCTCATGGCTTCTCAACTTGAAACATTTCAAGTGCCAGAGGGCAAAACTTTGAAAGTAAGTTACTTTTACAGACATCTGAGGGATCCTGGATCTACACTGGGGACATCATTGATGTTGACCACATTAAAAAAAAAAAAGCTGATTATTTATATAAGGTAATGTAACTTTTAATTTGAAATATTATATTTTTCCTCAAGAAATTTCAGGATGAAAAAAAGATTGAGTCTACTTTGAGATTGTAAGAAAGGTGAACAGTAGATACCGAATCACTCTTTCCCAAAGCTTATTTTTCAATACATTAGTCTGCATTTATTTGGTGTGAAGTATGTGCCACCCACATGGTCATGAGCTCACATACGTTCAGAACTCTGCCATTTAACTTACAGTGAGGTACCCACAGGGGCACCTTCCCTGATGTACCAGCACAGCTGCCGCTCTAACAGTCAATAAGTGAGTTAATACACAGGGTCAAAAGGCAGATCTACCACTGGAAAGAGAATCTCAAAACATAATTGTAATACAATTTACTTATACAGACTATATTTATTTGCTGGAAATAAATTTTCTAAAAACAGAGCTCATTATCTCGACCATCTGGTTCAAGAGTGAGTATCTGGTGATTCTAATTGCAACAAACATTTATCAAGTGCTAACCAGGAACTAGGCAAGGCATTGGAGACCCAACGATGAGTAGAATACAGATTCCTGTCCTTTAAGGATATCACTGTTTCTGGAGACAGAGCATAATAATTATTTGGAACATGTTCATTGTTACTGTAGAGAATGTGCATGGTCCATGGATACACAGTTGGAAAGTATGCATCTCAGACTCTCCTAAACCCGTCCGTGGGAAAATTCTTGGAGGAGGTGGTACAATCAGGAGGGACATATGGACAACGAAGGAACAAGGCCATAGCTTGATAACAGGAGAATCAAGGTTGCTTCAGTTATGAGCTTCTCTTTAGTTTCTGTGACAAACAGGGATCAACATCTATGCAACACTGACTTGAACGTGACAGGTAACTAACAGAGCCTGTTTAGGTTTGGATAAAATGAAAAGGAAAATCCCAGGTGGAAACTAGCTTACCCTTTGTCTTCCAGATAGTGTGTTTGCTGCTGCTTCACCACTGGTTTGAAAATAGATTTTTGAAGCGTTGTCTCAGCTTAGTGTCTCTTGGTTTATCCTTTGCCTTAAAGCAAGAGTTACTGGGCAGAGTCCATATGTTTTTGCTGCTGCTTCCTACTCCTTGTCTCAGCTTATTGTATATAGAAACTCTCTTCTTTATTTTAAATGTAATGAATAAAATGCATTTCTTTTTTAAAAATAAAACTATTCCTGATGGACTCTGTGTAGTTTAAAATCTATCTTAATGGGGAGGCATCTGAAGTCTATTTCTCTCCTCCCGAAGAACAATAATGGTGGTAATTTGTCTACATGCAGAACTCATTTGATGCTGCCAAACCCTTGCAGCCTCCTCAGACTGTCAACAGGAAGTGGGAGTTCCTTGACCACAAAACCTTTGGAATTGTTAGTGTTTTGAGAATACAGTGAATGGGATTTCCTAATGTCTCTTCTCAGAGTTTGGTAACTGGGGTGGTAACCAGAGAATTCTTGATGCTGAGCCCTCAGGTCTGGATCATGTTTCCTGTTCATTATCCTGTAGGCTGATCTTGGTAGTTTTTAAGTTCCAATACACATAACATCTGCTTGAAACTTTTTTTTAGCACTGAAGGAAATCTCTCACTGACTGTTGGGGTGGGCTTTATTGATGAGATAATGTTAATTTTTGTCATTCTTTGGATCATGCTGATTTATTCTAAATATTTTCTTAATGTGCTCAGAGAGAGTTATTTTTGATTGAATGCAAAACAACAAATGCAATGTATGAAATAGTATTGACAATACACCTCAACAAATAGGCTACTGTAATTATGAACTAAGTAGGTACATAAAACTGCATCAGTTGGAGTGCTCTAGAAGCAGATATGAAGACAGGATAAGAAGTGCAAGTGATTTATCGGGGGAAATGCCTGTGAAAGATAAAGGGGAGAAGAGTAAGCAGGAAGGCATGAAAGACTTTCAGACTGTAATGCAGGTATGACACCTAAGAAAGAAGAGAGGGGAGAAAGAAGAGGCCTGAGTTCAAAGAGCCCCAGATGGCTGTGCAGCTCTTGCAAGTCTTAGCTAGGCCCAAGGGTAGCCCCAGAGCAAAAAAAAAAAGCGACTACTAGTAGGGGGCTGCATTGGGCAAGCAAGGCTGAAGTCTAGTTTCCCTACAGTGTTCTGTCCGTGACTGATAGAAGTTTAGCTAGAACACAACCTCAGCATGAATGCTGAGGTGAATCCTAAATATTTGGCAGCTGGACTCTTGTCAGGTAACTCCTCACAGCAGGTTCTCTCTGAAGGGAGATCCTGAGCAGTGCACATCCTTGGTTGCCACACAGCAATATTATCTTTCATAATATTTTGCTTTCTATCATGGAAGTCTCCTTTACCAGAAAAAAAAAAAAAAAAAAGATGGGGAGATTTCAAAAACCATTACACTGTAACTAATTATAGTGGTGTTTTTAGTAATTTTGACAAAATAACTACTTAAAATTTATTGAAAGAAATGAATTTCAAACTCCCACTAAAAGACTTAATTATTTAAGATTGATTTTTTAAATTTTAAATTGGAGTATAGTTGATTAACAATGTTGTGTTAGTTTTAGGTGTACAGCAAAGTGATTCAGTTATACATACACATGTATCTATTCTCTTTCAAATTCTTTTCCCATTTAGGTTGTTACAGAGTATTGAGCAAAGTTCCCTGTACTATACAGTAGGTCCTTGTTGGTTATCTATTTTAAATATAGCAGTGTGTTTTGACCTTAAAATGTCTCAGAGTCATTTAATTTTTCCAACACTAATATGAAGTTTGCAAAGATAATAAAAGACACATTTTCTTTGAAAAAGAAAGTTTAGGATTTTATTTCATCATTGTACTAGAAAAGAGGATAATCTTGCCCTTTGAGACAACATGGATAGACCTTGATGGCATTATGCTAAGTGAAACAGTCAGACAGAGAAAGACCAATACTGTATGATCTCACTTACATGTGGAATCTAAAACCAACCAACCAACCAAACAACTCAGAGACACAGAATACAGATTGGTTATTGCCAAGAGGCAGGGGGTGAGGAATGGGCAAAATGGGTGAAGATGGTCAAAAGGTACAAACTTCCAGTTATTAAATAAATAAGTCACAGGGATGTAATGTACAGCATGGTGACTATAGTTAATAATAATGTATATGTGAAAGTTGTAAAGAGAGTAGATCTTAAAAGTTCTTATTACAAGAAAAAAAATTTTAACTGTATGGTGATGGATGTTAACTAGACTTATTTTGATGGTCATTTTACAATAGATAAAAATATCAAATCAGTATGTTGTATATCTGAAACTAATATAATGTATGTCAATTATATCTCAATAAAAAAGAGGAAGAGTAACATAGTCACGAAAAAGTGTTTGAACAATATTTAATATTTTGTGTTAGTAGTATGGGAATTATATAAAGGGAAACTAGACATGGAGTTTTGTATAACCTATCCTACTTGGAATCTTCAACTGTACCAAGTGGTACCAGAACATCTTGATAGAGGGCAAAACAAGAAAAACACATGATCCATCATATACAGTATACAAAGTATGTCATGAAACATGTTTTAGGAGAAAAGTTAATGGTGGAAGAAAATACCCAAGACTATTATTAAAAGGAATAAAATACTGGAAAACAGTTTGAAAAGGTCATTCCTATTGCCAAATTTGTACACCAATATTTTAACAATATTTACCCCAAGGTATTAGGATTATATTTCTGTTTGCTTGGGTTTTGTATTTACAAGTCTTCTACAACAAAAATGTATTATTCTTGTCATTTTGAGCAACCATGTCTATAAATTTTTAGAGTTAAGGGTAATTGCTAGCAGAGAAGTTCATACACACATACACATACACACACAATCACTAATGCTTGCAACACAACATCAGCAAGTCAATAAGAGAGAAATTTGACATATACCTCCCTTGTACCATCTAATTGTATTATATAATCAAAACTAACAGGTTGAAATATGTCTGTGTATCTAGTTTTGGTTTGATGAAGCTTCCATCGAAAACTGTAAAGATACTCAAACTTCTCAACTATGATCCAGAACAAAAATATCCAGCTCCACTCAATTCCAGCAAATGGCTTTGGCTTTCATGTGCGGTCATGTGGTCTCTTCCATCAACTTTTCTTAAATCTACATTGCATTTGCTTTGTCTGTGCTTATTTTTGACTTGAAACTTGGATTGTTTATCCAATGTGTATAAAGAAATAAGGTCAAAGATGCTAGTAAAAGGACATATAGGATATATGATTACAAAGGAAAATTAATTGCAGAAATCTTTTTAACTGATAGTGGGTAGAAGATTACAAATTTGTATAGAATACATTGTTCAAGAGAAGATATGATTATAAAGGACAAAAATTAAAGTGCTGTGCCTTTATGACTGAACATAACTGTTAGCAGAGAAGGGAGAGTCATCTATGAAACAAAAAGTGAGAGTTTGGATAGATATTTAACATCTCTTTTGGATACTCTTAGTTTAATATTAATTCAGGGAATAAGTAAGAGTTAGTTTAAGAATATATAAAGGTCAAGCCTGATGAATGTACCACTGATAACACTTTGGATGCAACTAAAATTTGTAGATGCTTTGGAACCTGAGAATCAAACTGAGTGGCCAGGTGTGGAGTAAGGGACCCAGGTAATCTTTGTGTTGAGATCATCAAGGAGTTGGAGTACATGCTTCAACAGAGTCCCAAAGTAGGTGAAAGTGATTTATTCTGGAAAATAATGCTTAAACAGAATTTATGTCATCAATAAGAAAAGGAATACACCCACTAGGAAATGCATCCATAGACTACCAGCTTGTACTCCTGCCAGCTACCACTGATTTAGGAACAGATGGAGTCATGGGTAGATTCTTCTCTTTAGTAGAGAAGTCCAGAGAGTCCTCTACTTAAAAGGTAATATTTTTCCCAAATTTGAGTAGACATAAACTCTTTGAGAGCCAAAAGTAAAAGACAATGTAGAAATGTAATAGTACTTATAAGTTCCATTTGCCTTGTCTCTTGCTATAAAACAGATCCTTGTTATTAATGCAAATGCACCCAAAACAGTATATAAAACAGCAAATAAATTGAAATATTCTATGTGGATAACCACCTCAAAGTAGATCATTAAAGTGATATTTCCTTAAAGGGGGCTAACCGAAACCAAAACAGTAACATAAAAATATGTATTTCATAAAAATAAAAAAATACAACTTTTATGAAATGTGAAATATCTTGAATTCTTTATTCCAATACAACCTTTCTAACTAAAAATAACTGCTGTAATCATATCAGTTTTAAAGCTAAATTAAGAACATAGAAAATATCAGGAATAGTTAGTAAGTGCTTCAGTTTGTCCACTGAAGCTTTCACTTTGTAGAAAGACAAAAATGTTAGATTTGGGATTAGAAAATCCTGATAAGTGTCTTATCTAAGGAATCTTTTCCATATAATTTTTAGATGAGTGAATGGGTCAAACTGTTTAATTCATCTCCATGCTGCCTGAGGCCATTACTCCTTCATCCATAGGAGGAAACCTGAATCTTAGAAGCTCATATCATAAAGTTTTATCACCTTTTTCTTCCTCCGCCTTTTCTCTCTGATTTTACCAACTTCTCAGACTTTTCATGTATTTAATATTTCAACCTCTCTATTTCTGCATTTGTCTTTATCACAACTCCTGTCATAATCTGGATAATTTCCGGGTTCATCTAGACTTGGGAACCGATACACCAGTTTTTCTTTTTTGTTAACCTCCTCAGGTTGAAATCCCTCCATCACCAAGCAGTTCAGCCATCCATTACCAGAGCCACACCTTTGATATAATCATTTTCAGAACTGTTGTACTTTAGAAATGTTCAATTTTTATCTGTCACTTTCTCAGGATGGTCTCCAGGATTCAGAAATAAAGAAGGCTTATGGAGAAATCAGATTCATATATGTCTTAACAATCTTAAAAGCTATGAGAAAGAATAGATAAATTACTTACAAAGAAATGAAACTGACAGCATCAATAGACGCCAGAAACAAATGGAATAGTGTTTTCAAAGTACTAGGGGAAAATGACTGTCAAATTAAACTTCCATGATCAGAATTAATGAGTGAAGGTGAAATAATGATACTTTTAGACATACAAAGTCTGAGAGTTATTCTGCTCATAGACTCTCACTAAATGAACTACCATATTACACTGGATTTAAGATGTCATCAATTGTATGATGCACCAATAAAATGAAAATGCTGTTAATTAAACTATGATATGCCCTCAATTGTAAAGTGCATCCTAATTACAGAGATGTTAAAAATATAAAAAAAACCTGTATCGGAGAATGAATTAAATAATAATGAATAGAGGAAATACTTCATCAAGATGGAGTGAACCCTGAAGGTAGAAATAAGATTTAAGAAACAATACTGAGCAAAGAAACTGGTAAACATATTTGTAAATACAAGTAAAATCTGACAATAGCTAACAACAATAATAATAACTCTGTGACTTAAAAACAAGATTGAGCTAAAATGCCAGACAACATTAACATGGAACAGAGAGAAAGATCATGTTAATGATCATCTACAATCCTTATATAATTTGGGGAAAGGTTAGCAATACTCTTGGGCATTGTTAAACATTTTAATGGTTACCTGTTAGAAAATAGAAAAAAATGTTTAATATTCAAATAGGTAAAGTAAAAACAAAGAAATCTTTATTCATATAACAGGATGCAATGGAGCATTTAGGATGAATGCCTTAGACTTGTATCTATAAATATACATAAATCTCAAAAAACAATGATAAATGAAAAAAGCAAGCTGTAGTGTGACACTGGTAGCATAAATCTAAAATTATTTTAAAGCAATATTATAGATTATATATATAACCTATATGTGCATGTATGCATGCATGTGGTATGTATGTGTTATATATATGAAAACATTGAATGGAAAGATATTCACCAAATCTATGATGGTGATAGCCTTTGAAGAGGGAAGGAGAAGAAAAACTCTGGGGATGGGAACAGAGGGGATTGAACTTTACCTGAAATGTCCTATTTCTATTATTTTAGAGAAATTTGATGAGAATGTCATAGAATAGTGGTGTTAAGTTTTAGGTGCTGAGATCATAGGGTTTGCCACATTTTTCCTATAATCTTCCATATTTTGAACTCTTAAACACAAGTGTAACAACAATTTTAAAAAATCATTATCTTCCTCCCCAGATCTGATCCTCTTCCTGTGTATTAACCCCAAGCCAGGAAAATGGATAACTGCTCTTTTTCCATGCAATCAATCACCAATTCCTCCTATTCTAGCCCTTCAGTATCTCTTGATGTCATTTGATTTTTCTCTGCCTTCATTCTTGCTTCTCTCCCCACCCACAATCTATTTTCCAAATTGTACCAGGAATGACCTTTTTAAAGGGAAAAATACCTGGCATGTAACTCCCCTACCTAAACGTTTTCATCACTCCTCAAACTCCTTAGCAAAACATGTAAGGCATTACCTAATCCATCTTTGAACACCTATTTAAGATCATGTCTCTTCCCTTCGTACTCCACACTCCAGCCAACCTAGATGACAGTCGGCTCTTAGGAAGGTGCGGCTGCTTCACATCAGCCCGGAGCACGCTGTCCAGCCCCACTCCTGTCCTCTAGCCGTCTGCCCTCTGGACCAGCACCCCCAACCAATCGTGAAAGACTGGATTATACTCAGATGTCACCTCCCAGGAAAGCATCCTTGTCCCCCTGAAGGCTGTCTTCCTTGCGTTTTTTATGTGCCTCCACTTCCCCCGACTGTGAGGTTTAGCTCCTCATAATGAAACTGAATTATTTTCTAACTTCTCTGACTTTGAACTTCTTGAGGGAAGGGACTCCATAATAACGATAACTAGCAAAACAGCTACCATTTACTGATGGCTGAATATTATAGGCCTTGGTCCTGTGCTAGATGACTTGCCTGAATGTCCTTATTTAATCTATCCAACAATTGTCAGAAGAAAATTCACTTTCTGTGTCTGTATATAAATGCTCAGAGGTTAGGTGTGCAGTAAGAATGTACTCCACTCTCTTTGAGAACCATGGCTACCAAAGGAAACTCAGCTTCAACTCCAGATGTTTCAACTCAAGAACATTCATCATTAACCACCATCTCCTACCATTAGTTCCCAAATCCTTGTACAACAGCACCTCATACATAGCAGGCACTCAATGAACATATTTTAAAAGAAGGAAATAGGGAGAGAGGGAGAGAGAGAAAGAAGAGTGCTGGGGGCAGGGAGAGGGGAAGGAAAGAAAGTTGAGTTATGATGTAACTGCAGTACCAAACTATCTTCACCACCATTACTGCAATTATGAGAGGCTGGGAATGCATTTTCTTAATCAAGTAAATGGAACATAATTATGATAAATGTCAATCTATAAGTGTGTAAAGAGTTGGGGGATGTCTCATTCTTGCATTGTTTGAAAGAATATACCAAAAACCAGCTAAGATATTTGCCATCTCTAATCAATTAGTTTGATGAATGTAGTTTCTGTAATTCTGGTATGAAGACATCTGGATAGATGTTCTGTAGTTTCACCTGCCAGGAATACTAAGGTTTCCTAAAAGGTTTTGGTCTTATAAAAGTGAAAAAAAAAAAAGGATGAGTAAGAAGGGAATAGAGTAGGTTGATCACTTATGTAAGATTATGAAGATCCAAATATAAATTTCTAGAGGTTTGCCATTATGGAAATAACAATTCCATTGAAATATGAGTCAATGAATTTGCCTAGAACATTATATATAACTTACTTGACTGTTGTGATTCTTCTTATATGTGGGTTCTGACTATTTGTGTGTCAAGTGAGAAAACAGATTTTTTTTTAAGTATTTTTAAGATTAGATAATCAGTGACAAACCCAAAATACACAGTGGCTTTTTGCTCAGTGAAATATTTGATGTTGGTAACTGACTTTTAAAGAAAAATACAGGGCTCTCTCTTTGAAAACAATCTAATAGTGGGGTCAGTTGGGAGTGGAGAAGAAAATAGCTCTCATCATAACTCTCCACTTTCATATCTTCAGCATAGCAAGGATTTCTCATTCCTTTATCTGGGTTTTAAATGTGGATGGCATGACATCTGGACAAAAGAGTAAGTAGGGAAACCTCTAGGAGGAAATTAGAAATAATAAATGCTGAGATTTTTCTTACCTCTATTACCTATTTGGGGACCATAATATTTCTGAGTGGTGATGAAAACTCAAATTTGGATGTTTTCCATTTATATCCCACTGACCATTTATGGACTTCCTTGGGAGAGGAGGAGCTGATAAAATGAAAATATGGTCTAAATATATATTGGTATAATTGCAAATGCCAACACACAAGCAAATTTCCATACTTTACCCTATATAGGTGTAATTATTTGACAAATAATTAAATTCATTATTTTCATATGCAAAAAGATATATCAGTTAGTAACTAGAGTAAAAATTTTGTTTTAACGACAGTCTGATGAAATCATTCTGCTTCATAAAGATAACATCTGAGTTATAATTGTAATTCTTTCATACATCAGTAAATGAAACAACATGCAGCTTATTTGGGGTCCACCAGGTAGTTTCATGCAGACAAACACTACTGAGTGTTTCCCAAAATATGGGTGTTTACCACTGGTGATCTGAGAAGTGATTTGGTATAGGAGCATGAAAAATATTTTGAATCACATTATTAAAATTTTAATCTTTTAAAATTACCTTTCAGTCTCTTTTTTTCTTTTAACAGGAAGAGAGAAGAGTTAAGGCTCAGAACTTTGGCAGACAATAGTAGCTTGCTAGAATTAAATAATATTTTTTGATAGTATTTACTTTTATTTTTCTCCTATTTATTTCAGAGATTCTAGTTTTTCATTTAGAGTAGTGACATATATTTTCTTATAAATAAATGCACTTAAGTAAAAAAGGCAAGTCAATTTAAATAAAAATATTGGATAATTGTACAAGTTCTATTTTTGATAAGGCAAAAGTCACAAATATGATAAAAGAATGTCTGAAATCTAGTACAATAATGTTAAGTAGTGATACAGCACTGATTGACAGACTAAATTCCTTCTATATCAGGAAATGGAAGTGAGAATCGTCCTCCAAACGATACCCTGAACATTTGAGGCTCATTATCCTGTGTAGTTTTGCGCAGGGGTGTGTGAGTGTGTGTACGTGTGTGTGTTAGCTGCTAATGTTGGGCAATTTCCTCAGTTCTCTGACTCCTTGCCTTATAGTCACTGAGAAGTAGAAAGTGTGTGCTATTACACTGTACCAGGAAGATGAGTGTAAACACCTTCAGAGTACATGTGCAAACCCACAGGCAGATTCAGATAAATTAAGTGCATAAAGGGAAATTTTGCAATGGTAATAAGAATCCCCTCTTTTCTTATTTGAAAAAGGACTCTGGTACAGAGTTTGTTCTTTCATTGCTTGCTGGTTCCATTTAAAGGATCCATGTGTTTTTGGAATCTGAAACTCAGAGTAAGGTCAAACAGCATGCTGTAATTAAGGTACTCATCTTTAGGAATGGAAAAGGATGTGTGTAAGTTTTGAAAAGCATTATGAATGATGAGGGAACCACAAGCCCATTAAGTTGGTTGTTACCATAACCTTTGGACTGAACAATTCACAACAGCCCCAGTTCAGAACCGTAGCAAAATTCAGAATTATTCAGGTTCTCTACATAACAGGAACTTAGCTTGCTCCAATGATAAACAGACACACATGAAGGAAAATTCTACTGACCTTCTCTTCACCTCTGCCTCAGAGGCCTAATTGCCTTAAGGAATAGTGTCAACACAGAAATACCTTCAGTCTCTGCAGTTTGGAAGAGCAGGGAGGTGAATATTTTGCTTTTAAGTAATACAGAATTCGGTAAAAGTTAAGCTGTTGCATAATGATGAGCTAAATATTGTAATGGCTTAAAAAGATGAATTAACATCTTTCTATATGCAGAAAAATGAAACATAGTAAAAGTCTTGGTGGGGCAATAAATATAGCTGTCTTGGTTCATTATGAATTATGGTCAAGATAATCACTTCAGTAGTAGTAAGATATACTGATATGTGTGTGTGTGTGTGTGTGTGTGTGTGTGTGTAGAGAGAGAGAGTCTTAGCTGGTGGGAACGTAGGAAAACAAACTCTAATTTCACTTTGTTTACGAACTTTGCAATATCTATGAAAATTTAAATTACAGATACCATCTAACCCAGTTATCTCACTTTTAATAATTTACTTTATATCTAATCAAATGTAGAACAATATATGTACAAGGGTGTTCATTAGAGCATTTTTTATAACAACAGCAACAACAACAACAAAAACCTGGGAACAACTAGATATCTATCAACAATAGACTGGATAAACAAGCTATGGTATTGCCATTTCTCAAATACTATGCAACTGTAAATACCAGCAAACAAAACAAAAAACAGTTAGGTAAATATATATGTAAGCACAAAGAAAAAATCCGTGGTATTCTATATCAGTAAATAAGTTACAAATGTGTTTTAAAATAAGCAAACAAAATATATGTATATATACATACTCATACACATATATCTATGCCTTTGTCTATTTCTATGTACTGCTTATATTTTATAAATATTAAATCATCTGGAATGTTATCCACCAAACAATTAGCATCAGTGAGGGGCTATTACCATCACTTCATAGGAAGTGGTGTCTATTGGAGAGTGACAGCAGGGCAGAAGAACATGACAGAATAGTTTGTAGCTCTTAGGAGATACTTGTGTGAACTCCTAGAGAGAACTGGGTAAGACTCTGACAGAGGCTGGAAATCCTATATCACCAAAGGAGGGGGCAAATACCCATGATTTGGGGGTTGCTTAAATGTGCCTATCTAATTGTATAAATCTTAGGAACTGTGAATTACAGTTCTGTTCATTTTTTTTAAACTTTCATTTAGCTGTTTGATAACAAATAACAAAAGAATTGTAAGAAAACGTCTGTGCAAGAGTGAAGTTTGAGGAGGCACATTCACCCACTGGACATTCAAATGTTAATACTAATGCTAATAATAGACATTTGTATAGGGCTTTATGATTGGCAAAATGTGTTCACATAACAGTATCTTGTTCATAGGCAAATTCTTCAAATTAAAGAATGTATCTACTTTGTTAGTGTTACACCATGTTAGATACATCAATTATGAATGGAAAATATATGGAAAGAAAAGGAGAAATATGCACTTAATAACTTTGATTTTGTAGTCAATTGAAATGAGTTAGCCAGAATACTCTACTGCATTATGGGTTAAGATCAGGAAGAAATACTCTAGTCGTACATTAAGATTTAAAACGGGAAACCTAAATGAATGTGACAAATGTGACTCTGACATGACTGTGATTCTGAAAAGTACAAAGCACGGTGACAAAAGTCCTCTGATAAAAATTACAAAAGATTTTTTTCTTTCAAATATCCATAAACCTGAATCTATACTGTTTTTAAGAATAAAAGTAGGGGCTTCCCTGGTGGCGCAGTGGTTGAGAATCTGCCTGCCAATTCAGGGCACGCGGGTTCGAGCCCTGGTCCGGGAGGATCCCACATGCCGCGGAGCGATTGGGCCCGTGAGCCACAATAACTGAGCCTGCGCGTCTGGAGCCTGTGCTCCGCAACAAGAGAGGCCGCGATAAAGAGAGGCCCGCACA
The DNA here is from genome assembly GCF_949987535.1 of Balaenoptera acutorostrata. NCBI lineage: Eukaryota > Metazoa > Chordata > Mammalia > Artiodactyla > Balaenopteridae > Balaenoptera > Balaenoptera acutorostrata. The sequence goes on along the minus strand of NC_080065.1, from coordinate 75,018,649 downwards.
CCGCGATGAAGAGTGGCCCCCACTGGCCACAACTAGAGAAAGCCCTCGCACAGAAACGAAGAGCCAACACAGCCATAAATAAATAAATAAATAAACCCAAAGTTTAAAAAAAAAAAAATATTCAAGAATAAAAGTAAGTGCCATTCCAAATGTAAACCAAGATTTTTCTGGATGAGTAGTTTTAACTCTACATTATAGAGAATGTGGCCTCCATTTTGATAAAATGGTAAATGAAGACCCAGCAAAGTGTCTGAATTAATTTTCACGTTTGAATCAGGTATTTGAAAACAGAAGACCCAATAAAGGAGGAAGTAGAAGGAAAGAGGAAGAGGAAAAGAGGTGGGAGGTTGTTTTCAAGAATATCAAAGAACCATTTCAATATCTATTGTAAATGTTTATTTCAAGCTGAAAGTGGTATAGAGAGGAAGTTTATAAAGAATTCAGGGGAAAGAACTGATTCAACCCATGAGTTTCCTTACTCTACCAAATAGAAGTTATTTTCTTCTTTTTTGCATACAATATTATTTTAGGAATTCTATATCCTTTTTTAAAAACAGGAATTAAAAGCAATATAATTTAGAAACTACTGACTTCTTAAGTTTCTTCTAATCCATAGAAATTCTCTTTAGGGGAAAGGACTCTCTGTAACTAGTATTCATTCAATACTTGTTTCTTAAGGAAAAAAGCAGTAATAACAACAAAAATAAAATTGTCAATTTTATTAGAATGCTTCCAGCAAAATGAGCTTTGTCCCTATCTAGGTAGCATGAAATCAGCTGACGATTTAAATAAATGCTAGTAACAAAGGCAAGTAGTTACTCTACCAAAGAACCAGAATTGAAGAAATAATTAAATTAGTAGAAATTTCACTCAAACCAATTGATTCTACAGTTTTATTTAAATGACCTGGTAATAATCTTTAATAAAAGAACACATTTTACTCTAGGCAGAATTAGAGAGTGGAAAGGTTAAAAAAAAAATTCCTCAGAGGCAAAAGTAGTTCAAACTGGCCAAATCTTATTAGAGTGAATTTCTGGAGGGTGTATAAATTATTTTGCAGAATAGTATAACAGTATATTAAATATTATTCCAAATAGGCCTTCAGTGTTTAGCAATAGTTTTTCTAAATAGAAAATATGTAATAATTTTCTTGTAAAAGAAGTTTGATCAAGATCTCCAATTTTTGTAATTAGGTAATGTGTTGCTAATGTGGCTTTTTTCCAAATTTAAACCCAGTCACTTGCATCGGTATTTAACTGATTCACTGACAGCTTGTTACATGATCCAAAAGTCAGTTACAATGCCTTCTAAGAATTTGTACCAAGGAAACAATTTTTGTTTCAATCTCATTCAACATCTTCAAAATCTGTTACTTAAAAACAGAGTAATATAAAACATTTTTCTTTCTGTGCTTTTTTAAATTTCATATAAAATGAGGAATTATTCAAATAGGTAAATATGGTTCCCAGTTTATAAAGTGAATATACACATTAACAACAAAAGATCATAAAGAGAAATTAAGGAAACAATCCCATTTGCCATTGCCTCAAAAGAATAAAATACCTACCTAGGAATAAACCTACCTAAGGAGGCAAAAGACCTGTACTCAGAAAACTGTAAGATACTGACGAAAGACATCAAAGATGACAGAAATAGATGGAGAGATATACCATGTTCTTGGATTGGAAGAATCAATACTGTCAAAATGAATATACTACCCAAAGTAATCTACAGATTCAATGCAATCCCTATTAAGTTACCTTTGTACTATACTACAAAGCTACAGTAATCAAAACAGTATGGTACTGGCATAAAAACAGAAATATAGAGCAATGGTATAGGATAGAAAGCCTAGAGATAAATCCATGCACCTATGGTCACCTAATCTATGACAAAGGAGGCAAGAACATACAATGGAGAAAAGACAGTCTCTTCAATAAGCAGTGCTGGGAAAACTGAACAGCTACATGTAAAAGAATGAAATTAGAACATTCTCTAACACCATACGCAAAAGTAAACTCAAAATGGATTAAACACCTAAATGTAAGACTGGATACTATAAAACTCTTAGAGGAAAACATAGGCAGAATACTCCTGACATAAATCACAGCAAGATCCTTTTTTATCCACCTCCTAGAATAATGAAAATAAAAACAAAAATAAATAAATGCAACCTAATTAAACTTAAAAGCTTTTGCACAGCAAAGGAAACCATAAACAAAATGAAAAGACAACCCACAAAATGGGAGAAAATATTTGCAAATGAAGTAACCGACAAGGGATTAATCTCCAAAATATACAAAACAGCTCATGCAGCTCAATATCAAAAAAAACAAACAACCCAATCAAAAAATGGGTGGAAGATCTAAACTGACATTTCTCCAAAGAAGATATACAGATGGCCAACAAACACATGAAAAGATGCTCAACATCACTAATTATTAGAGAAATGCAAATCAAAACTACAATGAGATATCACCTCACACTGGTCAGAATGGCCATCGTCAAAAAATCTACAAACAATAAATGCTGGAGAGGGTGTGGAGAAAAGGAAACCCTCCTACACTGTTGGTGGGAATGTAAATTGATACAGCCACTATGGAGAACAGTATGGAGGTTCCTTAAAACACTAAAAATAGAGCTACCATATGATCCAGCAATCCTGCTCCTGGGCATATATCTGAAGGAAACCATAATTCGAAAAGATACATGTACCCCAATGTTTACTGCAGCACTATTTACAATAGCCAGGACATGGAAACCTAAATGTCCATCGATGGAGGAATGGATAAAGAAGATGTGGTACATATATACAATGGAATATTACTCAGCCATAACAAAGAACAAAATAATGCCATTTGCAGTGACATGGATGGACCTAGAGATTTTCATACTGAGTGAAGTAAGTCAGACAGAGAAAGACAAATATCAAATGATATCGCTTATATGTGGAATCTAAAAAAGTGGTACAAGTGAACCTATTTACAAAACAGAAATAGAGTCACAGATGTAGAAAACAAACTTATGGTTACCAAGGGGGAAAGGGGTGGGGAGGGATAAATTTGGAGATTGGGATTGACATATACATACTACTAGATATAAAATAGATAACTAATAAGGACCTACTGTATAGCATAGGGAACTCTTCTCAATACTCTGTAATGACCTATATGGGAATAGAATCTAAAAAAGAGTGGATATATGTATATGTATAACTGATTCACTTTGCTGTACAGCAGAAACTAACACAACATTGTAAATCAACTATACTCCAATAAAAATTAATTTAAAAAAATAAAGTGAATATACATCTTATCTGGGGTTCCTGGGACTTGAAACTCTCCAGTATATCTCTTTGATACTACTATCTGATGGAGATAGTGTTTAATAGATTTGTCTAAATAGGAAGAATGCTTGCAAGGCTTAAAAATATCACCACACTTTTCTATCCTTACTGTATCAGCTAATTATTTTGAGCAAACCCTCAAAGAGTACCTCTTACCTTTTATAAATATTCTAGGTGCAAGGAAAACATATGCAAGGAAGAGATATAACACGTAGCCTATACTCTTAAGAAACACACAGACCAGACTGATACATGGCATATAATGTAATACGGAGTGATGCCACTGAATATAGTACAAAAAGTGGTATGACAGAGACATGAACAGGATATAATTGGTGGCCAGTGGAGGAGCATTTATCTCTGATGTGAGATGTAGACAATTATTCAGGGAGAGGGGTTTTTTTTTAATGAAATCTAAACTGAGTCTTGAAGATGAAGTTGAAGAAAGCCAGGTGGACAAAGTAAAGATGTTTTTCAAGGCTTAGAGGTGTGGAATTGTAGGATACATTCAGGGAATGACTAATCATTTTATTTTGCTGGTGGGGACATATTTAGAAGCTGCTGCTGGTGAGAATAAATAGACAGCAAAAGTCAGATTATAAAGCGTCGTCTCTGCTGAGCTATGGACATTTTATTTTACCCTGAAAATTATGGAGAGCCTCTAAAGGGCTTTAGGGGGATGACATGAATAGATGTGCATTTGGGGGACTGCACTATGGCAGGAGTACGGTACAGAAGTGTGTGATGAGCAGTAGAAAAATTAGCTAGGGGTCTCTCTGCAATAATTTAAATTTGGAATAGACTACTGACATTGAGAGAAGAGCAGGAAATAGACCTGAGATATTTAAGTAGGCTGTGCACCAAGGCTTAATCATGAATTAGAGATTGAGGGAAAGCTGGAGGAAGAGGGGATTAACAAGCAGGTTTCTCGCTTGGGAGACTGGTTCCAGGGCTATTGCTTTGCATTACTTAAAATCATTACTTTTTCTCTAAAACTATCCCTCTATCCATTTATTCCTTTGATATCACACTCCCCTTGCCCTCATCAGTGAACAGCTGGACAGATGAAGTGTCATGAACTACTCTCCTTGATTCCAGCTAACTATATACTTTCCACTAACACTTCACTGGTTATATTACCTTGAGGAACTTTTCATTTACCTGGCACTCTTAAATACAGTGAAGAGTTTCTACTTATAGAAAAACCAACCAGAGACAAATTGTGTTATATGGACCTGTGACATTGGAAAGATTTAAGACATAATCATTGATATAACAGAACATTGAGATATTAAAATATGTTGTACAAATTTTCTGGAAATTCCGCAGAAGGATATATCCAGATAACAAACTAAACTTTTCTTCATCCAGAAAACTATAAATTTAGGACACACGTTCAGTACAGATGAGACACGCATCTCTGATACACTTGATAAATGTTGACTATTTCAGATACACTTTTAGTTCTCTGAGGCTGTGAACCAAGAAAAATTATTATTCCTGATGCAAATATGAAAGGACAGTATTTTCTCAATAGAATTTCACCTGATTTTTTATTAAATTATTTTACCTAATAGTATCTTATAGTATAAACTATATTTTATACAATTATATTATATTTAACTTAGCTTAGCTCAGTTGGTTAGGATATGGTTATTGTAGTAGAGGTTGAAATTTCTCATATTATTCATCCTACTGTTCCTTCCTTTAGTTACAGACCCTCCCTGCATGGTTACCTGGTTATATTCTCCATTGCCCAGCATCCCTTCCAGCTACTTACATCTTATAACTAAGTTCTTTCCACTGGGATATGAGGAGATATATGTACAACTTTCAGGTCTTGTCCTTAATTTGTCTTGGTCACCTCTTTTTCTCTTCCCATTGGTTAGCAAAAGGCAAGAATAGGAAATTTTCTTGGACGCAGAGATAGAAGCTCCATGACAAAGAAAGCGGTGCCAACCCACCAGTGTGGATTCTGGACTATCAAGTTGAGGCTGACCACACTGACCATCTTCTCCTGCAGCATTATACGAGAGAAAGAAACGCACGTCTACCTGCTTTATTTATTTTATTTTTTTTGTCTCTCTGTTACAGAAGCTTATTCTGTGTCCAGACACATACTACTGATAATGACAACAAAGTCTTCAGCCCCAGTGTAACACAGTCAGTGGTCTTCACACACGAGCAACTATCTAAAACACGTCATAAAAGGAGCACATTTTACAAAGGAACTGGGCAGGGTTGAGGGCAGAGGGAAGGGGATCATGCCGACAGATAATTATCAGGGCTGGAAAATAACGATGAACCACAAGGATTGTTCTTGTTCCCACTTCCCCCACCCCGCACTCCCAAACTTTCACTAAGTCCAAGCTCAACATTTAGGAACTGAGTATGCGGAAGATGGACCGTCAGGACAACATTCTATCTGGAATCCGAGACTGGTTTAGGACTCTTCGTTACACTGATAATAACCCATAGGGTAAACACCTTATGACTGATGAACCACTAAGTACATATGTATCAAAAAACACTGAGTTGACATGCCTTCCTTGCACTGAGTAAAACCTAAAAACAGGGACACAGCTGGTCAGGGATGTGGTCATTTGGACTTTCCATTACAAAAGAAAAAAGAAAAAAAAATCCTCACTCATTGTCACTTCTTGCCTCCTACAAACTACATTTGGATTTTACACCTTTAGACTATGACATCCTACTTCTAAAAACTAAAATGTAAAGGTTTGGGCGGTATTATTCATCAGCTTGTTTAAAAAATCATTTGAATTCATATTTATAGCATCATGCAAATATAAATATCATGAGGCAAGAATAAACACTGTGCCTTAAAGTGTTTCATTCCAAGAGTCTGTGGAAACCTTTAGAAGTGGGCAGTAGAAAAATCACACTGCCTGATTTTATTTATGATCTACCCCTTGAGGAGTGGGCAGACAAGAAAATTTGTGCATTTCTTCAGAAGTCAGCTTCATCCGGGAATAGGACAAGGTGTGAAACTGAGAGCAAAGTCTCAAAGTAATGAGGTTGACAGTGGAATGTGAATTAATGTAATGTAGATTATTTTTCCCTTAGTTCACAGAGCCTTCAGAGCTACCAAAAAACTCATAATAGAATACCCTCCAAAAATACAGCTGATCTTCACTTCACAACATTTCAGAATTGATTATCATGATTTCAAGATGGTATATGGGTTACAAACGCCCACATTAGTCTTTTAATAACAACCTATGGACCCAGAAGAGGTTAACTGAGAGCCTAATAATTTAGACCCTGATGTGTTCAGCATTTCTGCAAAACTTGAGTGGAAGTGTGTGCCTTAAGAGCTTAATGTTGACTTTAACAAAGAAACTGTAGTTGAATACAATTGAGCAAAGCATGCAAAGTAAATTATACTACTTAAAAAGCAGAATGAGTTAATACATCTGGGTAATTTATCACTGGTTTTACTGAGATTAAAAAAAAAGTCTGAGAAAGAATATGACTATTTTCATAGTGGAAGAAAGAAGTACTGGTTAACTCTTTAAAGAGACTTGCCTATTGGAGACTTAGCTATCAATTCCAAATAAATATATTTATCAGCACAAAGAAAATATTCTTGTACCACTTAATAAGATTTATTTGAAAGGAATTCCTTTAGTTTCTCCATCATTTTTTTCATTATTCCACACTGAAATGGCCTTTTTAAAAAATTGAGTGATTTACTCAAAATCCAGAATTTTACTAAAGTTAGAATTTTAAAATTTAGTTTTCCCACCTTTTGTTCTTTTTTGCAATACAAGTGAGATGGTGGAATATGAAGAGAAATATAGATAACCATATTGAGAAAATATCTTTTGAAACTGTTACTTCCTTGTCAGAACAAACATCCTTATTAAAGGGACACCAGTGAAATTATAGGAGAAGAGTTATAGGACAAAACATAGAAATTAGTAGTAGTTGTAGTTATATTGTTCAAAATGACTGCTTAGTTTTGAGAAACTGTTTTACTTTGGTTTGGCTTGAATAGAGTATCAGGGATGATAAACAAATAAACCTATTTGGCTAGAAGAACAGATAGCAAAATAAATTAATATATCCAGAGACTGAGTGATAAAAACTATTTCTTCCTTGATATTACATTTTTTCCAAAGAATCTAAGAATGTTTATAATGATCATCTTCACTTGGAAACCCTTTATCTGGATGGCAGGAACTCAGCCTGAATTAAGTATACATCATTTATGCCTCATAATTTTAGTCAAGTTCTTAATATTTTAATATAGAATCATCCTTTGTTGGCATAAAACAAAAAACAAAAGAAATAAGTAAAATATAATGTATATTTATCATAATCTGAAATAGGCAAATTTGTTATTTGGATTTTTTTTAGAAACCTGCAGATGTATCAATATCAAATTCAAGGATAAAATAATCTTGAAACTTACTAAAGGACACATAACTCATTTGGTCTAGTAAGATAGGGATGAAAATGATTAGGAAAGGCACCCGTTTTTTCCTTAGTAAATAAGTGTTTTAACATGGCTCCAGGATTTTCCCTGCTTGATAAATGAGCACAATATGTAATATGGATAAATATTGAGACCGAAGTGTTTCAGTAACTACAAACATCTTAGGACTGGAGACACAATTACTGTACACTATATATTTAAACTACACACTCCAGTTCCTATATGACCAACTAACAATGGACTTGTCAACTCATATATTCTGTTAACTTGGCCAAAACTGAACTCTTCTTCCCTACAGAAACAGCTTCTACTCCTGTCCTTATTTTATTACTGTTATCACCTCTCTCCTATTTTTCTGGACTAGAATTATCCAAGTCATATTTGACTCCAAATTCTTCTTCACTCACCTTTTTCATCCACACAGTAATTTACAAAAGTTTACACATTTTTCTTTTCATGCTCTGCAAAATCTGTTTCCTCCTTTCCATTCCAACTTCCATTGCTTTAGTTCAGAATCCTAAAATTTCACCCTTGAACTCTTACCTATTTTCCAAACTTTTGTCTTTGCCTGTAACACCTTTCTCTTTAAAGGCATTCTGTACATTGTTGCCAAACTCATTTTCCTTAAATATCATTTTCATCACACCACTTTTGTGTTTGATAACTTGGAGACCTTCTAGTCCTTGATCTTAAGTGTCCTAACTGTGTGATACTGGATGCACAGTATTACTCTCTGGTCTCCGTTTCAAGTGTGAAAATGATGGTGTTGGATTAGATAGTCTCAAGGTCCACTCTGCCATGTGTGTTAACCTCAGATTATGTAATCCTGATCCTCCCACTATCTATAGCAGAAGTTCTCAAACTTGGCTGTACAGTAGAGTCACCTGCTGTATCGTTATTTTCCACTGGCTCCCTCCCATGCATTCTTCATCCTCTCTACCCTGTTCTGAGCCCCAGGAGGATAACCCCTACACAATGTACCACCTGGATTCCCGTGCCCACTGGGTTTGGCCAATGGGAGGCCTTGAGAGAAGACAGGTAGACAGAAGGAGAGAGATCAGAGTATTTTTTCCTAAGTCTTTTTCTGTTTGGGAATCACATCTTTAGCAGTAGTTTTGTCCCTACAGTTCTGGCCAGGAGGCTAAATGGATTCCAGATGTTACTAATTTCTGGCCACCTTCTCCTTAGCACTGGGTCTGTTGTATTAACCTTGCTCACACTTTAACAAGATATCCCTTCAATAAAGTCTTTTCATTTGAATCTTTTTTTTTTTTCTGGAACCCTAATCAATATATGTGAAGAGATTTTTTTTAATACAATGCTCAGACCTCACTCCAGACCAGTAGAATGAGAAACCCTGGGTGTGGGTCCCAGGTAGAAGTACTGTATAAAATCTCCTCCTTGTAGGTTATAAAGTTCAAACATATTATATCCCATTCAAGGCTATGTGTTATTTGATACCAACCAATCTTTTCAACCAAGCAGATACTACAGGAAAAAAAAAATCTCTCACAACAAAACTTGGCTAGGTGATAATTTTGCCAATAGGCTAATTTAAAGAAGCATAAGCAAAAATCATAAACAAATATAAATAAATATAACACAAATTGGACCAACTGCTTACATGCTAAAAAAAACTGTTTCCCAAATGGAACAATAAGCAGAGTCAGGAGGAATTACTGCAACAAAAACTGGAAAGAGGTGATTTTAAAGTTAATGAAATATATTAAAAAGGGGAGATCTTTCAAGCTATCCCATTCTTCTTATGTATCTCATACTCTTGAAATGCGAAGTCTCAAAACATCATTTTCACAATATTTCAGTCAAGTATGTTTCTCTTTCATTTGATCAGTTATTAAGAAGTCTCACATATGACCTGCATATTCTTTCGCCTGCCTTGATTACCATTGGTTTACACGCTAACAAGCAGAGAATTGGACCCATGCGTTTGTAGTCAGGGCGAAAGGAAGAGATACCACCTTTCTTCAATTACACAGGGACTGGTGATGCTTGGGATGAACACGTGGTAGTTAGTGCCTTTAGTTATTTACAGATCTAGGACTCTAGGATGCTTTTAAGTCTTGATTGTCTGACAGATAACTTCTTCCCCTGTGCCCATCATAAAGGCCTGTTTCAGCTCCTCTGATCTCAGCTGGGCAGACACTGTTAACTGCTGTTGGGAAGCGGTTTCAAATCAGCAGGTCAACACAATCTTTTGAAGACAGGGCCATTTATTCAATAGTTAGAGTGCCAACCACAAGCAACCAGAGCAGCATAAATTTGATGTCTGGAGCTGGTCATTGAAACAGGGTTTTACTGGATGTGGTCTTCAGTTGAGTCAGTAACATCACAGATAAAATGAAATGATAAATGTGCCTTCGTGGCAGTTGTATAATTTATTTACTCCAAATCTATATACGGAATAGCTGCTTGAGGATTGAATGTTTTATTGCAATTTGTTCTGGCACCATTGTCTCTATCTGTGTTTGGTTTAGGGTGGGGCAGAGCATACGATGGTGTTGACAGCTATGAGTAATTTACCTGGAGCCCAGCAACTAATATCACCATTGGGTTTTACTGTTCACAAACATAACAGATTTGGATGAAGAACTCTGTTACTTTAATTTCAATGCCTTAAAGAAGAGGCAAATGGACGTCAGTTTTAGTTACAGTCTTTTGCCAGAAGAACTAAATTGTTCCAGTTAGTGACTTATTTTCTAAGGAGGTCAGCTCTTCCATAAAGAAGAACAAGGTGGTAATGTTTGATTAATTAGGCCTGAAATTTTTAAACTTAGCCAGTTTGGTCAAGTGTAAAAATGTAAAACACTTCTCAGGAAAAGAACTATTTGATTCATAGAGAATTTTCCTCCAGCATGAAACTTGTAGTTTTATGTTTATCAGAATGTATTAAGTTGTCATTAGTACTGGACAGTGAATCAAGTGGTAACTCTGAGGTGTCTAAAATATTCTAAGACTTTCGTTCCTCTGCCTGTAGTCAGATGTGAAAAAACTGTTCTCTCTTCAATCAGTTCCAAGGTCCAAACTTAGTGTTTAAGCAAGGTTGTGTCCTGTGGAAGGTATTTCTTCATGCTAGACTTACTATTCATTACACAGGAAGATTACAAAACCGTGTAAATGAGCAGTGAAAGGAAACCAAAAAAAAAGCCTTTCTCAGTCAGTCGGAATGTGTGTTTATACTATAATCAAGACACTTGAGTCGCCTTAGAATGAAACAAAATCTCGGCAGGTATTGAGGGTCTTGGAAGGGATTGCGTGACTATGTCATTAGAAAACCATATATTTTTTTTTCCAGTCTTTGAATTCTCTAACAAAAAAAAAAAAAAAGACTTTTGGCAGAGAGAAGAATGGTATGTCTTCTAAACACTAAAAAATTCTCTCAGAGGCCTTTCCAAGATGTTTTGGACGGCTCCCTGCCTCTCCTTCTCTGGCAGCCCGCTCCTCCATCAGTGTTTGCAGAAGGTCAATAAAGCCCGTGCAGGCAGGCACCGTGGAGTGCATGTGTGAGAAAATCTGCTGTGTTGCGGTAAACGCAGTGTCCGCAGATTCATCAGGAATGCATTTGTTCCTGGAAGTGCTAGCTATTCCGGTAACTGGCTGCCGCCAATGTTTTTAACCATATCCTCCACTTTTATGCAGACGTTACAGGGCAGAAAACCAGTCTTCTGTTCTCACTGCCTGCATCAATTTGTAGTTTGTTACTTGATCGGCTCGTTTTACCTTTCGTCTGGTGTAAAGGGCAGTCTGGGACACTGCAGTTATGTCTGGGGCCTTCTTATTAGACTTTATGATGAAAAGGGGCTCTCTAGGGTAAGGAAAACTCTGAATCTACTTATTCGGCTCTAAAGAAAATAACGGGCGTAAGGAAGAGCTGAAAAATTGTAGGCAGTGTGAAAATTGGAGGAAAATAACTTCTGCCTTCCAGATTTTCTCATACATAACAATAGGAAAAAATTATATTTTGTGATTTCACTAACACGTTAGTAATTATTTTATTAAGAATTCTTTCGAGAACAGACTTGTGGTTGCCAAGGGGGAGGGGGAATGAGGGAGGGATGGATTGGGAGTTTGGGATTAGCAAATGCAAGCTATTATATATATGTATAACTGAATCACTTTGCTGTACACCAGAAACTAACACAACATTGTAAATCAACTATACTTCAGTAAGATAAATCTTTTACAAAATAATTCTTTCTTTTTCTCTCTGAGAAAATGAAAAAATACCTCCATTCTTTCTAAGCGACACTTTTGTAAGCTAGCCCTTCTGAATGTCAGTAGTACTAATACTGCTTGGAATCTATAAGGAGAAATTGGAAAAGGCAAAATGAAGTGGTGTGCTAAAAGGCCAGGATCGTGTGGGCATACACAGCAAAACAAACATTGCTACTTTTAACCTGATCTGACTGCCAAGATGAGAGGAGAAAACCCTAAATAAAAATGTTTTCTCCTTCTCTGAGGACAGCTCTGGTCTGGCTTTCTTGAAGTAATGTCACTGTAAGGGGGTGACAACACTGAACTTCCTGTGATAACAGTATCTGACACAACATGGCTTCAGCTGACTTGTAACCGGCGTGTTAGAACGCATGAGAAGTGCGAGGCCCTTCCATCACGAATGAAACACATCTGTCCAGGAAATACACTTCGCCATGCCAAAATGCTTTTAGTGTATCTGCCCCCTGAGTGCCCTCTCAAGCTACAATTCCCTGTCAGCAAGTACCCTGTAATTCCTTTCCTTTTATGTTGATGAAAGTCTTGATCTATTATGCCAATATTGCATACTTTCCACAGTCTCCCAGAAACTGTTACCCAGCCATGTGCACGGGAGATCATGCTCTGCTACTTAGACAACGAGTCTCAGCGAACAGCATCGGCCCTCGCAGAAAAGCAGTAGCTAGATGGTCAGACTTTCTAATATGGCTCAAGTTCCACTTTGGGAAAGAAATGAAAGAGGAAAAAAAAAAAGGACAATGGTGAGATGAGACACTAGAGAAGATAATGCCCTGCTTTTAGAGGGAGCCAAGAGGAGTGAGTCAGGAGGGATCTGACTTGCTTCATTCTCCAACCTAGTGGGTTCTGACTGTATCCAGTGAGTTTGGGTTAGGATGAGTCAGAGCTGGAAATCCCCCTGGGGTTGTATGTCCATTAGCAGTAGCAAAAGAGCCTCAGAATGAAGCCTGGATAACCCCTATCCCCATTCTTTGGAAAATCATAGGAGCCCAGGTTTTCTCTGTGTTCTAAGTTACTCAGGCATTCGGAAGTCGTCGCATTCACACCCCCTCTGAAGAGCAAACTGAATTCTTAAATTCAGGAGTTTTGGGCTTAGCACGATCCAAGAAGATTCACAGGAAGGGACCAGGTTAGAGCAGTTCTGCACTGCGCTGATGTTTACACCCACCATAGCGTCAGAGAGGTGAGGAAACCGATTCAGAGGTCGAACAACTTGCCAGAGGCTAGAGAGCTACTAGGTGGCAGAGCAGTGATTCAAACCAGGCAGCCTGGCTCGGAGTCCATGCCCCTAATCACCGCACTCTCACATTCCATGATCATTAAACACAAACAGAAACACTGTTGGTTAAATGACCACTGAGGTCACAGTACACTGATGATAAAAGCAAGAAGACAATCCATCCACTTCTGAACCCCTGACCACTTGTGGTTAAGCCTCTGAAACACAGCCAGAGGAGAGCTGAGAAATGTCCGTCAGCTCTTCTACAGCCCAAGCTACGCTGGACAAAATCCAGCCCTTTGAATGTGGCTTTTTTTAGGTTAATTATTTAATCTTTGGCTCTCCAACTATTCAGTGAAAACAAAACAAAGTCTCACATTCCAAATTCCCTAAATTGATACCTCAGATCCTATATTTTATATCCAGAACTGACTCAAAAGGAAGACAGTATCTTTGAAGGCAGCACTAAAGTTTCATCAACATTTTTCTTTTCTGATAAGACGACACACTGAAAAAACCTGCTTTATTACAGAAGTCCTCAACAGTTGCAAAAGTTTCAAGTATAGTCCTCAGTGGATGTTTCTCAATGAATAAAACAGGATTTGCAATAGACCTTTTAGCCTTCATACCCCAGGCATCGTGAGAGGAGGATAATAAATCCCATGGCACGGGTGTAATTCAGATTTCCAACTCCATATTCATATGATTGTTTAATATTTATTGACAAGCAGTATTTGTTGGAGGCCCAAGTCAGCCAAACATTTAAAATAATTTCCCTCAGTAGAAACTCTGGTTTGTAAAAATAACTTGGCAAAATAATTTATAAGTGATGTTCTTAAGTGATCAGCATGCCATCCAAGGAAATGTTGAAGTTGGGTGTGCTATTTTAAAGAAGGAGCACACAAAAGTTTCCAATACAATTTATTATGAGACAAAGTCATAGGTGGAAAAAAATACTTAATATTATTCTTCAGGTAGGTAGAAAAGCACTCCATTTAAAACATGTCACTGCAGGAGTGACTTAATTATCCATTTTGGCTTCTGAATTGTGTGTTCAAGCTTTGTAACCTTTTTGATTAAAAACAAACAAACAAAAAATCCTGCAATTTACATAGTAGTTTGGGGGCTGTTTTTAATAGTTAGGAAAAGGAAGCCAACTGAAGAATTAAGTAACCGTAAAGTAAGATGTGGCCCATTTTCTCTTTGATGTGACTCTAATTCTTTTATCTATTTATTTCAAATATGTATAAACACATATGTAACTAAATATGCAGTTACATAATCTGTAGCGATACTGACTGACTTCTAACCAGGGTACCACTTCAGGCACTGCAGGCTAAATAAGACGGAATCCCAGACCTTAAGAAATTTACAGCTTAGAGGGAAGAATAAGAGATGTATAAGAATAACTCCTATAAAAGGACTATGTGATAATTAACAGCTGATAATGTCAACAACAGATTTGAAGAATTCAAAAGAAGGAGCTATCTCATCTACTTCAAGACATCAAAATGCTTCAAGGAGAGAATGCATCTGAGAAGGGCTTTGAGCGATGAATGGGTAGCTCAAAATGGGCTTGGAAAGAGGTCCCAGGAAGTAGAAAAACAGGCCAAGGCTTGTACATGAGAAAGAAACAACCCAAAAGCCAAAAATTAAGCATGACATCAATAGGAAAAACAGTGGAGAGACAAATTTAACGGGAGTACAGTACCTTAAAAGGTTAAGGCAAGAAAAGTAAATTTAAACATCACAATGAAGAGTTAGCTTGGATTTCATCTCCTATCTTAAAAGACCTCTTGAAGAGGGTCATTGAGTAACTGGAGTTACCCTTTTTGCAGGTATGTCAAGCAGTGATTTGAAAGATGGATAAACTAGAAGAAAGACTAGAGACAGCAAAGCCCAATCAGAAGCACACGCACGTGTGTTAAAGTGGGCTAATATGATGAACCCTCAGGACCTAGAAAAGGCAACAGGAGGAATGGAGGAGGAGAGAGGATTTGCAATTCACTGTTGAGGAAGAATTTCGAGAATTTATCATCTGATTAGATTTTCAACCTGGGTTAAGGACAATGAATTCTTAAAACGTTTTTAAGCCTCGATGAGTAGAAGGAACATCCCAAGGAGAAGTATTGGTGCAAAAAAGTTGACCCTAATATTAAGCATCTATTTATCAGAGGCTGTAGGCAGTTCAGTGTGTGTGAGGCTGTTAAAAGAACCTCTCAAACCCCACCCCCGCCCCAGCTTACTCACCAAAGTAGATATGCAGCTTAAAATCACCAGAGCAGATGCATTTTCTATGATCAAGACTATTACTAAAAATATCCTCCAGGTTTTTTGTTCCAGATGAAAGTGCTACTTGGGTAAATTTGAGCTTTCAAGTTGAAGGTGCTACTATTGTTACTTAGATGTGTTCTTATTTGAGAGTGTTACTTCCTGTGGCGTGAGTGTTCCCCTGATAATACTAGCACGTTCTGCAGCCCCTCACAGATATTGGGGGAAAGTCTCATAGCCAAGATTGACAAGCCTCATGACTTTCCAAGTTAAGGTCAGACAGAGTGCAGCATTTTCTTGAGCCACTTTTTTCTAATAGTCTCAACAGAGCAGACTGCCATGGTCACTTACTGCTGTCACTTCTGAGTGATTGACAGCTATGTCGCTCAGTCTGTACTCTGATTCCAGCTCAGAGCAGTGCAAGTGCTAGTGATCCTGTATCCCACAGACTTGGACTCTAATTCCATTTTAGTTATGCTGGTCACAAACTCATTTAACCTAGGATGGAGTAATTTATACTTTAGAAACCTGGGCTTCATCAATCCTACTATAGGAGTTTATTTAGTTGTGTGAACTTAAATTTTTGGCAACTACCAAAATGGACATTCAGAAGTAGAGCTACATCCTAGTCTCCCTTCCCTCTTATTATCCAACCTAATTGTTAATAACAGTTAAATTTCCTAACTCATCACAGTGGTGATAGATTTGATAATTCCAATGATTGATTCAAAAATATACTTGGGGGCTTCCCAGGTGGCGCAGTGGTTGGGAGTCTGCCTGCCTGTGCAGGGGACACGGGTTCGAGCCCTGGTCTGGGGGGATCCCACATGCCGCGGAGCAGCTGGGTCCATGGGCCACAGTTGCTGAGCCTGCGCGTCTGGAGCCTGTGCTCCGCAAGGGAGAGGCCGCGATAGTGAGGGGCCCGCGCACCACGATGAGGGGTGGCCCCCGCTTGCTGCAACTGGGGAGGGCCCTTGCGCGGAAACGAAGACCCAACACAGCCATAAATAAATAAGTAAAATTAAAAAACAAATTAAAAAAACAAAAACAAAAAAAACCTGAGGAGGGGAGAGAAGGGAAGTTATAAAAAATATATATATATATATACTTGGGTACCTGTTGCATTCCAAGCCACGTAGCCAGATCTGAGGACTCACCAGAAATATAAAGAACAGTTTTATCCTCAAGTGGTTTATTGCCTAGGCAGAGAAACAAATATATATGTTTTTTTTGAGAATTTTTTTGTCCACAACTTTGAGAAGCTATCTTATCCATTAAGTGTTCAATGAAGCCTTAAGACAGTATAGGTTACCTTATAACATAAACTCATCAATGAACTTTCTAATTATTATTTATCTGAGCATTTTTGATAGCCTTTAGACTTCTAATGTTTCACGTATTTGCTCTCAGAAATCCCCATAATATTGAATCATCAGTTCCTGGACAGTTGTTTCTGGAGTTTTCATGTTCTCACTTAAATACAGGGGAATAAATGGTAATAGAAATATGGGGCAAAGCTGATCAGATATCAAGTGTCTAAGGAAGATATTCCTCTTGGCATGGAGTGAATTAATAGGGTGGTCACACTCTCTTATTATTTGATTTTAAGACAAATAGAGAACTCCTTCTTCAGGAGAAAAGAATTCCTGTTCACAGTTGAAGTTGTTATGACAAGGATGCGAAACAGCTCAGGCAAAAGAATGGTCATTATGCCCTCTATGAGATCAAAAATAAAATGCACCTAGGACTCTGTCTTAATAAATAATCTACTTTCTGGACCTTGTTACTCTGGCTTTTATCTACATCTAGGAACTCTGAAGTTATTGCACTCAAAGATCATATTTTTATCATTAATTATCTATAATTGATTAACTTCTAATTAATGGGTTTAGTTTAAATAATTATAAAATACAATTTTTCCCCTATTTTACAAAGAATTAGAGCTGAGGCTATTAAATAGTCTGGGGGTATAATCAGGAAGGGACTTTATTGTTCTCCAACCACTGCCTTTTTTTTTTTAAATTTAATTAATTTATTTTTTATACAGCAGGTTCTTATTAGTTATGTTTTATACATATTAGTGTATATATGTCAATCCCAACCTCCCAATTCATCCCACCACAACCACTGCCTTTTTTTTGAATTTTATTTATTTTTTTATACAGCAGTTTCTTATTAGTCATCAATTTTATACACACGCTTCAGTGTATACATGTCAATCCCAATCGCCCAATTCATCCCACCACCACCACTGCCTTTTAATATACCATGATAGATCTACTTTCTGTGCTCTTTGATAATAACTTGGGCATAACTTAGATTTCCAATTACTTTCATTTATAGGAACACCCACATTATGATGATTTATAGATAGATAGATAGATAGTTGATAGATAAATAGATAAATAGATTTTGGACTTTTAAAAGTCCAGGGTCTACTAAATAAAAGCTTCAATCTCATATGCAATTCATGGCTCTTTTCCTCACTCCCTTAAGTACTAGATTTCCTGCAAAGATAATGAAGGTTCATCTTCAGGGCTCTGAACTTTCAGGGGCCTCTTACCAACCTATAATTCTGTGTTCTACTCTTTAAAGACAATTCCCCAAATTGTGTAAGACCCTACAAAACCTAGATTCCTCTATCTTGGCAATATATGCTTCAAGGACATGTAGGAAGGCGTAGGGGAGCTAGTCTAGTCTTTGATTGCCCTCTTCTCCCTCACTCAGTTCTACCCCTCACTCCTCCAGCATGAGAGCAGAAGAGGGGGGCTTACAAGAAAGAAGTACTTAGTAGCAACTGCTGGCACTTTCCTCTTGGCTGTAGATGCCCTCTCTGGGATAAACATGTAACACTGGCTCTCTCTTGGGGTAGACTTACCTGACATGGGCAATGCTCTCTCTAGATGACCTCAGAGGACTTCCTACAAACCACCTCTCCTTTAGTTCCTGGGCCCTGCAGTCCCTACCACAGCCTCTTCTGCACAACTGTCAGGCCAGCCTCCTGGGTGGGGGCCCTTTAGATAGCTCAGGTCTGATCACCTGTTACGACATCCACTTGGCTCACAAAAATCCTCCACAGCCTTGCCTAACAGCGGAGGTATAGGATGCGAGACCGCTGCCCTCCCTTTCCTTCTCATCTCTCCAACTGTCTCTTTATCTACTCAGATAATATCAAGAGGCACACCACCCAGTCAACTGCATATGCAAATATCCAACCAATAAATGAAATGTCAGTCTCTCTCTCTAAAATACACCCCCCAAGCTCTAAGAGGGATTTCTTTGGAGCCCCTTTCACTTGGCTGAGTGAGGAGACGGTATGCAGTTTCTCCCTGGTTAAAGACTTCTAGTCTCACAAACTGTACTACTTCAATCACTCTCCTTGAATTTTTAGTCTTATCATTGTAAAGCCTGGTTGGAGTAATGGAGGTGAATATAAAGGACAAATCTGATGACTTCTGAGGGAGTCTTAGTTACTTGTTTTATTCTTTAGACTATAGTGTTATGTATCAATTATCAGCTTTGAGGTTTTATCTAAAATACTCAGATAATAGGAAGAGTCTCACTCAAATACTTTTCTAAATAAAAATTGTATTAAAAAGTGTATAAACCTTTAAAAAAATATATGGCCCAGTGGGGCTCAGCTGGCAGCAGGCATGAGGACACACTCAGCCACTCACTGATTAACCCTTCCATGGACACCAGTGCCTGCACCAAACCGGACACTGAGTAACACATATTTCCTGTCCAGCTGGCTCATCCCAACTCCTCCATCGCTTTCTGGTCTCATGTCCTGACGCGAGACTATAAAAGTCTAGAAGGTGGGACTCTGTGAAACACTGTGCTTTGCTGCCTGAAATGATGTAAATGATGCCAGTAACTAAAATTAGAATCATAGAAAAAGGAGTAAGTTGCGGGTGAAAGTGGAGAAGTGTTATTTGTGGGATTGATAATGATAATGACCAACACATTCTCACGTAGAAAGATGCACAAATAGAATGGTTCATTCCACCATAAAAAAAAATAGTTTATGGAACATTTTCTGTGCATCAGGTTCTTTGCTAGATATTACTCTCATATGACTCCTCAACAGCAATCTAAAACATTATCTGTGGTTAGCACACACACACAACTTGCAACATACAAACTAACGTCACACTTCATGTATCATCAGTTGTAGGCATAGAACTGGATAAGTCAGTGTGCATAATGTATCCCATTTGGGGGTTTCACAAAGTACAGCATTAGGAAATGTGAACAATACAATGAATCCAAATATACCAGATAACTCATTCTCTGTGATAACTGTGATGACAGATTCATCTGAAGTTCATCTACTGCCAAATAATTTTTCAAGAAATTTTGTTGAGAACCTACTTAGTAAATTAGACATCAGCTTTTGAAGTACTGTAACTTGGTTCAAATAACTGCATGGAGTGCTATCTCTGTTGCTCACTACTGTCTTTCCGGGTTTATACTGTTTGTGGCAATAGTAGGTGCTCATTAAATATTTGCTGATGGAATGAAAGAATGAGTGAATGAATAACTGAATAAACGAACGATATCTTCTCCCAACCTATTCAGTATCCAGGGCAAACTTGCGGTTTTATTGGAGAAATAGGCAGAGAGGGACCTTACCATAACTTGTTAAGTATGCTTTCTATTTCCTGGCATGGTTACCACTATGCACAGGATTACATATATATTTCCTCTAATTCGCAGCTTCCTCTGAGGTTTGTGACCCTATGTGGCAACTAAGCTTACCTCCTCTAAAAATGGACTAGTAACATTCCTGGAAAAGGTTCCAGAGCAAAGAAAACCCTTTCTTTCAGCTAACTCTTAAGGAATGAGTCCTTTTCAAACATGAAGGAACCTACCTCTAATTATCTGTGTTTTCTATTCTACCATTATATAGTTTGTTCCATCTCAAGTAAATCAACAACTTAATTAAAAATCCAAAAATTAGAATAGCTGTAACTTGCTCTGGAAATTAGCTCTAGGCTTGAACATAGCTTCTAGTTTTCACTTAGGAATTAATGATCCATTTGTTTAAAAAATGTCATAAAATTAAGCAATATTTTTACTGATTTTCTTGGCGAATGTAATGATGCAAGACAAAGAGAAAATTTTCATCAGATTGAAATCTTTAATACAGCAACATGTTCTAGATATTTTTGTAGCCTGTTCTTTATTTTTTCTAGCATATTATGAGAATCACAGTTCTTTTAAATGTAATTTTTGGAAAACATATCTCTAGTACTACATATGTAATACTGATGCCATGATGCTTTACATTTTCCATTGATTTTTACGATGATATTATCAGCAATACATAAATAGAATGGGGAAAAAAATAAGACAATGAGTAGATTTCTCCTGAGGACCATGCAGCTTGTCCTTCAGGAAGAATTAGAGGTGAAACTCTTTAACCTTTTATAGACTTTCTTTTCTCCTCATGAATTGATGAATTTGCCTAAAATGAGCCACATTATTACCACGGAGCTGCTATGGCAGTGACTTTCCAGAGGCACTGTTCAGGCCCTACTGCCTGAATTGATCATATGAAGCTTCTTATTTTCCTCTCATGATGACTTATTAACCTCCACCACTCCACAGAGCTGCAGAATAGGGGCCCACTGCTTCAAACCCTGGTCATTTGTATATATGGCAATGTCTTTGCCATATATATGAATGGCAATTTCAGAAGCAGCTTGCCTGGTGCTGATTTCCTTTAAAATTCTACTAGTAGCCAGAAATAAAAAATGACCACTTTTTTTTTTGCCCTTTCACTTCACTGGGGCTGCATTCAAGCTATTACTCATTTAATTCAAGTATAAAGATAAAGCCCACTGAATATTCAAGGTGAAAGTCTGGTGTTTTAGAAATTTTTTTTTTTTTTTTTACTTCAAACTGATGAATGTATTAATTCTCCACTTCACTTAGTATTTCCTAACCTTGGAAGGAGAAGGGTATCTCAGGAAGGTTTTATAATGATAAGAGTAAGAAGAATATATTGACAAGAAGAGATCTTCCATGTGATGCGATTTGCTAACCTCAGTGAATACAGTGAAAACACCAGAGACTTAAGATACTTGTAAAAAAGCAAGAGTAATATATATTTTGTAAACACACAAGAGTGCTGTAAATTGTGTTATCAATAAAACATCTTAGATTGTGTTTCTAAGGCTTTCCATATTTGAACTGACCCAAGTCGTTTGCCAGGGAACGATACCTCTAATCAGTCTCTGAAACTAACCAAACACACATTAAGCTGACTTTCTAACGGCATGAGCCGGATCTCCCTCCTCAGGACAAGTATGATTTTGAAACTAAGAAACTTTAGTTGGCCCTTCAAGAAGAGTGATTTATAGGAGTTGGTGTGAGGGAAAAAAGGAACCCTACTTTACCCAAAAAGGAGACGAAAACCTTGCCCGAGGCAGCATTGTGACATTGCCAATGTGAGAGGGTTGTGAAATCCTGAGTGTATGTTTTTGTGGTGATGTCTGAAAGTACTGGTTACTGTACTGATGTCTCGCTATCATGCATCTCTATTTCCGGATCCACTTCCTTATAATTGCTAATGAAAACAGAGCTGTGAGCAGAGCAGGGTATAGGTCTCTGCTTCAATTTGTCTGTTGTTTTCATTGATAGATGGCTTCCTCTGAAAGTTTCAGAAAAATTCTCTGCCACTTTTAAGAAAGAAAATAAATTCTGTCTTTTCCTAATTAAAGAAATACACTATGTTTGTTAAGGTTATTTAACTTTTTGTCATGTAAGCTATCAATTTCTTTATTCCTCTAACCCTAGGCATCCATGAAAACCAGTCTCTGACTACTAACGTGCATTCTGCAAATAATCAACAGACTAAAAATCACAGTAACTGAGGAAAATCAGGATGAGCCTAATAGTAGCCAAGCTCTAAATAGGACTTTAAAATAAAAATAGAACATGTGACTCAGAATACAGTACTAGTTCTTCATCTTACAGATGTTCCCAACCATCAGAGTCAGCATGGGCTATGACACTGGTAAGTGTGGGCTAGATGGGTAAAAATTTAGAGAGAATGAAAGGCTTTTTTTTTTTTCAGACTTTTCTTCCTATTATTTCATGTTACCTCATGTTTTACAGAATGCACAGAAAACTTTGTCTACTCATTCCTTATTTGCCTTAATAAATAACAAGCTTTCAGTGAGCCTTAAATTAGCAACAGAATGCATTGTTGCTCCCTTGTCTAATGGCATTTAGGTTTACAAAACACACCTTAGGAAACAAGTATCTGGCTTTAGTCACTTGCTAATTGTCACCTCATGAAACAAAACTCACCAATGATTTCTGTCATGACACACCATGCACAGGACCAACCAGAGAGAAAAGACAGCATCTCCAACCACGGAAGGGACACAACAGAAATACTGCCATGATATTTATATCCCACCTACTCAGAGGACCAATTGAGAAACTCCATATGGACTCCAGTTTGCCACTAGCCCACAGAATTGAAATCTCTTAACTGGCTTAAATTAAGAATTTGGGGATAAGTATAAAACTTTGAGGATATTTATTTTCATAATTTTAGGCAGTTTATTTTCATATAGTTCTTCTCATCCTACCTAATTCGCTTTTAGTTGACACATTAGGCAAAGGAAATGCATTCTTAGAAAGCTTATAGATGAGATGGCCAGGTATAATTGGAAAAAGTTTTTTAAAAAACACTATCAAATAGCTCTAAGGTGCATTAATGACAGAAAGAGTGTCTATATATCCAGTTTAAGACAAGAAAAAGAAGCTAGCCCACAGGGAGGTAGATTGGTTGATTTGAATTGTCTTAGAGAAGACTGAAACCCCTTCCTCTCACTTCTCAACCCTGCCAAATGGCAGGTGGTACAAGTCCAGTTCCCCAGTAAGTTCCTGTAAACAAAACTGCTTATTTATAGACAAGCTTCTCAGTACTGTTTTCAGGAGGTCAGTCAGACTGCAACTCAGAACCACCTATCAACTGCAAAGAAAAATAAAGACGTAAAATCCTGACTTCAGAACTGTGCTTTACAACTGGAACCAAGTAATATGACACTCTTCATATTTGGAGGACCCTCAGAATCACAATTGAGAACTGGTGTAAAGAGACAGAAGGAAGCCTGTGAGCCTCTGCTTTGGAACAAAAAGAAAACTGGGCTGACATCATGGAAATTTGCCAGCAGACCTAAGCAAAATTTGATGTATCTACTTCTCCTTTCTATTCTTTTTTCTTTCTGTTGGGCATTCATGGGAATCAGCCTTGAGGAATCACTGAGCCTCAGTGTACAGATAGATCATAAAGTGGAAAAGTGAGATTATTGAAGGCTTCCAAAAATTTTTGCCTTATTTACTTATATAAGTCAAATTAAAATAATAAAAATTCCAATGGCAATGCCTTTTAAATATATATATTTCAGTGTACCTTCATTTATTCTCATAATTCTCCCTCTGATACATACAGATATATACAGATTAACTCAGCATAAATTTCAGAAGGTAAATTCTTCAATTGTCTTAATCCAGACTTGTGTTACATATAGAAAAAAGTAGGAAGACGTATAGCTGCTTAGAAAGATTAACAATATGGCAGTTTTTAATGTAAGGGGTACATGAAATCACTTCATACATTCACCGATTTCTATTTATCAACTGTCAAACTCAAGGCATCCTGTTTGTTCTGAAGTGAATACAGTTGCAAAGATACATAAATATAATCATGCCCTTCAGGAACTAAATTTCACCAAAGAAATAAAAAGCAAGTTCCATTAAAGCAGAGAGATATATTTGCTCACTTCTGGCACACAATAGGTACTTGTTGCATACTTATTGAATGAATGTATAAAACATAAAATCAGATAATTCCAATATAATGCAGGATATAAATTCCAAACATGATTAAATGTAATGGGATTTTGGAAGAAGCAGGAATCACTGTTAGCTGAATGATCAGTAAAAATGGAGTTGTATAAATTGATAAGAATTTCAATTAGGGAATAGTTCAAAATGGGGAATCATTTGGTAGGCAGAAATAAGAGAGGAAGTCTCAGGCAAAAAGAACAAAAAGAGCAAGACTATCTGGGCATGGGGGTGGAATACAGTGTGCAAATAAGCGGTATCCAGGGATCGATTCAGTGTGAGTAGGTGGGGGAAGTAATGGAAGAGAATGGATTGGAGCCATATTACAAAGGCCTTGGTTGGTATACTGAGGACTTCTGGACCAGTGGACTCTGGGTTCCCTGGAGTGCTAAATTTTTTTGAGCACTCTCCATAATATATGCATATTTATGCATCGGGATTTTATGAATTAAATACATTATATTATGTACTTATCTATGTATGTATGTATATGTGTGTATATATATACTTATACACATATTACAAGTAGAAAATTTTAAGTATTCTATAGCTACTATACTTTTTAACAACACATTATAAATGTAATTAAATAACTTTTTTGTAAGTATTTGCTTAATATATGTCACTGTGTCTCCTGCTGAATTGTAATCTCCAAGAGAGCAGAAAACTTGTCGTTCTTGTTTTCTCTATACTGTAAGTGCTTAGTGCAGTATTTGGCACAGAGTACATGTTCATTAATTATTAGTTTGATGAAGGAATAAACTGAGCAGCTGATTGATCAAATATATTTTGAGGTGAGAATATACTAATCTAGAATTACCAAACATCCTTGACATTTCCCACTAGGGACTAACCATCTATCTGCCATTTTCTTACAAAGATAAACCTTCAGTCTTAAAATTATAAATGACAGACTCCATATTTAAAGAAAAGGTAGAAGACATAAGACTGCTCCATCTTGGAGTATAACACTGAAACTTTCTTAGTGTATTCCACACTTCTAAAACTGAAGAAGCATTTCCAAATTGAAGAAACAGCTGGTCCACCATAGGCATTTTCCCCCCACAGAAGCTGGATTAACAAAGGAATATGAATTCAATTTATAATTTCTTCACAAAAAACAGTCTCTCAAAGTGGGTTCCTTGGAACCCAGGTGTTCCAGTGGGATCTTTATTGGTTTTTATAGTATGAGGTTTGGAAAGGGAAGTTGAAGTGGGGGGACTCCACCCTGTTACTTCAACCAACCATCTCCAATTTTCTCTATTAATATAGGTACTTTTTATAAGATGCTGTTTGAAAAAAGGTGTTCTGGCAATCAAAATAATACTTTGAAAAAACACTGATTTAAAGTTGAAATCCTTTAGAAATCCAATAGATCCAACTAACAACTGTGCAAAACCCTGAGTCTTAAGAGTTTTGTTTATAACTTTATATAATATATATTTTATATATAATTACATCTAATAGGCTTGTTTATATTATAGCACACCTACTCTTTCATCTATGGTAGTTTTGCTGGTTAATACAGAGTAAAATAAATCAATAAAACTAACACTCTAATCGAAGAGTAGTTTTACCCTTACAAGTTTTCTGTTTGCCCTCCCAGGTCCATCTCTTCCCTTCTATCTTCTACCTATCACCCGGACTTCCTTGTTAGTTGGCTTCTGGTTGGGGGTCAATCAATGGAAGGCACTGGAGGGAGATCAGATTGTGGGAAGAGAAAGAGGTCGTGATTTATTTTTCAATCCCTACCTGCTTTATTACTACATCTCTGGTAGTAGCTGTATCCCTCCTTGGCTCCCAGGGGAAGACCCTTCACCACAGTTCCAGTTCTCATTGGGCTCTAGAGACACTGTTCCCTTCCCTTTGACTCCAGAGGGTAGCAACTTCCCACTGTTGCTAGTCTCAGTGTTCGTGCCAGCCTTTGTTTGTTCTCCTACCTCTCTCACATCTCTGTAACTAATCCCTTGTCTCTGTATTTGAACCATCTAGTGAACTATATTTCCTACGAGGACCAGGACTGATCCAAAATTTAAGCCTATTAAACTAGCAAGATCTCAAATACAGAAAGTAAAAATGCTATTAAAATGTTTTAATATTGACTCTTCTTTGTTTACCATGTTTCCAATATACTATGACACACAGTTTTTTGTTTTTTTTGTTTTTTTGCCAAAAACAACGGCTACCCTGCTCTTATAGACTATGCGCAAATAAGAACTATAGAAAAAACTGAATTTAATGTCATGTCAATGAATGTCCAGAAAATTTCTTACTTCAAAAATGAAGATTCAGAACTCTTCATTTTCCACCTGCATGCAAACCAATAATCAACAAGGCCACATAACTCACTTCACAAAGCCAGGGAAGATTCAGAAAATGTCCCTGAAAAATTTCAAAGAGTAACATTTATACATGTGCACATATGTATATTTTCTACACAAAAGCAGAATATGTTATTGTCAGAGGCCTAAGAGATGAGATGAGGCAACGACTCGTAGCAAAATATTTTCATCCAGGTATAACTGTCAGTTACTGTCTGTATTTCAGCGAAAAGTATAGCTGGTAAGCACCTTGATAACCGTAACCAGCATTTAACTCTAAAAAGTGTTGTCTCTAGAAACTCTGAGAAAAAAATAGATGACATGAACACTAAGAAACTTTAACAACACTAAATAAATAAAGAACATTACTGTATGTTTTGAACGTATTCTTGAAAAGAGATCATACAGAGAAAGTTTCCATAGAGCTTTTTTGAAAACACTGACTGGTTATTTTTACATAGCTGTAAAAATAAATAAATAAATAACATGCCTCTTTACAAAGGAATAAAGAGAAAATTCTTGTGATGAGTTTTTAAGAAATCCTGTTTTGAGAGAAACATTCAACAATCCACCCTATTACTTCAGGCATCTTAAAGGAGTATCTAAAAAAAGAAAATAAATATTAAAAACAAAGGTGATACTTGAATCTGTACTGGAAGTTAAATAATTATAGCACAACCATTTCTGAAAATCTAAGGTCTCATCCAGATCTACCATTAGTGAATGCAGAAGACATCTTCTGAGACCAGAGAGTAGAAGAAAATCAGATTACTGGCTTCTGTCTGCCTTGAATTTACAGAACCTACAGCAAAGAATACAAAACAAAACAAAAGGAACCCGCCAGACAGTTTAGGGCAATTTTTGTCTCTGTCAAGTAGAATCACAGTACTGAAATAACAGAATGTCTCTGTGGTTTCTTCAGTGATGCACGTGAAAGATGGCTGTGATTATAAGAAATTTATGAGAAATAGCAGTATCCTGCCCACAGTCTACCCACACCAAAGAGACAGAGCTGGGGTCAGAGGTAAACTTGCCTCTCCCGAGTTTCTATTGCAGAAACACCAAGACCACTGTGACTCTATGGCTCTACCCAAGATGTGAGACTGCTTAACCCACAGACATCACCAAATTCAGAAAAGCAGCAGTGGGTGCTCAAATGACATTATAAGTCACATGTGCCATCCTTGGCACTGAGAAGACTGATTAATAGGAGGACAGCTCCTACATAAAATAGAAAATATTTCTTTAAACAGAATTATATACAGAAACAAATCTCATGAGATATTAAAACCACATGGGGCCATTTTTCAATTTGATACAGCTATGTTCTTCTAATCCTGCAGTAATATTTTTTTCTTTTCACATATATGATAAATTCATTAAGGTAATCCTTTCATGCTACTTCCTAATTATGACATGATCCCTACCTACATACTTTTAATCTGGCTTCCACTATCAGCAATCAATTGAAAATCCTCAGAAAAATTTATAGGATTTATAGGATATATTTATTTTCAATTTTTTTAAGAGGATTTCAAAAATCCTCTAAATTTTCTTTGCAAGTTTCAACATGATTTACCACCACTTCCATCTATATTTCCTCCATGGGGATTGATGACACAGGATAGCCTTGGTTTTCTTTCTATCTCTTCAACCATGCTTTCTCCGACAACTTTCCCCTTCTCATTTCCCCAATGTCAACATGCCTACAGAACAGACATTTTAATCAGGGAATCAACTGCACATTTTGGGTCTTGACACATGAGAGGAAGCAGTTTGCTTTACGTTGTCAGAACCTCATCATCAACCAATTCCTTAAAACATCACTGAGATGGTTCTTAGGTTTTCTAAGATTGGGCAAAATAAAATGCTGTTTGTCATATTCTTACTTAAGAGGAGTTTTTGGTGAAGTGTGTGTGTGCGTAAAAAAACAGTCATGGGCAGACTCTTAGGCACGCTAATCAGTTTTTCAATTCAGAATACATCTATGATGCAAAAAGTCATTGTACAATTATCTATTAAGCACTAACTTGGGAATGTGTTAAATATGATAGAAATAATATTTATTCTCTAAGAGTTTTCCACTTCTTGCCTATGAAATAGTTAAGGAACAATGCAAGATTAGTAAAAGATTATGACTATTGGAAGAGAGTTAATTTAGTGCAGCAAACAAATTACCATGAATAAGAAACCTTCTTTCTCAGCCCATAGTTTCGTCTTGCAAGATTTGATGGTGTAGTTTTCATGGGAGACTTAGCTATTGGTGGTTTTCTTTTTTCATAGAGGGAACACAAAACATTGTTCTAAATTACTTTTTCTACCAAGTTATATCTGTCATATCAACTATGAACTTGTTTATATGCTTTGAAAGTTAGGTAAGCTGATCCTGCTTTTCCTGTTCTTCACCTGGTAAGCTCCTGGGGGGTGCGCCTATTTTCTTGGCCTCCTCTGAGTTCTAATTCCTGAGTGACCCCACTGAGTGAGTATGTGCTATAATATGAAATGCTATCTTATCATTAGGAGGAACCAATTGATCATGAAGAGATGAGTTCCTGAGAGGTCCCAAGATTTGCTCAGGTCAGACAGGGAGAGAGCGGACTCCTGAATGACATCAGGGGCAGAGTATCTCTTAGTCATCATGTAGTATTAAACTAAATACAGGTTTATGCTAAATCAGATATTTGTATTTTATTCTTATATAGATAAATGGTGGCAGCAATCAATATTTCTTTTATCAAAGAAAACAATGAATTGGGAAAAATTAATATCTAGTTTCCCAAATGGATTGGGAAAATATTAACTTTAACAGTAGAACCCATTAATAGAGCTCTAGGAAAACTTTCTGGAAAGGAGCTTGCAAACTTCTATGTTAGATTACAGAGTAATAAAGCTATAAAATATAAGAGATGGACCATGGCTTATACATTATTTATTCTAACCCTTTAATTTTTCAGATGTGAAAAATGAGGCTCAGATAATTTGGGTGAATTTCCAGGTTATATAACTAGCTATAACAGAATCAGGACTCAAGAACATGGGTATTCTGATTCCCCATTCAGCACAATTTTCCTTATTTAACAGTCTCTTCTGCTGTCCACTTACATGAATTTTTTTCTGAAACCATTGAAAAAGTATGAAAAGATTTTTCAGGTTTCAAAATGAAAGTGTTGAAGTTCTGGGTTGTCACTAATAGATAGTTGATTTACCCATCCTTTTTTCTGGCCCTTAGCCAGCTAAACCAATAAATTTTACTGAAAGAAAATAAAAACTGTTGCTCAGTAATGATCTTTAAAATTTAGTGGCTTGAAAAACATTAGAATTTCACTAAAAATTACTTAAACAAAATTCTTTTAATAGCCTTCAAAATCAACATCTGAACAAATAATTCATTGAGCTATTATATGACCTACAAGCTAACAGGTAAATATTTGGTATTCAAAAGGCAATAATTTGAGTTGGAATTATAAATGTATTTTAGAAAATCTGATTTTTTTTGAGATTTTGGTATCCATTAATTTTCGCCATTTTTGTGTATTTCAAATACCCCAGAGTTTAATGGTAGTATTCACAAACTTATTTACTTGCAGTTCTGCTTTTCCTTGAGGCATTTCTAAGCGCCCAAAACTATTAATAAGGATGAATAAATAGACACAAATGAGCTTCTTTTCAGTCATTTACAATTTAGTCTACTATGTGCTAATCCTGTGTCCTCCGTTAATCAACCCCAAAACACAAGTCTTCCACTGTGCTCAGTAGAGATGAGGCATACGTGGTGGAATTCAATCAAAATATTAATTTAGACATTTGGGAACCATCACCTTCTGGAGAAAACTATCAGGTAAAATACATTCATTTTCAGCCAAGCTAAATTCCCATGCCCATGAATTGCACAACCCTGTTAAAGTCAGTAAGTGTCAAAGTCTTGAGCTATGGACTAGACAACATTGCCCAATAACCACAATTAGGGTTTCCAGCATCTGCTGTTCCTCTTTTACAAATCTGAATTCTTCTTCCTATGCTATCTCTTACATACATTATTCATGCTGATGTTGAAATACTGACAATTTACAAGGAGAGTTCAGGAGTTTTGTGTAGCACTGAAAATCACTGCCCAAATAACAGAAGGAAAACTTACCCCAGGAAATTATCTCATAAACGTTCTTAAAACCCCATTTTATTATGGTGTGCTTTTAAAAAAATTATAGAAGAGTATTTTGTTAAATCTTTGGTTTGTCCTAAACTCTAAAACTAGATTTTAACCCTCAGTTTCAAGTTCCTTCACTCACTTGCCCAGATTTTACTTCTCTTTTTTCCTCTACTCCATATTTGTCCTTTAATCAGTTAAGTCTACCTACGTTGCAATCATCTCCCTTACTCCTGGCCTTCATTCTCACTTACCCTTGAAATATTTTACCAGTATTCAGAATCATCTTCTCCCCCTAATCCACAGAACTCTCAAGATACAACAATTTAATGTAATTGATATTTAAATGCAATGATCATTTCCACTAATCCACTCTATATCCTTCAGGAAATTTAATTCATTTTCCCCTTTGCTCTTTATAACACCAAAACAAAACAAAACAAATGAGATGAAAGTTCATACAACGTGTAAATCAGCCATAAAAATAGGTATTAGCCTTTGGGCCTTTCACCTGAAAGAAATGAAAGAAGACCTAGAAAGAATCAAAAAGTGTAACTGAAACAAAAATTTTAATATATTTCTCTTTATTAAAAACATTTGTTTGGTTTTTATGGAAATCTGAGTTTTTATAAAACTCTAAATATTATTGTTTTGTGTAAAACTATGTCTTCTCTGATTCAGAAGTCAAAGTTTTGGATTACCAAGAAGAAAATTAGATGTGGGGAGGACCAATTTTGCAGGGCAAATTGAAATTTTGAGCAAAACACATTTTGAAAGCTAAGAAAACCTGATATAATTATTTGTTTATATTATGCATTCAATTAATATTTACAAATATGCAAAACTCTTTATAGAGGAGATAGGAAGTCCAGGTACAGAGTATCATTTTCTGGTTAAGTACTGCGTGTACATCTTCAGTCGCTCTTAATAAATGACTCCTAGGGGTAACCCAAGATCTGTGGCTGAACCAAAAGATTCTCCATAATGCATTTTCTTGAGGCTTGTAATAAATGAACTTTTGGCTTGAGGAAGAAGTTGACTTGTTGATTCACTGATCTATTACTAAAGCTCACTCCCGGGGAATCTCTAAAAATATTTTTAACATTAAGTTAAGCAAAGTTTAGAAGGCATTCTAACGTTTTCATACACTCCTTCTATGCAGACCACATTTGTTTTCTGTGTAATCCTTTTCCCCTCCTAACAACAGCTGTAGCATTGTTTAATAGTCTAATGCTATTCTTAACTAAAATTACTAAATTACCTCTAAGAGAAGCACTAGAGGGGGCCAAAGAGTAACTCGGTGTGGGGTATTCCATTGGCCTGCCCAATGTCTTATCCATTCAGTACTTACTAAAATACATATACTTAAAGGAATCAATCAGATGATCAACTAACCCAAAAGCTCGCTGATGATCTACTACATATAAGGCATTATAGGAGACGATTTTTCAAGAATACAAAGAAATATGTTACTGACAGAGGATTTAACATTGCTACTTTGACTACCCTCAAGCAATAGTCAAGGGTTCATGACATGCAGCAATTTGTAATTTTGCTAAGGCATGAAATTGAATTACATGTGGCAAGAGGTGGGTCTCTAGCAGGAATCCTTTAGCTAGAGTGTGCTTAGATGACTGGCTCACATATCTTCTCACAGTGGTTTAGATAGTCTCTACTTGTGGTCAAGTTACTATGCAGTATTTCTCATGACATGATAAAAAAAACTATTTTCTTTGTGAATACTTTCCCTGAAAATAAAGTCAGCTGCTAGTTCTGGTGATGAAAATAAAGTGGAAGCAAAACTATCCAAGAAAGTGATGGTTCTAATCCACAAAATAGAAGTTTCATGGAGACAATTACATGCTAAACTGATATTCATGAATTTGGGACTGTGGTATCCCTCATGAATATTGAGGGTCTGCTATATAAAATAAAGTCCTTATAGTCAAGAATCATTTGGAAAAACATAAAATTCTTTATCAAGTTACCTACTTACAACCTACATTGTCTTTAGATCATTGCAGACATTAATGCCATTTTAATTACACCTTAAGATCAGGACATCCATGTTATTTGTATCTTAATATTGTGTACAAAATCACTCTCTTCTATCACACAAGATTTAAGGTACTGACTAAAACCAAAGTTAGATTTTTGGGGGCTGGTTGGGTTTTTTTTCTTAATTGTGGGTACTAGCTAAAACAGCTTAGGCTAAAATAAAGCTAAGAATCAGAAATACCTATTCCAATTAATTGTGGCAACAGATAACATAGACCTGGGCTAAAACAACTCCACAGAAAAGTGGGATTTGATATATTTTCTCCTGTTGCCTCAAACATTTCTTCTAGATAGAATAAGCCTGGAAACATTTTTTGAAGCCCAGAACATGGTGACAATATACATGATGTTGCACAATGGGAAGTATATGGCATATCTTGGCCACCTGTCCCTTACGAAGATCAAGGCCCATCATTTCAGCTTACGGCAGCTGTTGTTTTCCATCCTCCTTTCTTCCTGCTGCTGGTTGTAGATCCAGCCATCCAGGGTCTCCTAACCTTAGGCTGCTACTGTCTGTGGTACTTGTCCTTACTATTTTCACATTACGTAGGCTGTTTCTGTCCTTTCTCAAACTTGTAAAATAGTGCTCCTAATAAGGATTGAAAATCCAATGCTTGACTTCTTGAATATAAAGCTTCCTCTTTCCCTGGACAAGTACTCAGGGAATGGGGGGAAATGGGGATAAAGGAAGTAGGAAAGAAACAAGTCATTTATCTCTTAAAGTTTGCAAAGTACTTTTTGAAAATGAGAATTCTTTGTATTTTTAAAATCCTCTCCACCCATTAGCCTCAACACTACATTGCTGCTATACTTACACCTCGCTCGTTATGTATTTACTTTTTATATAACTAAGCAGCACCCTGTCATAAATGAAATATTCATGCAAAAAAAAAAAACCTGCTCAAAATGCATTTATAAAAAGAACATATAAAAACTACCATCTGCTCCCAATCCTAGCAAGCCCTTAGATACCCAAGTGTAAGCCCTCTGATTCCACAGAGAAGTAAAGCAATGTGTCCGTGATATATTCCTGAAAGCCAAAACTTCAGACTTTGTATTAAGATGGATCTATGAGCTCCGGCCATCAGAATGCTTAGATCAACATTGATGGGCTTAGATATTGCACATAATGAATGCACGTGCTAGCATATTGTAATGGGTAGTCATATCCGGTCATGTTGTGCTGAAATGAGCTGAAACTCTTCTGGGAAGTTGCAAAAGCATTTTGTAGCCTATTGATACCACAGTACTTTATAGTATGCCTTCCTTTAAAGAAAGTTGTCCAGACATTCCAGGGCTCCAAGCTGAAGTGTGGGCACTTGGATACCTTTATTGGTTTTAATTCAGCTAAGAAAGGTAGGGATACTTGTGATCTACTTAGGGCATTCGACTGCTCATACTTGGAGTATCACCAAAGCTACACATAATAAGATAGCATGATCTTCTCAGTAGTTTAATTTCTCCTAAATGGTAATTTGCACCTTTACAAGTTCTATGAACACTTTAAAGAAAGTCTCCCCTTGCTGTACCCTTCCCTTCCTATCCAGTACATTCCCACCTTCCTCAATGTTCAGTGCTATCCATTCTGAACTCTGTATATGGAATTTTCATGTTTTTTTCCCGAAATCAATTGGAATTAAGTCTGCCTGCAAGTAATCAAAAGGCAAAATAACAGTGGCATAAACAAAAAGAGTTTATTTTTGTCTCATAGGAAAGATATCCTGAGGCAAGCAGTCTATAACTTAGTGGTTCCAAGATCCTCAGGAAACCAGTCTCCTTTTTCTTGCTGCTCCATCACCCTCAGTGTTTTGACTTATGGTTGAAGATGGCTTCTTCAGTTCCAGTCATTCCATTGCATTCCAGACAGCAAGAAGAAGAAAGTTCTGCTCCTTCCTTTCTTAATAAGACTTCCTGGAAGTACCACACACTTTGGATATACTTTTTCGACTAGAACTTAGTCACATTGCCAAATCTTGCTACAAATTACTCTAGGAAACGTAGTCTTTTTGGCTTGACACATTGCCACCCGAAACATATTCAAAGTTCTTGCACAAAAGAGGAGGGGGAGAAGAGATGTTGGGATGGGCAACTCGTAGCCTCTGCTTCTCTTCCTCAGATCATATCATAACTTGCTGTTACACATCATTTGTTCAGCTTTAGATTTCTAATTGTCTTAATTAGTTAAATTATCCAGATGTTCAACATTCAGTAATCAAATTTTAAATAAAATGAAGATAAAAATAAATAGAGAAAAGTTCTGGGGTACATCAATAAGGCCCTGGCTCATTGCTACACTTCGTTTTTGTGTAAAGGCAGTTCTGAGACTGCCTTCAAATGACTGACAACACTTAATTACTTCAAAGAATATAGAATTAGGCCTATAAGTCTATGGCCAAGAATCTTGATGCTTTCCTCATCAATAGGATGTCCATATATTTTATGAACCAAACCAGAATACTTTTGAGAGTGTGAAAGGGGAGGTCATCAGTAATTACACTGGAACATCAGGGGTAAATCAGGACTATTCAGAAAAAACTAGGGTGTATTGTCACCCAGATCACCCTCCATACTGGATCCCTTCACATGCCAGACCTCGTATATACATCGGTTTACTATTATTAATTAACCAGTCATTTCTCATTGGAAATGTGTTAGGATATGAAGAAAACATGGCAGAATTGGACTACTGTACACATCATATCTCTGAGTTAGACAGAGTAGTGAAGAAACTAGTTAAAGGGTCCAGATTAGCTATAAAGTAACATAAATGAACGATTTCCAGCTATTTATCCTATTGTGAAGCCAAAATTGCTCCAGGAAATGGATATGAGAGATAGACATCTACTCCTAGTGCCCAGAATCTAGTTAAAAGGAATTTTTCTCAAGAATCTCTGAGTTTGTAGTATTTTTATCCATCATTCTGAATAGTTTGTCACTTTAATCAGTAACCTGTGACAGTTGACAGCTGCCAGTTGGGAGGACTGACTCTGGCTAAAGGCCAACCATAAAGAACAAGGCTGAGTGTGAGAGCCCAGGCTGACAAACTATTCCCAGTTTTGTCATGGGCCACTAACATGTTGTTATTTTTGAAAATCACCTCTGTCTATGACAGAACCTAACACCAGATTCTACCTCTTTCTTCATTCCCATATGTTTTTGTACAATTTTTTTCTGAAGCATATTTCTGTCTTATTGGTCTGGAAGCTTCCAAAGATGCTTAATGCTCAACTAAGGAGAAACAAAGGCACTAGTAGAATTTGGGTTAGTAATAATTATTAGAAATATTCCTAAACATTCACATTATACTTTCTTTGTTGTTTCTGAATTCTTCTTTCCCTAAGTGAGTTTAAGAGAAACTGTGTATCATGCTAGTTCAAAACATGGAGTTTTTGAGTCAGACTTCCTAAGTTAAAATCCCCATTCTGTCACTTTCTAACTGTGTAACTGAGCCTATCAACTCTCTGTAAAATGAGAGTTATTACCTCATGGTTTCTGGAATATTTATGGAGTTAATATGTTTAAAGTACTTAGAGTGCCTGGCATACAATAAGAGCTTTTTAAGTGTTTGCTATTTACGACCTAAAGAAGGACATGGGATATAAAACTTGTCTCTGTGTACGGATCCAATCAAACACACTGAGTTCAAAACCAACTCATCTTCTATAAAAACTTGTGCCTTTTTCATGGCATCCCAATCTTTGTTAAGTCTATCGCTTTCTTCTACACACCTGGCCTCTAAATCTTAGTCTTCACTTTTTCTTCCCTTTCTCTTCTCTCTCACATCTAAAAGTATTCCAGACTTCCTCCAAAATCATTTCCCTTCTTTCTCTTCCCACTGCCATTGGCCTAACTCAAACTCTCTTTTACCCCTTGCCAAAATAATTCCACACTTTCCTAACTTGTCTTTGTACCTCCAGGCTACTCCCTTCAAAACCATTTTTATACAGTTTATAGAACATTTGTGTTAAAATCCTACTGTGGATCCTCCTTGCCCAAAACAATCCCTAACCTACCCATCATGGCATTTAACAATTTTGTGATAAGGTTCCAAAGTTCCTATCTTTCCATTCCCACCTTCCTCCACCTTCATGCCCCAGATAAACTAGATAACCAACTGTGCATTTAGGCACCTTAATATTTTTTTCCCACACTCTTCCAACTAAATATTGTAGAATGTTCTTTTGCTCTTGTTTTCTGGATATCAAAGCCTTACTTATTTTAAAGGCCCAGCAGAGATGTAAATGTCTACATAAAACTATTTTTGAGTTATGAGTGCTCTTTCCCTCCTTGGAGGTTCTGTGACCTGTTGTACGTCTGTGATAGCTCATTACACTGTCATTTAGGTTATAGTTTCTTATAAAGACTTCCTCAAGGCCTTAACCCATGTGTCCATCTTTGTTCTTCCTAGTCAAGTCCCTCCTCCTACACACTGGGAACTCCAGGGCCACTGTATATGACTGTGAGATTTTTGCACTACTTTGGGGAATGGACCTATGAAAGATAAGGCTAGGCTATCCTCTGCCTGGTCAAGCCACACTGTCTGTATCACCAAAAAGGGGGAGCCTTTTCCTAGTCAATCTACCCAGAGTCTGCCAAAAAGGGACTGCCTCCTTCTTTCACTCCCTCCAATAAGCAAGCCATGCACCTCTGGAAGGAACTTCTTTTTCTCAATTATGCACAGGTGCGGTTTTGGCTAGCACTGACTCTGGACACTCATAATAAGTTCTTAAAGAAACAAATCAAGATTGTTACAGACTTGTGACAGAAGATGTTAATGAGGCTATGGCAGAGAGCCTCAAATCTCAAAGATCCTGGCTTCTCTACAGCAGACACCCTCCTTCACCAAGATCACACAGGATAGTGATGATCAACAAGAAGGTTACATGATCATGCATGTGAGCCACTATATCTCATGGCTATAAAATGCATGAATGAGTTAGGACAAGACAGGCCATAGTAGCAAAAGATTCCAGTTTATATAACAACTCAGATATGAATGAATGTTATCCCTTGTTCACATAATATTCCAAAGCGGATGTTCTTTGTTTCAAGCAGCTCTCCTCCACATGGTGATTCAGAGATGAATTTGCAAGGTGGATAAGAGAGAGCATTTTGTACAAAGGCACAGAGGCGGGAGAAACCATAGCAGCTTTAGAAAACTGCAAATAGTTCTGTCTAGCTAGTACACTGGAAGCATGAGGGAGTGAGGCAGAAGCTAAGGCTGGCAAGACAGGCAGGGGCCAGAAAGGGAATCTATTTAAAAGTCCTGTAAAGAATCGAGCTTTGTCCTTCAAGGGATGGGAAGCCACTGGTGTTTGTTTCTTAGTTTATTGGTGTTGTCATTGTTTCTTTTTAATCAGGATAGTTAATGTCATTTGGTAGGAATATTAGAAAATTAGCACTGCCGGTAGTATGTAAGCTGATTTGGATTGCTGCGAACAGAAAGGCAGGATCACCAACAAGGCAAATACGACATTCCCGAAAAGACAGTGAGAGCTCAAAATTAGGCAGTGGCAGTGGAGATGGACAGCAAGGGAGAAGCAAAAGAGCTATTTAGGAAGCCGGTCAGAGGAGGCTTGGTAATTACCTAAATTCAAGGGATTAGAAAGAAAAAGTTGAGGATGCTCCAGCTTTCTGGCTGAATTGAAGTCTGTGTCTGTGCCTACAAAAATCAAAAGTTATTCATTTCTACTTTAACACTGAATTTACCTGTGCTATCTAATAAGATTTTTTATTCTGGTCAGTAGTGAACAAATTGAAGGAAAATAAATGCCCTTTCTACTACTAATCCTCTGGAGGCCATGCGGCTAAGACTCTTCAAGGTGGAATATAAGAATCCATCATATTGTCAAAATAAAGTCTCCAGGATCCCTATTGGTTACGAAGGAAAGTTAACTGGCAAAAACTGACTGTAACCTTTCAACAATGGTTGTCTGACCTAAACATCACCAAAAAAAAAAAAAAAACACACCACCTCCTGGAGCTTCAAAATAGAATTCGCTTTGCCTATTCCAAAGTTGCTATTCAGTATTCGTCGTCTTACTTTGTTTTACAAAAAACTGGAATTTGAAAATTTACAGTCCTCAATAAAAATCAGCATGTATTAGAAGATTCCTTGCTCCATACAGCATTATGAAGGTAGCAGAATTCACAGAGCCTTGTGCTTGCTGCTTTATTTTCCTGGCAGTGTGGAAAAGGCACACCGGCCGCTTGAATCCATCTCCCAGGATTAAAGAAAACTGGAAATGGCTTGACTCTATGAGGCTGGCTGAAGATGGCACTCTATGTTGAATTGGCACAGCTCTGCAGCATTGGAATGGTATTTCTTGACAGGGTTGGATGACATATGTAGTTTTGTATATTGTTCTGGTGCTTCTTAAATCAAGCTGCCCAATTTAAGCCAAACAAATGTTCTATTCTCCACTGTCCCTCAAATCACACCGATCCCTTGCTTGGTCAAATCATACCACCCTGACTGTGCTCTGCAAATTTCCCATAATGCTGAAAAAAGACTTTCATTATAATAGACATTAATAAAACAATACACTCAAGTATGCTATAAATGATTCAATATTTTTACTTATTTAATTACATTATTCTTATAGTTGTTAACTTTTTAAATTTTTAGTGAGTAAATGAGTGAAAGTCTATAAACGTGTATAAAATAAGTGGCTATAATTGAAAACAAAAATGGTTTTCAGACTTTAAATCAGTTTCTAGATTACTTTATATCTTGAAGACAATTTACCTGCATTAAATTATATCCACCACTTAACCAAAGAATGTCTGTTGCCACTGTAACTTTTGTGTAAGAGAAGAGGCCAACTGGAAAGGAACACTGAGTGTTGGGCATTTCCTCCAACATGATGAGTATCCAAGTTCTCATACTATTGCAGGTTTGTTCTTTACTGGAGTCAGATTTGACAAATTTCAGGATGATTATGGATACATTCGTCTTAAAATTTTAATCTTCTGTTTGAACTCCTAAAGGTGCTCCACGATTATCACTACTGATCTAGATCATTTATAAGCTTTTTTACCAATCGCTCAAATGCAAATCCATGGTCATGCTTTGTTTCTCCTGTGTGCCTGGACCTCAGCCCCCACGGCCTACCAGGCAATTTTTGGCAAAATTGGGCTCATGACTAATAATTCCCAGCACGAGGCACCACAAGGAAGATTGCTGCATTTTGATAGTGACATAAAGTCACTTATGTAAGTTTTTGACATCTCACAAATCATACCAGTTGGGTGGCATCTAAGGATACCTGAAGTCATGCAGGCAGGCAAGACATGTGATCTAAAGAATACCTGGGCCAATAATAAATTCTAACTGATATTCTAGATGTCTGTAAAGTTTCAAAGTGGGTAAGAGTAAAGTTCTGATCAAGGAAGTAAAACCTGACAAAATGGCTAAATTGGTGTTATGTTCTGAATCTTTGTGTCCCCTCCAAATTCATAGGTTGAAATCCTAACCCCCAATGGAGTGGAATGGTATTAGGAGGTGGGGCCTTCGGGAGGTGATTAGGTCATGGGATGTAGCCCCCATGAATGGGATTAGTGCCCTTATAAAAGAGACCCCAGAGAGCTCTCTCATGCCTTCTTCCACGTGAGGACACAGTGAGAAGAATGCCATCTATGAATCAGGAAGAAGACCCTCATCAGACACTGTATCTGCCGAACCTGCTGGTGCCTTAACCTTGGACTTCCCAGACACCAGAACTGTGAGTAATAAATGTTTGTTTAAGGCACTCAGTCTATGCTGTTTTTGTTATAGCAGTCCAAATGGACTGACAGTTGGTGTTAACACAGGGCACCCCTATGTAATACTCTAGCTAGATTCTCATAGCCCATTTACCTTCCTTCAACATTTTGTGAGGTTTCTATTATAAAATCTATACCCCAGACTCCAAGGCCTTTTCCTACTTCATATTTCCTGCTGAGGGCTCACCCTGGCTGTATCATCACACCACTGCATGTTCAGAATCTCTCCTATGGATGTCAACTGCTCAGAGATCAGCAGATCTCTACCCTGTAGGAGGATAGAGTATGCCTATGGGCCTTTTATACTGACAAAGCTCTCTCTTCTCTTATCATAACGCTTGCTGCTTTTGGCCTTCGGCAGTTTGCTTCAGGTAATTCTTGATGTCACTTTCCTTTTCCAGGTCTCTCTTTGAACCCTGACCTATGGACTGTCTGAAGAACATCAGCCTCCTTCCACCCGGTTTTAATAAGATCACTCTTTCTAGCCTCTTAGATCACCAGGAGAAGTAGGTGGGGGGAAGAAAGCATTCTGTTTGTTTTTCATTGCAAGCCCCAGGTCTGGTCCCTTTGGAAACAGATGAAAATTCTTCAGTCACTGGATCAGTCTGTTTTGCCTTAGATAAACCTTTTTGGATCTGAGAAATAAGCCTTTTATTCATTTTTTTAACATTTAGTGTGGTCAATGTTGTTTAGCTTCATTTTTTTCTCCTTATTCCTCTCTTTGCTTTTATTTCTTCTCTGTAGCTCTGCTGCCAGCCCCTGCCAAGTTTCTTTATCATCTGTCTCTACAGCCAGCTTAACTTTCTGAGCCAATGGTGTCAAAGCAGAATGCATATGGGTACTGTCAATCTCACATGGTGCAACTTGGAATTAATTTCTTATGCCTATCCATGAGCAGAGTAAAACTTGGGTGGCCTTAAGTCTCTAAATTAAAGTGCTCTCTTCCTAACTCTCTGGTCCCACTCCTGCTATTTTAGCTCAGATGGAAAGCCTCAGGGTCTGCCTAGAGGCAAGACATGTCCTCAGCTTTTTTCCAAGCCTCTTACCTAGCTTTCTTCTAAGGCTTGGGCCCACCCAGAATCCCACCCTCACTTGTTCATGCTCTAACACCCTGCCCAGCACTTGCTAATCTCTTGCTTCCTAGCCTTTCAGTCACTGTCTGCTCTGGTCCTGTCCTAAACGAGAGGCTATCTTCAAATCCAAAAGCATCTGTGTCAGAAAACTCCCTATCATTCCATGTGCACACCACGACAAGCCCCCATATTTTCTGGGACCCAACATGAGTTTGGACAATATCCTCTGAGTACCTTGCCTTCACCTTAGTCAGGCACTGGAGCCAACCTGGCTGGTGCTCCTTGCCCTAGTGAATGAGCCTCGGTGCGGTCCCAGCTCACTCTCCCCACGGATG
Organism: Balaenoptera acutorostrata; assembly: GCF_949987535.1. Classification (NCBI taxonomy): domain Eukaryota; kingdom Metazoa; phylum Chordata; class Mammalia; order Artiodactyla; family Balaenopteridae; genus Balaenoptera; species Balaenoptera acutorostrata. Next base: position 74,976,543 of record NC_080065.1, on the reverse strand, counting down.
GCCCTCTATTAATGCCTCAGCCAAAGCTCATGCCATATCTTGCATACATTCTAGATCCTGTGTATTCTCTTTGCTGAATTCACTTTTCTCTAGATACTAGCTGGCAACCTGTTTATTTCCTCATAATGCAGTACTCATTCAACCTTCACAATGTCCATATGAGAGAGATAACATTTAACCCCACTTTCTCTGGAAGAGCATTAGACTTGGAGAGATTAAGTCACTTGCCTATGGTTAATGAGATAATAAGTGATAGAGTCAAGATTTGAACACCAAGTTCTCACTCTTATCCTTGATTACACTCAGTATTGCATGCCCTGAAAGCAGTGCTCCTTATCCTGTACAGTCTTTTAAGTCCCATTTAAGTATCAGTTTCCCAGGAGATAATTATTTCACTCAGTCACCAAAGATTTTTCTGAGTACTCAGTAAGTGCCAATGGCTGTACTAAGCCCTGGGGACATATCAGTTAACTAAAGAGGTAGTAGCCACTCAGAACAAGCTGTGCTCAGGTATAGATGCTGCAGTTATGGTTTAAGGTAAACAAGTTCCACCAAAGAAGGTGTTCAACGCCCTGAGAAAGCTTAGGCTCGTCCACAGCAGGCTCCAAGCACAGAGGGCCATATTGCCATCCTCTGTGGCTCTGGCATTCATCACAATTTCTACATTTAGTCATGAACAGGGCATTCGGCATTTTAAATTAATCTACTGAGAATCTGGAATGTCAGAGCCAGAAAGAACAACGGAGGTTATCTGGTTTAACCATCTTACTTTAGAAATTAAATAAATAAATAACATCTAAGAAGTTAACTTTTCAAGATGACATTGACATGTAGTGAAAGAATCACTTACTTCTTAAATACAGTTGTTCCAACTCCTTGTCCAGTGCTTTCACTGATATATCACATAGTTTCCTGGGGAAAGGATGGGATACATACTGAAGCCAAATTTCCATGGCTTTAGGCAAAAATCTCATGACCGTGGATCAATTTCTCAGAACAAAGCTCTTTCATTTAAGCCATTGTCCATAAGGCATTTCCTCTAGAGTTTTTTAAAGTGGTATCTAACAATCAGACGATGGGAACAATGTAGATTTATAGGACTAGCACATACTACTACTGATCGTATCCAATGGTGTACGGTCTTAGCACTGTCACCTGTTAGAAATGGGGGAAAAACCCCAGAAAACTTAGAGAACCCCATCTCTCCTATCAAACCTGCTAATTAATCAACATTACCACACGTTTCTGTTTCTTTTCCAGACTCTCTTATCCATACCCATCTAGGCAACATTCTTGGTTGGTTTTTTTTTTTGGTTTTTTGTTTTTTGCCACTGAGGATATTAGGTTAGCATGACTCGGTCTATAGAGTCACCACATTCTCCTCTTATAAGTTTACGACTTTTGCAGTTTATCCTGGTGCTTAAGGGTATAATCATCTTGCCTCCCCCACCCTGCCCCTTGCAGTATGACATTAGTAGCTTTGTTTTTTTCCTTCTGACACACTTGCTTTGTGCTATATTTAACTCCTGTACATTAGCATTAATATCCAGCCACACAAGTGAAGATGCTGATATGCATTACTTCCACCAGGTACAGTAGGGGTTTATTCTGCTAATTCCTTCTGGGGATAGTGAAACAGATGCAAATACAATAAGAAAAGGGCTGAACTTTCTTGCCACAGTATACTGAATACAAATCTTTGTAAGGTTTTTATGTGCATGATTTTATTCTTTTGCTTTTTACCTACATTTTGCCTTTGGTTTTGGCTGGCACACAAAGCAACTTACAAAAAGGGAGGCTGACAAAATAAATGTTTCCCTGAAAAGAACATCCTCTTAACATAAAAAGAAGCACAGAAGATCCACTACCTCAATTATTGTTAAAGATTCCCAACCGTCTAAGAACAATACCTAGTACATAGTGGGTCCTCAAAACTTTGTTTATGACTAAAACCAGATGTGATTTCTTCCCTTCTGGCTCATCTTCCTTAGGTTGGATAGGGATTCCACATATGCTGAGAAGGGAAAGATCATAAGCCAGAAAGGGGTGTGGTCATTACAGGCTACTTAATGTATTTGTCTAATTCCTTTTATCTTATTCTTCCTTCTTAATTTTTGTTCTGTAAAATCTCTTTCTCCTTCTCCACCTTTTCCTCCTTGTTCTTAATACCAGTCTCTCTTTTCATTTGCCTTTTTTATCTGTTTAAGCACTCTGGCCACAGTAGGATTTTTTTTTGTTTTTTTTTAATGTAAAAAATCACTGCCGCATTAGAACAAAAAATTGATTTTTTTATTGCTTTTTACTCAAGTAAAAAAGCGACCTTTTTTTTGTCTTGGCTTAATTTTGTTTTGTGAGAAAAGGCAACACAAAAAATACTTTTTTGATTCTTAGGTGGTGACTTTTAATGAATATGCTAAATATGACAGATTACAAGTTTAGTCAGTTAAGGAACTGGGAATGGTTTGTGGGAGAGGAGGAAAAGGGAGGAAGAAGCATTGGGAAGGTAGAAACACTCACATGTAACAGAAAAGGATGGGAAGGAGAGATAAGTAGAATGGGAGAAAAGTGGGATCGAGACTGGCATGGAAAGCGAATGGCTCAAAAGGAGGGGAAGTCTACGCGTACCCTCAAAGGTCTTTCTGCAGGACTTCCATGGGGAGGGAGAGCAAATGTGTGAAGTGGCGGTGCTCTCTGCACCACGTCCACCAGGAACACTGGGGCTGCTCTCTTTTTGAAGATCAATGAATCTATCCCATCTATGAACCTTACTTCCAGCCTCTTGGTCCTTGAGCTGCTTCAGAGAGGAAGCCAATTGGAGCTAGAGAGACTTCTAGGATGATATCCAAAGTCAGAGATCTCTGTGCAGAAGCACTTCTGCCTGGTGCAAACGAGAGTACACTCAACTTAGGGAGCTTCCAGCTAATAAAAAATCTATCCACTAAAGAAAAGTCTAGCTGGGTTGATAGCGAACATGTACAGTGACACACAGCCCATGCCCCTTCTAACTGGTCAATGCTGATGCTTTGTTTATATATATTTTGAGTATCACTAGCTACCTTGGGATAGTAACTGAAAAAGAAAATGAAGATATTTAGATTACATTTACCTCTAATTCTTTTAAACACATCAGTTTAAGCAAGTTAGGTTCATTCATTCATTCATTTATTCATCCAACAAATGTTTACTGAGTGCTTACTATTGCCAGGCAATGGGCTAAGCAATCGGAAATAAGGTTTAAGATAAAATTGGTGGCCCAATCTAGGGGTACTTGTAGATCATACTTAGAAAATTATATTTGGTTCTTTTCTAATAGGGAGCCAGTGAATTTTAAACAGAAGGGTAGTATAGTCAGGTTGCTACTCAAAAACATTACTCTGATAGCCAGATATAGTTACAGGCTAGAAAAAATGCTGTTGTAATAGTATACGTAAGAATGATGATCACTTTAACCAAATCTGCAACAAAGAGCCTCATCAAAAGATACTTAAAAATGGAAACAACAGGACACAGGGCCGCGTTCAGTAGTGAGAGTTAGAGGAGTCAAGGGTGCAGGATGATTCCTGGGCTCCTGAATGTAATACAGGGAATGCAGGGGCTTGCTTCAGAAGGAGTGACCTTGTCAAGGGGGAGAGAAGGCCATGAGAGGAGGACAAGGAGCAGAGGCACGTCCTGAGGGGAGAACTGTGAGAAACAGAAGAGCTGAGAGGAAGGCCGAATAAGCTGTGCAGCAGGAGAGGCTGAGGAGATGCGCTCAAAGGGTTAGGAAGAGGATCTGGACGGTGCGGTGAACTGGAGATGATACCCTGTACCTAGGATGGTTCTGAGCACTGAAGATTATAATATGTTTAGTCTCTAGCACAACGCCAAAAGATTCCTTCACTGTCTCTTTTCCCTTTAGTTTTACCCTCCTCCAGGCCATAACTTCTGAGCTCGTTTTCAAAACAGAGGTTAGATTAGACCAGCGCCCTTCTTATCATCCCTCATGTTTGCCTTTACTTACAGAATAGGGGCCACAGGTGGTCCTTCGTGGTCTGATTCCTGCTTACCCTTTTAGCTCCGTGGCTCATTACCTTGGCACCTCACTCCAGCTATACCATATTTAGAGCATCATGCTGTTTTATACCTTCAAGTCTTTGAACAAACTGCTTCATCTTCCTAGATTGTCCTCACCTAGTTCTCTAACTGCATCAACTTTTCAAGACTTCAGTTCAAGAACCTAGTTCTCCCTGTAGCCTGACCCCTACTCAGCACTAACCCCCCCACCCACACACCAAAATCTTTCTTCCTTGCTGCCACAATATTTTGTAGATTCTGCCAGTTATACTTAAGCACTGTTTAAACTATGTGTTTATGTATTTGAGTTTCCCCCACCCAACAGACTGATACATCCATAAAAGCAGAATGATTTCTCATTGTATCCTCAGTAATTTTATATAGTAGATGCTCAATATCTATTTAATGAATGCATGGTTTTAGTGCAAAGCCATGAGTTCTACAGGTTAAGTAGGTACTGCATTAAACATTTTAAAGCCATGTGAACAAAGAATAATGTAGGACAATACTTTCTTGGGAGTCTTGTGCTCAGTTGTCTACCCTGAGGCTAGATTAAATTTGAGGTTCAGCAGATTATTACTGTACTGGCAAGATCCAGGCCCTAAAATCATATTACCCTAAAGGTTTTTTGCCCAGTCCTAGTTTCTTTTCTTTCTTTTTTGTTTCTTAAGAATTCTTAAAATTTCATCACTTTTACTTACTTATTTATTTATTTATTTATGGCCGCACTGTGCAGCTTACAGGTACTTAGTTCACCAACCAGGGATCGAACCTGGGCCCCATGCAGTGGAAACACGGAGTCCTAATCACTGGACGGCCAGGGAATTCCCCCAGTCCTAATTTCTGATATAATATGGAATTAATAAACAGTTTGAGAGAGGGAAGGCATAATGTAGTATGCCTGGATTCAAATCCCTTTCACTGGTTATTACTAACTGTATGATCATGGGCTACTTAATTAACCTCTCCATTGTTCAGCTTCTTCATTTAAAAAACAATGGTGATAATAATGGGACATACCTCCCAGAGATGTTATGAGAATTGAGTTTAATACAATGAGTGAGTTAGAACAATGTCTGGCCCATAATAATAAGTTCTATGATTTGTGACTTCTTTTAAGGATATTAGTAGCTGAAGTTATAAGTATCCATATACCACTTTGTGTGTATACACAGTTAGCAGGATAAGCACCATATGCCAATAGAATTTCATGAAAGCCCCAAGGGAGGTCCAGATCCTATAATGAAGTCAACACGTGTTCCCACTCATCTTTCTGTCTGAGCTCCTTCTCCACCATGAGGTCCTTTCAGAACAAGCTCTGTAAGTAAGAATGAAGGCAGAGCAGAGCACTCAGGGATGAGACTGTTTTTAGACAAGAAATTTGAGAAGAATAGATACTAGTGATACCAATCAACAAATATCCTTTATATACCTACTAAAGTTGAAGCACTGTTCTAGGTACAATGAGGTCAATCTTTTTTATTCGGGGCTCTTTAAAAGACCTCTAAAATCATGCAGACTTCTCATGATTTTTGGCCTTACAGGATCCTTATACTATGACAAGGAAGAATCTGGGTTGTTTTTTTTTTTGTTTTTTTTTTTCCTGCCTTGTGCTGCCTTTTTTTTTTTTTTTCTTTCTTTCTAAAATAGCACTCCTATCAACGTGTGTAGGTACTATGGTGATAGCTGCTATATAAATACAGGAAGAGAGAACAAGAGAGGAGGGAGAGATAATTAACTCAGTTGTATAAGACTTTCTTCAAGAAGCAGAAGAAAGGTTCTCATAATTTCATTCTTTTCCCCAAAGTGGCAGAAAAGAGTGTTACAATCAGCCCTAGGGCACAATGCCGACTGCAAGACAGAGTCCACTTGATTCTTCCACCTGACCATGCAGAGGAATCCACTTTCCCTCCTGCTCTTCCCCCTGTGTAAATAACTTCTTTATAAATGGGAAAATGGAGAGCAAGCTTTTTAAACAGTTGTCATAAATTAGAATAAATTGCATTAATTCAAAATGTAAAACTAGGAGAGCCAGGAGAACATGCAACATATTTTCCCCAAATAGCACTGTGAACAAGCACAAGTGTATACTTTGGGCATATGTATATCTTTCCTCTGACTGACAGCCTGAAGGATAGTCCATGTGATTTTTGTGTTGCTGAGGTGGAAACAATCTTTATTTGGACTGAATAGCAGAGTAAACAGGAGTGAATAAGAGACACAAAAGTTTACAGTACAGATGGTTTTTAGATTCTTTTTAAAAATTGTATGCCTTATCAATTAAAGGTGCACTTGTCTTTTGTTCTAGTCAACTGTCCTAGAGCCTTTTCATGGTTGTACACCAGAAAAAATTAGAGGTGGTCAGTAAATTATGTCCTGGGTTAATGCCACACAGGTTAAATGTAGCAGTAAAAGCTTCTCTTCTCTACCTTTTATCTGTAAAAATTAAGATTTATCTTGTGGTGTAGTTATGTAAGTCATTAAGGAAACTAAAAAACTTAGTGAAAACAAGCCAAAATAAAAAAATAGAGATTATCATACTAAGTGAAGTAAGCCAGACAGAGAAAGACAAATATCATAAGATATCGCTTATATGTGGAATCTAAAAAAAAAAAAAAAAAAAAGATACAAATGAACTTACATACAAAACAGAAATAGACCCACAGACATAGAAAACAAACTCATGGTTACCAAAGGGGAAAGACAGGGGGAGGGATAAATTAGGAGTTTGAGATGAACATATACACGCTACTACATATAAAATAGATAACCGACAAGGACCTACTGCATAGCACAGGGAACCATACTCAATATGGGAAAAAAATCTGAAAAAACTAGATATATATGTATGTATAACTGAAGCACTTTGCTGTGCACCTGAAACTAACAGAACATTGTAAATCAACTATACTTCAATTAAGAAATCCAATCAAACAAGGAAGATATACATACATATGCAATGTGTCAGTGTGTGTACACACACATATACTCATGTTTCTGGGGGGAATGGGTAAAAGATTTTGATGATTCAAGGAAAATGTTAAAAGGTGTGCCAAAAAGTGGTCTCCAGAGACACCGAAGAACCTGATTAAACTACAATTACGCCTACCTGTAAGCAGCATACACCTGTGCACCTAAGAGCCTTCTTTCTAGAACTGGAAGAGCATTTTCCTTCCCACACAGTCATCTGGCTCTGTCATCTGTATGAACTGCCTTGGGTAACACAAGGAAGGGCTAATGTGACCATCTACCTTCTGTCAACAAGGCCCCCTTACCCATTCTGGGAGGCAAAAGGCTATTCTGCTTGAATTGTCCACAGCTTTATGACAGTAATGTCAAAATGTAAGCTAAAAGAGCACTATCTAAATATTTACTCAGCTTTTTGGTTTCATATGATTATGGCATTGAATCATGGTTTATCTTTTAAACTGTGTCAAATACTGCCTTTATCCCCAACATTTTTTGACCACAGAATCTAGGGCAGTTAAAAGATCTAATTCAGCGGGCACTTGAGGGATGAGCGAGCAGACTCGCAGGCCTGACTTCCAGACCTGTCCTTGTTTCTGCAGGCTCTTCTGCCTGCCTTGAAAAGACTGGTTATGACTCTCGAGGGTGCTCTAATCTGGAACAATTCCCACAAAACAATCAATGGCATATCATCATTTCTTTCCTTTTCCCAAAGAGCAGGATGCACAGAAAATAATGCACATGTAGTAAAGAGCTGAGAGCCTAATGCACATAGGAAACGTGCTGCCCTCCAAATCAGCACATCAGGCCACCAGATACCAGTCTCGGGCAGCAGTCAGTCATCATTTTCTTACACGAGCCACACTCTTCTCTCAGGATTGATGCATCTCCTTCCCCTCTACATACAGAATTAGCTGAACAAAGTAAAAATAAAAGGACTCTGGGGCCGCAGATGGCTGACCAGCTGTTTCTGGGTGACTCCTCATGAATCAGTGCCTCATCTGAGCTTTAGTGCTTCCATGTTTTGGGGGCAAAATATTCTGCATTTTGGAAAAGTAGTTCATGGAAAATAATACAGCAAACTAACATTTATAGAAAACCACAGTAATCTTGTAACAAATGTCCTAAATTATGTACTCAAAAGCAGATCCAATTTTACCCAAGGTTCTCTGTCTGCCTTGCTTGTAGGACCCCTTTTTGTTGTTGTTTATAACTGCAGCTCCTCCCAACCCCCAACCCAAGTGCATCTTTTTAAATGATATACCACTTTATACAATCTACCACACAGAAGACAAAATTCAGCCTGGAGAAGAGGCAACGGGGTGGGGGTGAAGTATTTAAAGGACTTCACTTTTCTGTCCCCTTTGGAGAGTCATATTATATTTTTTCATTTAGTTTGATGGTAAGATTAATACTGCTTTTAAAAGCTTCCTGGTTCCCTTTAGTACAATAGTCATTTCTCAGAGCTTAAGTGCAATGTTGGGGGTATTAACAAAATAGAAGTAAATTGGAACTTTACATTCCAACCTCTCCCACGCTCCTTCAAAGCGGAAGTTTCTGACAAGACAGGAGTTTCACTGAAGCCTTTTTCTGGTTGTCCTCTTCAATTTTTAGATGATTGCTTGATGTGAATATCTATAAGAGGATTTATTTTAATACACAGGGGAGCAGAGATAGCTCCAATGCCTATTATCAGGAAAACGGCATTTTATGTGATGGGAGAGTAAGGAACCCTTCTGTGATCATTTTTATTCAATGAAAGCCATTCCTTTGGGTGGGAGAGTCAAATGCTAGTACCCACACATGCTGCATGCATACCAGCACGAGCGGGAGGAATGCAGATTTCTGTATCTGAGAGCAGCTGCTAAGTGAAATGGAACGTCCAACAGATGGCTGTATTGTCATTGATGGGGGAGGAGGAGAGGGGAGCTATTTTGGTTTTTCTGTTGAGTATGTGCGTGTTTATGTGTGTCTGTTTAATAGGATGTGTTCTCCCCTACCTGCATCTCTCTGGTGTTATCAAGGGCTTTTATTCACACTGAATCTTAGAACTAGAATAGATCTTAGAGATCATCTGGTCAGCTCACATGTAATGGAGAAGGAGCGAGAAGATTAAGGACACATAGCTTGTTACAGCCAAGACCAGAACTCTCTCGTTAGGCCATACTGCATAGAAGTCATGCATTCTATTTACTTGAATATTGGTATTTCGTGCCAGTACCAAAGCGCAAGAAAAATAAACACTACAGCAGTTGCAGTTTCATAGTCTGAAAGGTAACGTGTGTATTGTTTTCTTCTGAAGTCTTTGGGTGGAGTTGTCTTGTAATTCTCATGTTGGAAGAAAGAACAAAGATACTTTATAAGCAAAGTTATATCATGTTTTTATTATATATTTGGGACAATATGACCAAATTTAAATAACATGCTATAGAATATTAAGATTCTATGGCAGTTTCATATTCCAGAATACAAGGAGTTAAACTTCTAAGTCAAAGCTTTCAAAGGCCATGGTTAAGAAGCAAACAGAAAAGTGTCGAGGTCCCATTACGACCTGTCTGCAAAAGGTCTCCATCCCCATTCTGATGGGAGCTTTGGGTCAGTTGTACAGTCACATGGCTCACCCATTGGTTCGTGTTTTTTTTCCAGAAATAGAATCAATAGAGAACAGACAAACCCACAGTTGCCAGTTTGTACAGTCTTGTGGTTTCTGTCAGGGACTACAGACTCGAGCAGGTCTACCAGATAATGAAGGCAAACTATTTCAGTTCCTGTGGGTCCAGAGCGCCTCAGCAGAGTTCTGGTTTCAAACAAATGAATAACAAATTAAAAGGTACAGTAAAATAAGGGGGTGGTGAAAATATATTAACTAAAATCAATGGAGGAGAAACGTAGTTTAAAAGCCTGCATTCTCAGCAACAGTCTGTGATGTATTTTGTTAATCTCCTAAAATTTATGTTAAAAGCCTTTTAACAGAAAGTCAATATATTTGGGTGGTTGAGCAAGTATATCATCCTGTACCGGCGGTTGCATTAAATACGATGCAGAAGCTACTGTCTGCAGGAAATTAACAGGGGTCCATCCTACAGAAGTCCCACCTCAAGGAGACCAGACGCTTTTCCCAAAACAGCCTGTGGAGCCCGGCCAAGGATTATGCCCTCCTTCCTGCCTCGGTTCCCCACTGACATCAACAAGGGTCCTGGAAATGAAGTGGGATCAGAATACCAGAAGCATAGCCTAATAATAGAGCAAAAATGGAGAGCAGATGGAAAAATAAAGCTTCTCGATAAAGTGTGACCTAATGTTATAAATTTGTTCAGGGAAAGAAAACAACAACAACAGCAGAACAAAAAGGACTGTGAGCACACTTATTGGTGCTGAAATTCTGGAAGATGGCTGACTAGCAAAGCACCTAGATCCTGGGCTTCCCTGGTGGCGCAGTGGTTGAGAATCTGCTTGCCAATGCAGGGGACACGGGTTCAAGCCCTGGTCTGGGAAGATCCCACATGCCGCGGAGCAGCTGGGCCCGTGAGCCACAATTACTGAGCCTGCGCGTCTGGAGCCTGTGCTCCGCAACAAGAGAGGCCGCGACAGTGAGAGGCCCGCGCACTGCGATGAAGAGTGGCCCCCACTTGCCGCAACTAGAGAAAGCCCTCGCACAGAAACGAAGACCCAACACAGCCATAAATAAATAAATAAATAAAAACATGTCAATTCATTAAAAAACAAAAACACAAACACCTAGATCCTTAGAAAACTTCCAGAAAAAGACTGAAAAATAAACAGGAAAACGAGCAAAATCAAACTTCGGATGAGTTTGAAATACTGCTACTAAATGTGCCTAGAGGTAAAAATGACACAAAACTAGCAGTTGAAAACTAGAAACAGGTTATTAGCAGCTTTTTTACACCCATGATTTGTACATAATTTTATCCACTGTATCTTCATCCCACCTGGAACAATCTGCTGTGCCCATGGGTAAGCAGTGCTAGGAGAACACAGGTAGGAACTTTGAACATGGTGGTGAAAATGAGTTGAAACGCTGGGCCCAAAGCAAAGTTTCTGCAAAGGGGCCTGTCATATCCATTGCTCCTGGAGATGCTCTCACAATTCCCCCCGCATCCACACTGTGTGTGTGTGTGCGTGTAGTCAAAGCCACCAAAGCCTCCTAGTATCTCTTAGTATGACTATGACATATTCTAATACTCCACTTAACTTTTCTGGGATGAGCAGCAAAGTATTAAAATAAAACTTCTGAATTTTTACTAACTGTGTATATATCTTTTCAGAAGAGAGATTTTCAGATCTACTTAATAACTGGACTTGTATTTTTTTAATTTTTTTAAATTTTTGCCTGCGTTGGGTCTTCGTTGCTGCATGTGGGCTTTCTGTAGTTGCAGCAAGCAGGGGCTACTCTTTGTTGCGGTGTGCGGGCTTCTCATTGTGGTGGCTCCTTTTGTTGTGGAGCAGGGGCTGTGGGCGTGCAGGCTTCAGTAGTTGTGGCTCGTGGGCAGTTGTGGCTCGCTGGCTCTAGAGCTCAGGCCCAGTAGTTGTGGCCCATGGGCTTAGTTGCTCCGTGGCATATGAGATCTTCCCAGACCACGGACTGAACCTGTGTCCCCTGCATTGGCAGGCAGATTCTTAACCACTGCACCACTAGGGGAGTACTGTATTTTTTGATATGGACAAAGATGACTCAAAGATGTTGAGATTAAGATATAAAGAAAAATTTCCATTTCAATCTCTAAATACTTGTTCTATCTGGAAATCATCAAGATGTTCTATTTGATGAACACTGCATCTTCTTATAGGAATGGGTTTTTGGTTGGGAAATTTGATGAGGTAAAGTTTTAGAACAGAGCTACATTTTCTCTTTATTTTCAGTGTTCAACCACTGACGGTGTTACGAAAAAAAAAAGCCAACTTAAATTTTTTTTTCCTTTTTGGGTTTATCATTCCAGTGGTTCTTGGGCTCTCTCTCTAGCACCCATAAAAAGAAATCATGTTCTTTCAGGTAGCTTTCTAGCTTCTGCCTCTTCAACCTCTTTATCTAGCCAATGTTTTTCTTTGAGTCTTGATTCTCTCTCTGCCTGATCCTTTGAACTTGATATTTCAGACCCTCCCTCACTCCCAGGGAACCTTTCTCACTTCGTACTTCAACTTCAGTCTACCTCTGCTCCTCACCCTGTGGCTGAGAAATGAGCTCAGTCCATCCTTTGCCAGGCTTCTAGATGCCCAGCCTGGCAGAGCCCAGGCCTCCTGCCATCACTCACCACCCCAGGAGAAGACACTGGACTCCCACCTCTGCTTGGAAGGTCTTCAGCCAAATAGATCACAAGGAGCTATTCTGAAATAATGGACCCATGATACAGTATGAATGCATGGGATTAGAGACCTGAGAATTACAGAATTTTTGACCTAGAAGACACCTAGAGATCATTCATTTTACAGTAGAGGAAACTGGTACTTAAACCTGGTTGATAATTCAGAGTTCCTGTGAGAAGAGAGTGACATAATACATATAAAGTGTTTTATAAACTATATAGCACTATACTGGATGCATTAAAAAAAATCAGTGTTTGTCTTCTACATAGTAGTTTGAGTTATTCCAGAGATGCTGCCATTACTCAAAATGTTTTAAATCTCTTCTTTAAAATTGTCATTTGAGGCAGTTAAGATTGTCACTGTACAGTCACATCTTGTTCTTATCAGTAAAGGTATTATCCAGGGCTCAGACATTTATCTCAGATTTGATCTTAAATGTTTTTGAAGGCAGAAACTATGTCTGTCTTGCTCCTTGCTCCTGGTATACTGCCTGCCACTTAGTAAGCACCTAATAATTACCTGTTCAATGAATTTTTTTTAAAAAAAGATCAAACCCATCCTCAGAGAATGATGATCTGCTCTGATTGATAGGCAAAGGCTCTAAAGACATTTTCAAAAGAGAATTTTCCAAATAAAATTATTTTTGAGCTATAACACTATTGTTGGAACAAGTTCAAGGTTTTTAATTAGAAGGGGACAAAATTCGTTGTATTTACACATCTGTGTTCTGGCTGACCTGTTGACATTGTTGAATTTATTTATATCTCACCTTTCAAAAAAAATGAGGCGGATTGAAACAACAACAATAAAAAGAAACCCATAATAACAATAATGTTAATAAAAAGCACATGACTGTAATCATGTTTCAGATATGCACAGCAAAAAAACAGCCCACAGGGTGGGTTCCTTATGTGTGGTTAGCTGAGGAGTGACAGTAAGTAACAAGAAATAGAGAACAAATAAGACTCACCCAGTCTCAAGCACATGTCTGCATGCCATCTGGCCCTTGTTCCCCCTTGAGTAAAAGAGTAACTTACAGCTAGTAAGAATGCAGTCATAAGGAAACATTCTGGGGTAACTGGGGTGACAAAATTCCCAGACTGACACTAAGTGCCAGGGAAGAAAGGCGTGTGCAGGTGTCACAACAACCAGCCATCACTGTCGTTAGCACTAATAGGTAAAGTCAGTTTTGAGGACTCTGTGTGACACATAAAAGTGAGAATAGTCCCTCTCCAGTGGACTGATACTTTAATTTGTTTGAAGAGGAAAGAATGAACAGAACACTGAGGGGAAGGCATATTAACCACAAGACAAAATTGTCTACCTCTTCCACATGTGAGTTACTCTCTGGAGAGTCAAAGAGTAGTGATTTTACAATTGTCATAAACACGTAAGTTAGGCACACACACACAAATCCAATGCCTACCACAAAAAATGAACTTTCTCCCGTATTTCAACTAGCTCCAGTCTAAATCACCCTGACCAGGTGAGGGTGAGATTATATATTTTATGAATCCTGGGCTCAGGGCTTGAATTAGTAATTGCTCAATGAACATATTTACTTGTTCTTTGCTCTCTGAAACATCAAATTAAGAAAATTCAGATAGCTCTAGCTAAGAGCATAGGAAAATGGGGTACCTCATAAAAATGAAACCAGAGTGTTCAGAAGAAGAAGTAGAGAACGTTGAATTTCTCACCAGGCCCCTGGCTTGCTCATTTTGGGGCCACTCTGGTTTTGAGGAGGACCAGAGCATGGGTGCCGTTCATGATGTGTGGCATTCACGTGAACAAAGGTCACTTTTTTTTTCTAGAAATAAGAGCCATTCCAGTGCCATAATTAAAAGAAAGAAGGGTTACTTGAATTCTAAAGTGGTTGAAAATTTGAGCTGTGTCTTTTAGCTAAGGAGATAATATCAAAGGCAGCTTCCTGACCTTTTATGTAATCTTTCATAGAGAATTTATGACAGCATCCCTCCCTGAAATCCCATCCCAAGCCCTAACCCCAAGATTAAGTTCCAGTTCAATCTCCACAGTACATACAACGTAAATTTCTAAACTACAAATCTGATTGTTTAACTACACAGGTTTAAATTCTTTCATATCATCCATGTTGCTTACAGATTAAAGTCCAATTTCTAAGCTTAACATACGAAAACCTATAAGGAACTAGCTCTTTCTTATCTTTCCAACCTCATCTTTCAAGCTCCTCCATGTATATCCTAAGCTCCAGCCATAATGAACTAATTAAGGTCTCCAGAATCCAGGATTCTACTGTGTTCACTTATACTTCTGTTCTCTCTGAAGAACATGCACTTTCTTCTGCCTTATTCCCTGGAAAACAACTAGTCACTCTTCATGACATAGACTTGCATCATCTCTTTGAAGTTTTTTTGGCCATCACGCTCACTTTCACCCCTGACCATGCAAACTCAAGTAATGCTATATGTAGTTCTAAAAAGTACAGAATGTTTCGAACCATTTTGACTTTGAGGGCATTTAACCCCAGTGGTATGACGATAACCTTGAGTTTCATTCCCAAAGGGACCAAGCACATGAGCATGTACTCAACTCACCTATATGTCTATGGCTGTTCCCTATCTACCCTGCAGGATAATGAGATGCTTGAATAAGATTTGGTTTTAATAACTGTATTAGTCGTCTTGGGTTGCCATAAGAAAATACCATAGACTGGATGGTTTAAACAACTGAGATTTATTTTCTCACAGTTCTGGAGACTGCGAAGTCCAAGAACAAGGTGCTAGTCAATTCAGTTTCTGGTGAGAGCTCTCTTCCTGGCTTATAGGCTGCTGCCTTCCTGCTTTGTCCTCACTTGGCCTTTCCTCAGTACGTGCATACAGGAGAGAGAGACAGACAGAGAGAGAGCTAGCTCTCTGCTGTCTCTCCTAAGGACACTAATCCTGTCAGATCAGGGTTCTACCTTTATGACCTCATTGAACCTTAATCACTTCTTTAGAGGCCCCATCTCCAAATAGAGCTACACTGCAGGAGGTGGGTAAAGCTTCAACATATGAATTGGGGGGAGGGGGATACAAACATTTACTCCATAACAATCACCTTGTGTTCCCAATATCTAACATAAGTCCTTACAATGTCTGTAAACATTTGTGATATGATTAAATTCTGCACCACAGAAAGGGAGAATGAGGAAAACTGGTTAACTCAACCAAAAGTACTCATTTAGTGTACACCATGTGCAAATCCCTGTCATAAAACATGTCAGTGTTATTAAGAAATTCATACTCAAACAACCTAATTGGGAATTTAAACACAAACACGTGCCAAATAAGTGGTTCTAATAATAAGCAACCATAGGGTAGAGCAAAGAGCACTGGATTTGGAGTCAGAAAACACGGCTTCGATTCCAGCTCTGCTGTTCACCATCTATGTGACCTTAAAGCAAGCTGCTCATCTTCTTAAGCTTCAGCGCCCTTGCCTACAACTTGGTGACATAACACCTAGCTTTGGAAGCAAGTGAAAGAGAGAAAGTAAACGTGCTTTGCAAATGCTAATATCACCTACGCAAAGAAAGAGAGGTGTGGCCAAGTCCTCACAGAAGCCTCCTTTAACAAGATCCTTGATAACTTCCTTCCTCCCAAGTGGGAAGAAAAGCTTCTCTGCAGGGCACTGCCTTCCTATAAGGCAGGCCCTGCTGCATTAGCCACATTTGTGCACGGTTACCTATCATCACTCTCAAAACTCTGTGTTTCATGCCAGTGCCCCACCAGGAAAAGAAGAGCTCTTGCTTATTTCCTACATTTGCTTTCTTGCATGGAAGAGAACCAGCATACTTCAACTCTGAATCATAAAGAAGTTGTGGTAAAGGCAGAATGAGAAATTTTTCACAAGCAAATGCCACATGGGTTACTTCAAGGCCGCGTGAACTCTTGCCAAAACACTCAAGCACTAAAAATGTTAAAGCAAAGGGTGAAATGGCCAAGAGGGATTTAAACATGGAGGCCACCATACAGTGAAAGTTCTTATTAAAGATCCAAGATCATGGGCTATCAGCAGAGAGAGAATTTTCTGTCAAAGATGAAACATTCACTCTGTGGTCAGCACCGGTACAGGAAATTGATCTTGACCAATTGCTAATTATTGCTTCACCTTCCAATCAGCAACTATCAGATCACATTCCTAAATCTTAAATAAGTGTGTGATATTTGAAGAGTTTGTGGCAGCAAACGGAGTCCAGGTGGAGCCGCATGGGAAAAACAAGAAAAATGGCTCCTCACCAGAAACAAGAGAGGAGCATGGGAGGACAGATTCAGACACCCCAGGCTCCCAAACCCCCTGCTGAGAAGTAAAGTGTGTGTGTGTGTGTGTGTGTGTGTGTGTGTGTGTGTGTATGTGCGCACACGTGTGCACATGCACACGTTATTTAAACAGCCTCACTTCCTACTGACGCTGGTGATACTCTTCATTTCATTACATGTTGAAGAAAAGAATTAAGAGGTGGAAAGAAAAGAATTTTGAGAGAGATTGCTCTGATTCCTTCAAAGCTTGTCTCCAGAACTGACTTCGTATTTATTATTGACTATATATCAAAACGCAACAAAACACTGCTGCTAAAGAAAGACACTGAAAACTTAAATTAAAAATGCAACTGAAGCATCATGAACCGACAAATACAGCTTTTAATACATTACCTATTTTCTTCCTGCTCCTTACAAATGTAAAGGTGCCATGCATATAAAAATATACTTGCTTGATTTGCTGGCAGATTACTAAAGCGAAAGCATGAGGGGGCACTCCCAGCTGCGGTTAATGTAAGTCACTTGTCCAGTCACTGCAAAGTCAGGACAGGCTTTACAAATCTCTTAAACATCTGCCTCCAAGCTCTTCACACAGGAGTTCACACAGGCAGAGACATATTTTTTTTTTCTTCTTAATCACGTACCTTTTAAGATTCATAATTTGGGATGAGCAAAAGGCTCGGCAGGAGGTGGGGATGAATTAAAAACCATAAAATTGATGCTATCACTCTGATTGACATACCAGTAGTGCAGCATACATTTCCTGTTTGTCAGGAATGAAAGGTGTTCACATTCTGTAATAATACCTAATAATGTTTTGGAAAGACAAACTGCTGTCTGACTACATTTTAGCAAGATGGATTTTTTTTTTCCTTTCTGTCAGCACTGAAATCAGAAGCTAGAGTATATATTACAACCCTCTATAAAGGATGACCTAGATATTTAATAGCTACAGCTATTCCAGTCCACTACCTGGACCTCCCCAGGTCTCTGATGCTATATGCTAGCATGCCCAAAATCACCATTACACCTTAACACTAATTCAAGAGAGTGCCCAGGGAGCTAGCTGTCCAGGACTGCCATAATAAACTTAAGGGAACTTGTATCCTTTGCTACCGATAGCTGTCTCATCACAAAATTGGCCAACCCTCTACTTAGAGGTTTGTCTAATCTGACAATTAACATTTTGTGCAGGTCAGTAAAGAGAATCTTATACATAGGGATCAGGAGACATGAATTCCTCTTGCTGCCATGTCACCAACTAGGTCACCATGAGCAAGCCATTTAACCTGTCCACATCTCAATGTCGTCACATTTAAAACAGAGACAGATGCTGCCACTTGCCTTGGCTACCTTACCTGATGGGACTGTTGAAAACATAAAAGCAAAATGATAGTTTTGTAACTGGCACATATCCTCTGTCATGTAGATCCTAAATATGGTTTTATACTAGTCAAACAAAGGATTTGGGAAATGCTGAAAGTCATATATTTCTGGGGTGGTAATTTATCAAAAGGATAAGAAAGAATCAATGAGGTAGTAGATCTAATACGATAGGACATCATCAGGAAAAAAAATCAAATACCACTATAGCCATTAAATAATTATTCTTATGGTGAAATGTGAGCCAAAGATGCAGTCCTCAACTTACTGCTCTGTTTTTGACATTTATGTTCCTACTGAGTCTTGATTGTAAGCCCTGACTACCTAGGGTTTCAAAATGTTAAAAGTATTATTTTGGAGAAAGGAGAATATAGGGAAAAGATAAAATAAAACTGAAAATTTCAGGAGGAAGACGAAACAGGAATGTTTGTGCTAAATATTTTAATGACACATTTTTGCTTTTTAATCTCTGATACTCTGTTATTTCTACAGATTTTAAGAAAATAAAAATGTAAAATCAGTGCTACAATTAGTGTCTAATAATACCAAGCTCCAAGTGTCGGGCACTAGAGTCTGAACAATCCTTTGTCTTCAGAATCGTAAACACGGACTTGGATGCTTGGGGAAGCCCATAGACAATTGACCCAAATGGAAAAGGGGGGGAAGTTTTGTAGATCCTGCTCTTGGTAATAAAACTGTTGTAAGGGAATCAAAAGTGCTTTTGAATATAATTTATTGCTGTTGTTTTTGCTCAGTCAAATAAAGGCTCTAAGCAAAAACAGGTTTCAAGCCTTCTGCTTATAATTGCACTTCATGTGACTTGACAATGCTGATTTCTGTGTAACTTTTAAAATCCATGTTTGGTAAAAAGAAAAAGCGTTTCTACTCGTTCTTCAAAGTTACTTCTAATAAAATCAGCTCCTTAGTGCACATGCTTGCAGACACAGTGCAAATGAAGTTGTAGAAAAGCTCAGCGAGGTCACTCCACTGCACCCAATTGGTCCTTACTAAGCCTGCAGGGGTTATGATGCAACTCTTTCAGGATTTGAGTGTATTTAAGTCATTGCCTAAATTAATTTTATATTCACTAAAAATGAATTTAAAACCAGAATGCATGGATTGTGTCCTCATAACCTTCAAATGGCAGCATACAAACCACTGTCTGTTTCTTGAGTTGGACTGACAAGAACTGGAAGGGAAGCATTAGCAAAAGGAATTTTGAGCGCTATCAGCTGACATCTACCTAAATTCCCAAAGAAAAATATAATCTGGAAGGAACAGGAGGTTCACCTTTTGGTACTAGTCAATGATAACTTGAAGGTTAGGTGAAACAATATCCTTCCCTCTACTCGCTAGGTTCCCCAAATGTGGCTATAAATGTTAAGTATTCAGGCCAGAGATATTTATCAGAAGGATATGATTGACATGGCCATGTACCTTGTGGTGAGTCTCACAGGAAAATATAGGTACAAATATGCATAAGTCATATTTATATACTTTCTATAAAATTAGACTGGCATTAATTAAATGGCAGAAAAGGCAAGGAGAGCATTGTTTGGAGGGTAGCTTGTTCCAAGTTCTGATTATAACTTGCTTTCCAAAGAAGGAGCCGCCCACAGCTTAGAAGACAGATGAGAAGATCATCGTTGCAGATTTGCTGTGAACAACTCAGCTCAGCTCTGTCCCTGCCAGACTCGGGGCCACACATACCCTTCCAAAATGGCTAGAGAAGATTCACGGAGAGAGCACCTGCTCCTTGCTCCAGCTTTGGAGCAGGGGCAGAGGGAGATTTTGTCTCTGCGTAATTTGAAACCTGCCTGCAGATCTGAGAACTGCCCTCACCAGCAACGCTGTTGTCAACATCAACATCACAGCTAAATTTACTGAACACTTACTATACTCCAGGCACAAGAATGCTTTGCATTATCTCATCTCGTCTTCTCAATAACCCCATAATATAGTGAATACTATACCCAAATTTCATGGAAGGAGAAACTGAGGCCAAAACTTGCCCACTGTTACAGAGATGGTGAGTGCCAGAGTTAAGATTTGAATTCAGACAAACGCACTGTTCTAGAGTCTTCACTTTTTGTAACCACTAGAGTAGCTTAATCAGCTGTGAACAACCCATGGACTAGACTTTTTTAAATGTCACTCTACTTACAAATCTCTTCCTATTTATTCATTAATTTTATATGTATTTGTTTAGCCCCTGAAGAGTGCCAGGAACTGTTTCTCACACTGAGAATTCAGCAGCGAACAAGACAAATTCTCTACCCATGTGGGGCTTACATTCTATATTCCACACACATAGGCTCATTTATTCCTTAAAATAACTGTATAAGCCTGAGGCCATTAGTGTCACCCATTTGTTAGATAAGGGAGCCAGAGCTCAGAGAAGTGAAGTAAGTTACCTAAGGCCACAAAACTAAATGGGAAAACTGGGGTTTACCCTTGGCCTTCCCACATCCTATGTTCTTTTATGCTCCTGTTAACCCAACTGCTATGGTTCCAAGATGGCTTTCAGTAGCTGGGCAGAAAGTTAGTACAGCCAGGACAGGAAATAAGACCAAGTTGACCCTCTTCCTCCTAATTTCTGCCTCTCTTCCAAATTTCTTGGTCCTTAATTCTTCAGGTACCCACTGTTATCCACAGTCTCCCAACTCTGAACCCCCCACTCTCTCCACGCCTGTTCTGCCTCCTTCTCCATGGCCTTACGTATCCCGCACACTTCTGTTCTTCACTCCTCCCACATCCTAACCTCAGGGTTAATCTTAGCTCCCACTCTTCCCTTTAGAGAGTAGGCTTGAGGTGCTGTGGAAAATGATCAAAAAGTGAATCCCTTCCATCATTACATCTGGAAAGACCTGTTCCCAGTAAGTCATGAACTTTATTTTCTCAGAATTCCTTGAGAGAGTTTTCCTACAGAAACATTTTCCCATGTGGCAGTTATATTCTGCAGTATTTACTGCAGGTACATATGGGTTAAATATGTTCCTAGGGGCTGGGTAGCAAAGTTTAACAGTGGGTAATATGCTTTGAATTCCAATCAACCAAACTACAAGTAACCTCTGGCAAAGACTGCCTCAGTAACACATTCCTGTCTTCACTATTACTCATAATAAAGAATGGAAAGGAGTAAAAAATAAATTCAAAAAATATATTATTTCTTAGCATTAGAGAGATAGGGCAAAACAGCAGTAAACACAATGTAGAAAAAGAAATAATTTAAACTATAGGTGGCAGTAGTAGAGGTTGGGGAGACAAAAGACAAATGTTTCTGATTCAAGAGATTTTCAGGTCTACAGAGAAACCCTTTATACAAATGACATTCAAGAATCTCCTCAATCTGACCCTTATTTTTTTTTATTAGTTGTAAGCCTCATGAGAGTAAAGAACGAATCTGATTTTGCTCAACATTATATCAGCTGCACAGGGCTGAGACATAGTAGGCACTTAATAAATGATTACTGAACAACGGAATGTCATCCTAGATTTATCTCTAGCGCCACCCCCCATCCGTTTCCCACCAGCAGAGCCCTCTGTTGACCAGAATTCCCTAAAACAAGCTTGGGTGTTCGTACTGCGCTTTTCCTTCAGAAGTAGCCTTTGCCTGTATTGCCTTTTCCTCCCTTCCAGACCTGTTGAAATAAGATTCTTTAAGGCTAAGATCAAAAACTGAATCTGCTATGATTCCCCGAAGCTGTGGTCCAGGCATGAATGCAGAGTGGTAGCTGTACCCGCAGCACCTCGGGGTGGCAAGTGGGTGGCTCTCCCTGCCCCGGGTTGGCAGGGCCCCAGCATGGGTTGGATTGGGAGGGGGCTTCTTGCTCACCTCAGATCCAGGTACTGTGTCCCAGCACAGAAGTTGTGATCCCTTGGGGGTCACCCACTGGCTGGCGGGAAGTCGAGATTAACTTCCCTACATCATTGCTTCCTTGTTATCATTTTGCACTGGGACTCTGAAAACTATGTAGCCAGTCCTGGACCCAAGGGGGAAACCATTGTGTTTTCCTTCAAGAACATATTGCAACTCCCCTTTAGTTGTGAAGAATCCTCTAAGAGCAGGGGGGCCTACAATAGTCATCTTAAACTCTGGCTTTGCACAAAGGTTTGTTGAACTGACTTGAGAGAGGAAAAATATCACTTAATTTTACACAAAAATGGAAATAATCCCAAATCCAAATAGACTTGGACAGACCAGAAAACTGACTAAATAACACCGATTCCTTTTGTCTGAGATGATCATTCATCTTATTCAAGAGGAGAATTTTACAAATTTACTATGCTGCTCCTAAATGCTTTTCTGCTAGATTAACAGAAAACTTTTAGAATCTGGACTTGAAAACTCATTCTGGAATACGGTTTTCTGCAAAGGATTGGGTAATGTTTGAATATAATGATGATTAAACTATTCATTCATAATCATCATTTTCCAACTACTTACTGTGTGCAAAGTATAATAGCAAGTACTGCTAAAAGCTGATACCTCAATTTAGGCCTTAACTTGGCCCTGCCCAAGACCACCATAGACAGTTGCCCACCTAAAGGGGCAAATGGGAACTGAAATCCAGCTTTCTCTCTGTCTGCAAACCACACACCCTGGCATGGGGTGGGCTGTGTCTAACCAGAGGAAGTGGCAGCTTCTTCTTAATTCTCATAAAGTACCTTCATGGCCCTGCCCCTCCTTCCACATGCACCTCTAAAGCTGCACTTGGCCCATCTCTGATTTCTTTGCCTTTTCCAGAGTCATCATTTTTCAGATGAACATACTTTCAGTTGCCAAAGTAGATGCCAAAGAAGAGGGAAAAGGGGACACCACGTGATTTCCAAAGGGATGGTCCCCTCTGAGGGGCTACAAAAACAGTCTACCACCAGCAGATACCCTGTCTAAATTTCTTTTTATAGCACAATGCAGCTGTATTCAACACAAAACAGGTGAGAACTGAATGTGAATTACAGAGAAGAATTTTAGTCATGATACATGACTTAAACAAGAAAAGAAATTGGAGTGCTTTTGCATATTTTATTGGCAACAGTTTTACCAAATATGTGGTTTATTTGGAAAGGTGCTACCCTTTTGAAATTAACTCTCAAATTCTTGTGAAAGTTCAGACTCTTCCTACCCTCCTTAGGCAACTAACAGTAATTTTTATTGCTACAAGCCATGCATGTTGGTTTTTGAGAACATGCCATTAATCATGATTAAACTGTGTAGGCTGAAAAATCTCTAATACCTGCAAGAAAAACAAAATCCAACGTAGCTATAAAAATGTTTACCAATCTGTAAAAAACATGTGGATATTCTATAAAACCAGCAATTGGAAAATGATAAAATTTATATTTTTATCCTTATGAGAATCTTCATAGGTTTACCTAGAAGGGAGGAATAAAGTCAATTCCTGTACTATTTCAAATAGATATCGCCTTTGACAAGTATGCAAATCAAGCTGGAATTGTATATTTGAGCTTTTTAATTTTGACAACTCTGAGACATTAGTTGGTAAAGCAGATATTGTGCTGCTCCCGTTGCCTCTCCAATCTGTTCTCAAATGGAATCACACTGATGTTTCCAAGGCAGAGAGAGCACCAAGAAGGTGAGCTTTTGACCACTCCTGCTATGGACTGAATTATATCTCCCCCAAATGCATATGTTGAAGCCCTCACCCACAATGTGACTTACTAGAGACAGGGACTCTAAGAAGGTAATTAAGGTTAAGTGAGGTCATAAGGGTGAAGCCATGATCCAATAGAACTGGTACCTTTATAAGAAGAGGAAGAGACATCGGAGCTCCTTCTCTGCCATGTAAGAATACATTGAGAAGGCAGTCGTCTGCAAGCCAGGATGAGAGCTCTCACCAGAACCCAACCATGCTGGCTACCTGATTTTGGACTTCCAGTTTCCAAAACTGTGAGAAAATAAATTTCCACTGTTTAAGCCACCCAGTCTATGGTATTTTGTTATGGAAGCCCAAGCTGACTAATACAGCCCCTTAAGTAACTTAACTAAAAATATTAATTATTATTAATTTTGAGGGCAAAGAGGTAAAAAGAAAAAAGGAATGTTCTATAAGTTTTTTTTTAATTTTGTGATTTTTATAAGAAAATTGTGAGTGAAAGCATCTTTCAAAATTGAGTTCTCCTTATTGATTTTTAATAAGCATTCTAAGAACACTGGTGTTCTTCTTATGTAAGCGTAGCTTCAAAAGAAATACCCTTGCTTCTGCCAGTAGGATTGTTGCTCCAAAATTCCTATTATTAGGAAATCCCAGAGCCACCACTGTTCAAGTCCCAACACAAATGCAACTGATTCTCTTACGCTTTTCACATTCCCTGCTCTATCCTCCCTCTCCTGCACTATCACAGTACTTAATTTTAAAATGTTTTTGTCATTTATCATGCTCCACCTTGTAATTTCCGTGACTTGTGCTCACACCTGTCTCCTCAACTGGAAGACACAGATCCTGAAAGCAGGGTCCATGCTATCCTTTTGGATTTCCCCAATGTTTACTATGATGTTTTGCCTCTAGTGAGTATATGTTTGGTAAATGTATGAAATAACAAACAAATTATTGAATGAAGGGATAAATGAATAAAGAAATGGATTAACAACTTATTAATGAATAAATAAATGAATTAAGTAACATCATTTTTGCCTCATCTATTTTCCATGACATTTAGGAGAATTATTTTTCTACCATGATGCCTCCCCCCTTGATGAATAAAAGAAAAGAAATAATAAAAAGGGAAAATGAAGTAACCCTTAGTTGCAGTGCCTCCTATTTGTTATACATACTGCCCTTGTTAACTTCTTTAATTCTTACTAACTTGTGAGTTAAGTTTCACTACCCTCATTTTTCTAACAAGAAAACTGAGGCTCTGGGAGGTTAAGTAATGCATTCATAACCACACAGCTACTAAAAAAGTAAAGCTAAAATTTTAAAGCAACATTAAATCCAGGCTAAATCTCATATATTATATGTCTTTCTTACTCAATGGCCTTCCCTTGACTTTTTGCTTCAGCTTTAAAAGAGATAGTTAAAGATATCTTCCGAGGCCATTTGACATGGCCATCTTACCACACCCAATGTGGAGGACAGGGTGAAGTGTTCACTATTTCCCGGTGTTTTTCACTCCCCTGCTACTATGAGACAATATCAATCTCAGGGTTTCCTCTGTAGGGATGACCTTTAACTACCTTACCTACAGTACCAACTGTACCAAATCTTTGATACCAGTGAGGTTCTGGTATCTCAGAGGGCTCCAAGGGTGCAAAGCAAAGAAATCAGATTCCTTCCAGTCTGGTCTCATACCTATTGCTACTTCCCAAAGTATAAAATTTGGGGGGAGAACATAACTTGAGATTCAGGCAAATTTGAGATATATTCCAGTTCTGTCATTTATTAGCTATGTATATCTAAATAATCTGCCTCACTTTCCACATTAAACAGTGTGCATGACCTCAGACATATCTGAACATATGGCAAAGGCTGGGAAGACAGGCCCACTAAGGATTAATTTGCATTAGGGATGGAAATGCCTCTTGGTCAGTGTGGCAGAAACTGCCTAAAAGCTCACCAATCGTGGGATAGGGAGGGTGGGAGGGAGGGAGACGCAAGAGGGAAGAGATATGGGAACATATGTATATGTATAACTGATTCACTTTGTTATAAAGCAGAAACTAACACACCATTGTAAAGCAATTATACTCCAATAAAGATGTTAAAAGAAAAAAAAAGCTCACCAATCACAATTCTTCCTCCTGGGCACTCATAAAAAATACATTTCCCCACATCCTTTGCATTTAGATTGGTGCTATGTCATGGAAGTAATGTTCATCACTTCCAGTCATGGACATAAAAATGCATCATATGATCTTCCTCACTCTTTGTTGGTCAGCTGGCTAAATACAGATAATACAGCAATGGGCTCTGAAAAGAGGCCCTAGAAGGTGAATCCCACTACCGGATGGAAGAACTGGGATTCCAGAGTCATGGAATGGGAAGCTGCCTGCCACACAAACTGTGATACGAGCCAGAAGAAAAACCTTTATTGGGTAAAGTCCCTAAGATTCTAGGGTCGTTTGTTATAGCACCTGGCACTAATTACTCCGATTAATACAGTTTCTCAGAAGTCAGAGAACCCAAGTCTAGGGCAAAAATAATGGGCCATCAAAAAAGAAAAGGGATGATTTGCATTATTCCGTGACTGATGGGCATTGCTCAGAGTATTCTTTGGACCGCTTCCCTCCCTTCCCCATCCCCACTCTCCCACACCAGCTGGTACTAAAGCCACAACTATCAGAGGGAGGCTATCGTGAAGACCTTTCTCATTAGAGTCTCCACAGGACACCGACAATACAAAGCAATATTGCTTTGTGGTCTGCATAACAGAAGGGAAGGTGGGGAGTATTTCTCCACTTTGACAAGAAAATGGTTGGAGAGCAGAACAGAGGAGCAGTAACATGTGAGCAGCAGAGAATGTCACACGAGTTACTAGGATACAAGCAGCTCAGTCAGAAGTGAGAGGAGACCAGAGCAAATTGAAACCTCAAGGGAAGTTCAGCCCCCCAGACACCCCTGTAGTTAGGCTATAGTTTGGCAAGGCAAAATTAAGCTAAAAGAGCTCAGGTTTTTGTACCCATGTTCTTCCCTTCCTTATTTCCCCTTTAGGCTCAATTTCCCTCATTAAAAACATACCAACTTTCCGACTAATGCCTTTGAGTAGCGCGATGCTTTTACGCTTCCCTGTGAAGGAGGATATTGGAATTACACAGTGTACACAGTGAGTGAGGGACACGCGGAGAGTTGCCGTCCATCCTCCAGTGAACTGCATGATAATCCTGTTAACCTTCCTATCAGGAGATCATTAAACAATTGTGAAAGCTGTTTCCTCTTACATGAGAACTGCATGCAAAATCTGATCTAGTATTTTTAACATAAGCTGTTCTGCTGCACAGACTTGAGTAACAGCCCCTCACATGTTTTAGATGGTCTTTTCTTATTCTTCCCTTGGCTACTAAGTGCCTTTGTAGCCTTTCTCTCAGCGTAGGCATTATCCTATCTTTTTCTTTTCTTTTTCCTTGATTTCAATATCTAACACATTTTTCTTCCAACAGTACAGCTCCCTTCTTTAGCTCCTTTTAATGTCTTGTTTATCTCTTGTGCCAATCCATGTTTCATTCATTTCAACACATCACCTTCCTATGCATCAGTCTTGTAAATGTGTTGTACTTGGTATTTTGTTCTTATTTCTGCTTAGCTATTTTCATGAAACTACCCATTTCCGTTAAATCTAATTTATTTCTGCATTTCATTCAAAACCTCTCTTTTTATCTCCAAAGACATTTTAACCATCCAGTTTTCTTCCTTCCTTTCTTTTCCTTTTTTTAAAAAATTAAGTATGCTAACAGTCACGTGATGTCAGAACTTGTGCCTGCATATGTTTCGAGAACAAACAAGTTTTCCTTTTTTATCTTCTCGATCATGTAGTCCTTTCATTCAGCTTGAAAATTTGATTTCCTTTTGGATCCTTAGAACCACTAATTTTCTACCTCCAGAACAGAGAGAACTTACATTTTTAACCACATTTGAGAAACTGGGTAAAGTTGAAATGTGCTTCTGGTGGCTTCAATAACACAGAATGGATTCCTTGTCTCTGGGGAAGACTCCATAATAAGACCCTATCATTGAATTAGCAATTCAAACCTCAAGAAAGTCTGTTTTCAGGAGAGTCAGGTTAGGGACTTGATGTTTTTAAGAAATGTCTTTGCAAAATGGGGGCTTGGTTATCATTGGATGAAGGATACTGATTTAATCCCCAGGGGTGACTGAACCCGGTATCTGGGGTTCTTCTAAACATTTAAAGCCATTTCCAAATGTTTCTGATGCAGCACAACCCAAAAAGGATTTTGGCAAGTGTGTTTTCCCTTCATTTTAAAACCCATGAGTATTTCAAGGGAAATGCAATCCATATGTCTTTGATTCATTTACACTTAAATCATCTAAATGCCATTGTGTAAGAGCTATTTGATGTACAAGAAGCCTGTGAGCCTGTTTTATAAGCCTTTTTAAGCCTTATTTCTTTGAATCAGAAAGTCATGTTTTGCCGGCCCTAAACAGAACTTGAACTGGGAAAGGCTCAAGTTCACTTCTAAACTGAAAACCCGCAAAGTTTTGCGTGGCTTCTGTACTTAGCAATATGTTTCCCCTTGCCTAAAGCTCACAAACACCCAGCATTTCTCTTCTCTGTCTCACATGTAGTGAGAACAGGGTAAATCAATTTTTGAATCACATTTTACTTGTAAAATTCACATTTTGAACCTCAGTTATCTCCCAGGCACTGCCAGAAGTTAAAATAGCAACACTTGAAAATTAGGCTTTTGCTCTAAAAGGGCAAAACAGTCTATAAAGTACATAAATTACTGCTTCTGTACATTTATTTGTTTGACAGGTTTAAGATATAAGTGTGGCTTACATATGGATTTTCAGGATGCCAGATTGGATGCTCCACGAGCTACAGTCACAAATGTAACCTCTTTTTTTAAGACTTATGTTTGGGAGAATAGAATTGGAACAATCTCGCTGTTCTGCACAAATCTAATTGCTGTGTCAAAACAGCAATGGAATATGATGAACATTTGCATTTTTCTCATTTACTGGCCTTTTCTATGGCTTTAATCATACTTGCATTAGTGGTCAAAAAGAAAGTATGTTGGACTATTTGCTCCCTTATTCCCTGCCACTTTAAACACTTCTAATGAATTACAAACGAATACATTTGGGGGTAAAATGTGAACCTCAGATCAAATGTATGGAGATACCCAAGTGATAAACACTGATTGCTATGGACATGGAAACATGTCTTGAGAATGGATAAATCTTTCTCAAGCAAAAGCACTAATTATCTTCAAATGTGTGATTTCTTTGTTTTTATTTAGACACATCTTAGAGGTTGCATTTTAGTGAGAAGGAAGAAATAATGATGCTGTGATTGTCTGAAGAGAAGCAATATTTTAAATTTGCATTCAAAGCTTAGGGGGTGGAGATAAAGTTAAAAAGAAAGAAAGAAATCCAGGTGAACCTAATTATTCCTTATGTGCTCTCTCTAGTTCACATATGTGATAGACTTTCATGTTTGTGTAATCAAAAGGATTATGAAATTTAAGTTTGCAAAAAGGGATTTGGGCACTAAATCTAGCAAACAGTTAATTATGCTGAGATAATTAGATAGCATAAAGTGTTAGATTTAGTTCTTTTTCACGGTTAGTTTTCATTAACTACCAAGTCTTCATGATTCTCTGCAGGCAGAAATTATTAGTATTCTATTCTTAGGAAGAATGGTGTATGACTGACAAAGAATTAAACTTTCAAAAAGGGTGAAAGAAGCCTTTGTGTTGACCTATCCACATATTTTCTTTAAAAAATGATATTTTTTCTATTAAAAAGTTGATATAACGTTTTAAAATCTAAATTCAAGAAATACGTTACTTTAGGAAATTTCAGCAATCATAACATGACCACATATCAATTTAAAATGCAAAGCAAAAAACCTGAGTTTATATGATTTTGCTACTATTTCACCAGGTTGAACCAGAGGATACTGATTAGGATTGTGCAACAGGTTAATAGCTCTAATACTTATTAAAACAACCATAGTATTTATTATACTGTAGAATTTCATGCCAGGATTTATAAGATTTAACTTGAGTTCAGGTGGACACTTAAAAACTTAAAGAAACAAAGTTCCATAGTACTTCCTGCCCCTGACCCGGGTGCTCTCCATACACATCCCCTCCTGCTTTAGTTCTTCCTATTTTGAATGGATTGGGAAATATCTTTATAATGCTCCCTTGACACACTATTTACCCACCACAAACACACATTCACACATCTACATAAACACAATATACACACACATACACATGCAAACACACACACACACACACACACACACACTTCAACCTATATTTCTCAGTAAGCACAATTTTATAGATTTTATTTCTAAGTGAAATTTTGAGTTCCAAATATACCCAACCATACATGTTGAAAGTCTGGGGGAAAATCCTTTCAAAGAGAACCATAAGAATTTAAAAAACATTTTGTAGAAAGGATCAAACTGGTTCTTATTTTATCTAAATCCATTTACTCACCCCTCACTTAAGCAGCCAAACAATATGTTATATAATGAGTAAGATTCAATGGTATGAAATGGGGCAGATAATCCTGGGCAGTGTTTTGAGATTCAAAGAATAATTATTATAAAACCCTTAAGTCAAACTTTAATGATCATTCTTCTTTTAAATGTTTGGTTATGAAAAAAATTTTAAACTTTAACTTTCTGATATTTACCTTTATCCCAAAAGACTTTGATGTTCAAAATGGGCATTCAATACAATGGTAGACAGAATAATGCCCCCCTAAAGATGTTCACATCCTAATCCCTGGAACCTAAGAATATGTTAATATACATGGCAAAAGGGGTTTTACAGATATTTTTAAGGGTCTTGAGAAGGGGAGAGTATTCAAAGTATGCAGTTGAGCCCAATATAAACAGAAGCATTCTTATAGGAGGGAGGCAAGAGGGTCAAAGCCAGCAGTGGAGAGGAAATGTGAGAGTGAAAGCAGGGGTTGGAGTGATGCATTTGAAGAGGCCATGAAGCAAAGATGCAGATGGTTTCAAGAAACTGGAAAAGGCAAAAAAGTCAATTTGCCCCTAGAGCTTCCAGAAGGAATATGGCTCTGCCAACACCTTAATGTTAGCCTGTAAGACCCATTTTCAATTTCTGACTTCCAGAACTATAAGAGAATGAATCAGTTTTTTAAGCCACTAAGTTTTTGGTAATTTGTTACAGCAACAATAGGAAACTAATAGAAATACTAATTTCTGTTTTGAATGCACTTTCATAATCACTGTATTAGTACTTAAAATCCACTTAGTAATTAAAAACTTTCCTTTGTACCTTGATTTAAGTAAATAAAGTAAACATTCATTTATTTTGCAAAAGGATACCTCATCGGATTCCCAAAGCTATAGTTTTCCCTGATATATATAAAAATCTACATAAATTGATTGTTCATAAAATATGATATATTGCAATATATAAATTTTCATGAAAGTTTTAAGGAGCATGTCAATTTGATTGAAGAATATAGTGTTCATTATAGTCTTTCCTCCATAATTATCTTTTATTTCTCTGAAGAGTAGACGTTAAGCCATCCTTATTTATCAGTTAGTCTTATGTTTTCCTTGGTTAAATTAATTTAGTACTCATATTTTATAATACCTAGTACCAGAAAGAAGCCCCTGTAGATTTCTATCCATCTCTTGCCCCTAAAGGTCTAGCATCAGAATAACTGGGCTCAGGGTCAGTCAATTACATTCATGTCACTCATCCCTATAATTGACTACGATCACTCAGGCTCTGTTCTGTCCTCTCTGCTGCAGGAAGTTCAAGGATTTGCAGTTTGATCAAGAAAGAGGCAGGGCCATGAGAGATAGTAACACACAAGCTTTAATGTGTGGTGCTTGGGCAGAGTTGTATGAGGGGGAAGTAACCCAGTAAGAGACCTTCCAGAGTCAGTGACACAAGTCTACCATCCAAAGGGGAACAGGACAAGAGATCCCAGGGGAGAAGGGGAAACCAGAGAGGGGGCTTGCATATCAAGGTGATGTCACTCAGCAGCAAAGTGAGGAGTCTCTGGGTCAAAGAGCTCCAAAGGCAGCAGCAGTGTGGGGTCCTTTATAGCCACAGGGTTTGTCTTATCTATGGTTAGCAGACTTCAGGTGCAGATACACAGGCTGTGTAAAGTAGGCAGGTTCTAAATGGCTAAAAATATGCTTATTATGCTTATTTGGGCTATGCTTAAAGCAACTGGATGTGTAAGAATGTGAGTTTGGTGCCAGCAGGCTTTGGGCTAATGGTCCTAACCTGCTATAAAGAACTAAACAACATTAGAGCCACAGGCACCATCTTTGGCTGTTCATATGACATCTGTTCTGTTCTTTCTTCTACTTTTTGAGTTACTTTCCTTTCTGAACTTATCTCAGGAGATAAATACTACACCTTCTACCTCTTTACAG
This sequence comes from Balaenoptera acutorostrata, assembly GCF_949987535.1. Taxonomy (NCBI): domain Eukaryota; kingdom Metazoa; phylum Chordata; class Mammalia; order Artiodactyla; family Balaenopteridae; genus Balaenoptera; species Balaenoptera acutorostrata. The sequence goes on along the minus strand of NC_080065.1, from coordinate 74,944,462 downwards.
AACACAAAATGTTCCCTCCACCTCCTTGCTCCAATTCAAATTTGGCTTTTCCCCAAAGGCAGTACTTTTCTTGCAGCACTCTCATTCTCTCACACCTCAGTATCATGAACTGTCCCCATCCCCCTCCTCATCCATCCCCCTCCTCATTTTGACCCTTATGTACAAGAAAGTTCAGGTTTATCCCAAGAGACCTTTTTATGCCTACACTTTAGTCCAAAAAAAAAAAAAAATCCTCCTACACTAAAGATCAGTTTACTTGTTCCTTGTATACATCATCTGTTGGCCTCCATATTATAGCCCCCTTATTCAATGAGGTTGTCTCCTGGATCACACCTTTTTTCTGCCTGAATGCTTGTCATTGATATTATCCTGAACAATTTCAATGCCCATATGGAAGAACTCTCCAATACCTTCTCACATCCATCAACAACCCCTTCAATTCCAGAGGGCTTGACCTCTGTCTACTCTTCTCCCCTAGTTCCTTTTCAAGTCTCCTCCTGGATCTTCTCAGAAATTAAATTAAAACTTCTCCCCACTTTCGAAATCAGAAATTCTGATTCCTGCTCTTTGACCATCCCTTGCCTTTCTGCCTCCTTTCTGGAACCACTTTCTTTACACCTACTCTTCCACATTGTAGAATCCTCAGAACCCCTCCTGATTCCATGTTATTCCTTAGTTGCCTCATTTCCTTCCCTTCATAAATTCACAAACACCCTCAACTCCTCTGCAACTATATCCTTTCGTCATATCTCTTAACCCTGGATCATTCATACAAATTGTCCACCCTGTTTGGTTGAAAAAAAATAATATAACTGTAGACTGGGGCTACTAAATGTTTATACCCTTCAACTTCACCTTGCCTCTCTCCATAGCTCATAAAGGTTTTACTTGTTTTTTCTTAGCTCCCATTCCCATTTTCCTCAGTAGTAATTCAAAACATGTCACTCCACTCAAAACCCCTAACCAGCTCCTGTTTTTATTCTCGACAGTAAATGCCAATCCTCTCTTCAGACAGAAAATTGGGTTTTCCAATTTAACCAACTCAACTTTGAAACTTGCTTTCCCTTTTGTCCTATCTATCTCCATTTGTGGTCTTCAGCCATTCATCCATCCCAGTTAGAAAACTAAATGACATTCTCAATTTCTTCTCCTCCCTTGCCCACTCCAATCAGGCTATCACCAGATATTTTCTCTTTTTTTTCTGCTAAATGTCTTCTTTTTTTTCACCTAAATGTCTATTTTCTTTTCTAATTTCTTTCATGTTACTTTCAAAGTAACCCCATGTTACTTTCAAATCTAATTATCTCTATCTTAAGCTTTAGAAATGTCTTCTAATAGTTCTCCTGCCTTCAATATCATTTGCCTCAAGTTCACCCTCCATACTTAAGCAAAAGTGATATTTCTAAAAAATAAATCTGACCCTGTCACTTCACTTCTTGAAATCCTTCAGAGGTTACCCATAGCATGGCACCAAGAATTGGGTTCCTGCACATCTGCTAGCCTCTTTTCACATGACATTTTTTACAATTTAATCTCCAGTAATACTAATATACTCATAGATTTCTATGCTCAACAGATCACTTGGCACATTTGGGTGAGCACAATTTCCTTTATTCTTGCTTTTCTTGGTGAGCTCCCATTCATTCTTCAGACTTTTTTCAATTGTCTTCTCTGTAAAACTGTCTTTGGTCTCTGAGTTTTTTCTTCAAAAATAATGAATTATCCTCTCCACAGTATTATTAAAGTGCTAGATTATACTGGAGAAATCAAAGAAGGCTTTCCAAAGGATAAAACATCTAAGCAGATATCTGAAACATGGGTAGACACTGGCCAGGTATATAGTTGGGGAAATAGTGATTTCCAGGTCAGATACTGGAGGGCGGCTGTATGTGTCATTCTTCCTTCTGGACTATATGATCCCACCAAGACAGGGATCTGTACCTAACCCTATATTGTATTTTACCATAATACCAGATACAGAACAAGTGCCCAATAAGTTTTTGGTATAGGAAGGAGGAAGGAAGGAAGGAAGGAAGGGAGGCAGGACAGAAGGATAGGGTTTTAGTACTTTAACTTTCCTCTTGTCAGTTTTCTTTCATGGACACCCTTAAAATATTTCACTCACAAAAGATCTCGGGCTATCTAACTCACTGCTACCGAAGGGCAATGGTCAAACATACCATTTATCAAAAAAGAAGAGTGAAAAGAGTTATAATAGCACTGCCAGCATTTTCAGAGTGAGAAGAGTGAGAATAAGGCAGATTCATAATTAATTTACTCTATATTTATACCATAGTAGCTAGGAGCTGCTAACTATATGTATATATACATAAGATATATAAATATACATATATTACATATATATATATATATCCAACCTTACAGATAATATAAGGAATATCTCACCCATAAATTGATAATAAAAGAAGCCAGCTCCCACCCCAAAAACATATCTCCAAGTGATTAAAATACACTCCTATTGGATTTATGTATTAATTGAAAAAAAATCATGTGTCCATGGGTGAATAAAATATGCATCCTGACCTCTAGTATCTAAATGCACAACAACAGAGAACAATGATTATTTCAAAATAAAGAGCTATGGGAAATTTGAGCAGAGGGAGAATATATCTGTCTGAAAAGATTAGGAAACAGTTCATTGAAGAGGTGATAGCTGCACTGGGGATTAAGGATAAGCAGCATCTGAACAAGGGAAGAGAAGAACGAAACATTTTAAATGTCATGACCAATGATCCACAGGGGGGAAATGATGGAGATGGCCATTGAGGACTGTGGTGATCATTAGTGCTGTTCACCAATATCTGGTTTTCTAGTCCTTGTGTGACATGGGAGGTTTACATTTCTTAGCTTCTCCTATGGTTAGTTAGAGCCAAATGACCAATTCTGGACAGTGGGTTGTGAACTGAAGTGACATTTGTCACATCGGTACCATAACATTTAATTGCTAATGTGAGATCCCCTAAAGCTCTTTCCACTCTTTCCTGTGATGTGGAGACCGGCAACATTTAAGATGATGACTACTCCCTTAGGCTGGTCTCTGAGTGACTGCAATGAACAGAGAACATCCTTGCTGACTGGAAATGACTATGTAATATGTGTGAGAAATAAACCTTTGTTATCTTAAGACACTGAGATTTTTGGAGTAGTTTATTACCATACTTTACCTAGACCATTCAGGCAGGTACAGAAACAATGAGATGTTCCATTTGATAGGCATATGTGGCATATTAAATGAAGAAGTGATAAATAAGTTTGGAGGGTAAACAAGTCAATTTGCAGAGAAGCCTGAATTCCAACTTGAAGATTTGGGACTTTATTTTATAGGCGATATAGAGCTGTTAAAAGCTTTCAAACAGGGAAATATTATGAACACAACTGTGCTTTAGGAAAATTAATCAAGCAGGATAGAGGATGCCTAGGAAGCGGAAAGACACTTAGAAGCAGGGAAACAAGTTATGCTATTGGGAAAAGCCTAGAAGTCATAGGGTTTAAACTAGGGCAGTGGCAGTGGGAACCAATTTGGCAGAATGAATGGAACAGTAATTTGCAGGTCCTGGCAACTGATGAAGCCCAAGGGACTTATAAGTCATTCCAAGATTTTGAGCCTGGATGATTGTTAAGATGATGCCACTGCTACTTAAATAGTAAGCAAAGAAAGAGGAACAAATTTGAGAGAAAAAAGTGCAAATTTAGGTCAAGCATGACACCCAGCTGGCAAAGTTCAGCAGAAAACTGGAAACAAACTGAATATAGATTTGAGAGTCATTTGGGAAGTGAAGCCACAATACAAATGACATTGTTAAGGGAGAGAGAAAAAGGAAAACTAAGGACAGAACTTTGTGGAACACTACATTTAGACAATGAAAAAGGGGAAAAAACAGAGATAGCAAGAAAGGTATATTTTCACAAAGTCAAGAGATGAGGGAATTTCAAGGAAAATGGGGCAGGCAATTAACAGCACCAAAAGTCAGGACAGATTTTAAATGAAGATTTTTTTTTACTCTATTAGATTTGGTGACTTTTAAGAGAGAAGTTTCAGGTGATAACTACAGTTAGCAGGTGATAACCAGAGGAGGTAACCAATATTCAAAAGACTGTGAAGTAAACAGTGGAAACCAAATTGAGACTGTGGTTTCTTCAAACAGCAGAAAAATATTTAGCAGTTGAAATGAATGAACTAAATGATTACATAAGAAAATGTGATATATCTCAAAAAATATTGAGTAAAAATGCAAATTGCAAAACTACACATACTATATGATTACACTTATTAAACTTACCAATAATAATGCCACTTAATGTTTATGAGTACATATGCATCATTTATACAAATAAATATAAACACATGAAATTATGGATAGTATTGATACATCTGGGAAAGAAGGGAGAAAGGATGGGGAGGATTTAGCAGTATCTGTGTATTGTTTCTTTAAAAAAGTCAGAAGCAAAATAAAAAAGAGATGAAGAAAGAAAATGTAACCTGTTCTTTAAATATGTTAAATGGTGAAAGAAAAGCAGAAAGTAGATAGTAGCTTGAGAGAAAACATATGGAAATGTATATATTTGTCTCTTCAAGATGCCAGGAGACTAGAGAATATTTGTATGATGGAATAACATATTTTTGTCAGTAAAGACAGACATTGAAACAATATGAAGAAGAAAGCAAGATACCAGAATCGAGGAAAGGAATGAATGAAAGATATTATGTGTAAGGGTTAGGCTTAGAGAGGAGAGCAATGCTTTCTAGTATGACCTCATTTGCCCACACTTTCTTCTAAATATTTTATACTCCAGCCAATACGGGCTCCTCACTGCACCTCTAAGCCTACTTTTCTCACCTCCTTGCCTTCTCATGCCCATCTTTTGATATTCTACTCCAAGGCCAACTAGGTCAACTATTCCATTAATCCTAATTATCTTGTCATATTCCGCACTTTATAACACCTTATATATTTCTTCTGGCTCGTGCCATAGTTGATTATTACTGTTTATTTTTTCTAACTCTGTACACGTCTTACCTCCATGAATTTGTCAGAGTTCTTATGTACAAGCATCAAGAAGCATTTTACCTAACTTGGGTGGAAAATGAATTTATTGAAGAATATCAGATGGCTCATAGGATCAACAGGAAATTTGAGAGCCCATCTCAAAAAGGGGCCATGGACCTAGGGAAGCTAGCCAAATGCAATCATGTCCAAGGTTGAAAGATGAAAGCAATCTGGGTACAAGTCTGCAAGTGGCACCACGGCCCCTGGATTCTCAACTCCACTGTATCTTTTTGAGTAGTTTTTCAACTCTTCGATTTTTACATCACTTCCTCAGTATTCTAGTCTCAGGACCAGAGCACTGACCACATCCTTGATCTCTAGCAGCCTAGGAGTGGGAGGGAAGAGGACTTCATCTCTACTAATTGAAGGCAAAATGCAAATTCCTGCCAGGATTCATATAGTGGGGGATTTTTTTTCCAAAATAAACCATTAATTGATTAATTAATTGGCTGTTTAGAATTTAGGCAGTAAGAAATACAACAAATATACACTAAAGCCTCATATTTGATTGGGTCTTTTTCATTTTGGGATTTCCTGACATACTGTAAGTGCTGAATATAAATTTACAGAGTGAATGAAGTAACTAATGTAGAAGGCATATATTTAGCTTATGTCAAATTCCAAAGAAAAAATTTATTCTATGACCTTAAGGAAATTATGACCTCCTTAGCTTCAGTTTCTTAAATGAAGAAGATAAGATAATAATTCCCACCTTGAAGAGTTTTTGTAAGGACCAGAAATAACTTAAGTTACTTACTTAATATGGTGCCTGGCACATAGCGAGCACTCAATAAAACAGTAGCTACTATTTTCACTTTCCCCACTAAAGATGACGAAGAAAAAGTTAATGATATTATCTTTCCTGTATGCTGGACCACGAACCAGAGAGGTATTTCCTTGCAATATTGAGGTTAATTGCAAGGAGAAGGGAGCCAGACTTTCCGGATTCAAATCATAGCTATGCCATAAATCAACAAACTAGGGGGTGACTTTGGGCAACTTACTTAACTCTGCTGTACCTCCATTTAATCATCTATAAAATGGAGATGATGAAGCTGATGTTGAAGATAATTATGATATGATAATGTTGATGATGATGATGATGGTGGTGAATATGATTATGTTAATAGAATCTCCCTCATGGTTATTGTGAACATTTAGTTAATAAACGTAAACTACTTTTAACAGTGTTGGCACACACTAATGAATTTATATGTATTTTAGACTGTATGTTAGTTATTGTTATTAGTATCAGGTTTTTTTTTTTTTTTTAAAGGTTAGACTTTATTTTATTGCCTAGATTCTATTTTTTTAAATTAATTTTTGGCTGTATTGGGTCTTTGTTTCTGTGTGAGGGCTTTCTCTAGTTGCGGCAAGTGGGGGCCACTCTTCATCGCGGTGCGCGGGCCTCTCACTATCGCGGCCTCTCTTGTGGAACACAGGCTCCAGATGCGCAGGCTCAGTAGTTGTGGTTCACGGGCCTAGTTGCTCCGCGGCATGTGGGATCTTCCCAGACCAGGGCTCGAACCCGTGTCCCCTGCATTGGCAGGCAGATTCTCAACCACTGTGCCACCAGGGAAGCCCCAGGGTTTTTTTAATTGTAGAGTTTTTCCTCCCTAGGTGGGCCCAGTCCTTCTCATGAAAAGCCACAAATTTGCCACTTGACTGCCCTTATGATAGTTAAGGATAGACTCTGTGATCATGCAATAGCTCAAATTAATTACACTTGCCCAGATAAGGGAGTACTCCAAAGCTTGTCCACATTAGCACAGTGATCAAACCAAAGAATATTTATATTCTCTAGTTCATTCAACAATGAATTAAACTATTAAGTACTTACTATATGTGCCGGACACTGTTCAAGACTTTTGGGACACAGCAATGAACAAAAGCAGCAATGTCTTTGTTCTCATGGAGCTTCCACTTCTCATACACTGTTAAATCAACAAATTATATGCTAAATTTTGACTTAAACATTTCAGACTGTGCTCTTAATAAACACACGACTTAGATATAAAATAAATACAATAAAAATCCCCATAGTTTTGGAAGTGACTACATTTCCTTAAGCTAAATTACCTTTAAGCTCTTTCTGATGCTAAGATGCAATGATCCCACTAAACCCACTAACAGAGAGCAGTGATGTGCCTCCTCAGTGATTATGAACTAAGATTTTTTTAGTATTTCTTTGCTACATGGCACTCTGTTAACTGTTTTACATATATTTGCCTAATTCTCATAATAAGCCTACAAGCTAATTTCTATTTTGACCCCCATTTTATACATGAGGAAACAGAGGCAAATGTCATCTTGGGAATAAGTGGCAGAGCTTGATGATGAACAGGAGGTGCTCCCAACTACCATACAACTGGAACACCCACAGCAGGATTTAAAGAATGGCCACAAAGCTCCATGTGCTTGCTCATCCATGATATTCCCCACTCCCATCTATGAATTTCATGGTTATGCTGGATTTAAGTTAGACTTCCAGCACTCTCTGACTCTTGGTTAGATAAAGCATTCCCTTGGCCCTTACATGATCCTCAACTGAATTTATCAGAGGCCCAAAGACTCTTGTTTTATTAAGTTCATGTTCTTGACATACACCAGAACTATTAGCTCCCATCCCCATCCCACAGCTACCACTGTATATATACAGCCCCACCAGTATAATCACTCTAAAAGACAAATCCCCAAAAGGAAGCTATAGTTATAAGTGATACCCACCTTCCCTAAAAGACCATCTGGACCAATTTTACCATGGCTTACATCACTATCTACCTCAGTCATCAACAAAAACTCAATCCCCCAGAATCATTCATCAACGGCCAAACTCTCTTTTCCATATATCTTTAAATCTAACCCAATCCTCATCCCACCCAACTCCATACTCTTTTAATGTGCCCTCCAAAAGTCATGGCCTGCCATCAGCAAAACCTCCTACATTCTGAACGCAAATTTCTAAGCATTCCATTTATCATCTCTCTCTTTTTTTTTTTTAACATCTTTATTGGAGTATAATTGCTTTACAATGGTGTGTTAGTTTCTGCTTTATAACAAAGTGAATCAGTTATACATACACATATGTTCCCATATCTCTTCCCTCTTGTGTCTCCCTCCCTCCCACCCTCCCTATCCCACCCTTCTAGGTGGTCACAAAGCACCGAGCTGATCTCCCTGTGCTATGCGGCTGCTTCCCACTAGCTATCTCTTTAACCAAAAGCTGGCTTTCCCATGAGGGCTCTACCTCCCCTGATTCCCTCTCAAGTGGTGGATGTCTGCTTCCCACATGCCACAAAACACAGAGCCTGAAAGTGAAGAAGATATTCCCTTTGTTCTTGCTACTTACAGAAAATTTCCACTCTCTTTCCCTCAAAAACTCCAACTCTTTTCAGCTCGGGCCATCAAATATGTAACATCATCTTGAAGTTGTCTACCAAAGTTCTGTTTATTCTTCCTATTTCATTGATTCATTTATATAAAAGTGTGACTGGAATAGATTTGAGAGAAAAACGGAAGAGATTAATTGAAAACAGTAGATATAAACAACTGTTATAAGGAATTTTGTTCAAAGAGAGAGTAGAGAAATGAGGAGGTACCTAGAAAGGGCTAAGAAGTTAAGAGATTTCCTTTGTTGTTACATTGTTTTATTTTGATTTTCATGATGGGAAAAATAATAGCATGTTTATATCCCAGTAAGAATTTTTCTGTAGAAAAGGGAGGCAGAAGATGGAGGGGAAACTTTCTAGAGCCATATCCTTGAGTAGATGAAAGAGGAAGAATATACTGATGTGCTAGACATAAGTGATAGAACTGGCATTAGAAGCTGGCTCACTGTCTTCCTCTACTCTTAGCATCAATCTTAGTTATTTTAAACATCCATATAGATGATCCATTTGAAATCCTGGCCCTCCTGTCCTTTAGGCAATTATCTTGTTTATCTTGTCTTCTCTCTACCTCAGCCACCATTCCTCATAGTCCTATCCTACAAATTGTACATTATAATTACTTCTTTGCCTACAAAGCTCCTCCTCCCTCTACTGTACTCTCTTAGCAAAACTCCAAGCCTGGTTAAATCCATTACACAAATGGATTTTGTTTAAAAAAATTACAAACATAAAGTCACAGTGAATGGCTTCACATAAATATACGACCACAAATATCAAGTGGACCCTCAGCAAGCTGGGCATTCTGATTACATATTTCCCTAGTTAATTCATTTTCCCATTCTCTCAGACTATTTCATGCCTTTTCCTTAACTTTCAATTCCTCTTCCATCTACTCACTCTTAGCTGATGATTCTATCTCTAACATTAATGAGCTTTAATATTAATGAACTTTAATTTTAAGAAACTACCAACTTTCCTGCAAATATTTCAATATATATTTGACCTATCTCCTGATAAAATGAATGAAATGTCCCTGCTTCTGGCTAAGTCTAACTTCTCCATACTGTGCCTAGGTCTCATTCCCATTTACCTCCTTCTCTCCTACACTACCTATCCCTCTCTACTGGACCATTTCCATTTGCATACAATCATGTTGTAATCTCTCCCTCTCTCTCTCTCTCTCTCTCTCTCTATATATATATATATATACATAAAACATATTATAATTTATATATTATATATTTGTATTATATACTATATATTTTACATATATTTGTATATAATACAAATATGTATTATATATTTGTATATATTATTTATATATAATATATATATATAAATATATGTATATTATATATATTATATATTAAATATTTATTAAATAAATTAAGTATTTATTAAAGCCCAATCGATACCTCTTTTATTAAGGTCACCAACAAGCTCTGTGTTGCCAAGCCAATAATCGATGAATGATCTTTATCTTTCATCACTTCTTTATAGAACTTTATAGAATTCAACACAGGTGATCACATCTCACTTCTTGGAACACTTTTTTCAGTTGATTTTCTTGATATTACTAAACGACTGACAGTCTATTCTCTCTCTGGTTTGTACTCTAAATGTTAGCATATCCCAAGACTTTAACCATCTCTTTCACTCTATTTATAATACCTCCTTAATTTTCTCATCTCATCTCATGACTCTCAGATTTATATCTTCAGTCTCAACCTCTTTTTTGAAATCCATATTTTTTCATCAACTGCCTACACAATATTGCCATTGGAAATCTCTTAGTTTCTTAAGTGTAACATGACTAAAGTAGAATTCCTATTTCATCTCCCTGATTTGTTCGTACTATCGTTTCTCAGTTCAGTAAATGACAACATTAGTCCAGCTGCATGAAACAAAAACCTATATGTCATCCTTGAAAATTTGCTCTTCTAACTTTTCTTGTCCAGTTCTTCCTTCAAAGTATAGTCTGAACCTAATCATATCTTGCCACCTCACGGCTACCACTGGATTCCAAGTCACCTACATCTCCCTTTTAAACTACTACAATAGCCTCATAACTTACCTCATAGCTTCCACTCTTTCCCCTACACAGTAGCCAGAGGGAACTTATAAAACCTCCGTCATATTACATTTTATTACTAACCACCTAAACTCTTCTCTCAGCAATCCAACATACTCAAAACCAAATTAGAACTCCCAGTTCTTGCCTTCATCATCCAGTTCTTGCTATTTTTTCCAGTCTTCTTTCCTGTTATGTTCCTTCTTGCACACAACAATTTATCTACAGTGTCCTTCTTACACTTTCTTGAATACATCAAGGCTTATTCCTACCTCAGCACATTAATGCTTGCCGTTCTCTTTGTCTGGAACAAAGCTTTGATCTTCTAATAACTTGTTCCATCATTTTATTCATGTCTGTATTCAAAGATAATGAACTTTCCTTGACCAACCTATCTTCGATATCTCCCCTTTCATTTATAATTCCTTTACACTACTCTATTTTTCTCAATTTACAACTACTAGAAACTACATTAAATAATTTGTTAATTTGGGTTTTTTTCCCTGTCTCTATCACTAGAGACCCACCATATTAGACCCACCAAGGAAAGAACTCAGTGCCTAAAACAACTTCTAGCGCTTGTAGGCATTCAATAATGATTATGTTAAATCAGTGAGTAGATGAATGACTTCAATTTTTTTTTAAATGTTTTTTATCTGGACATTTCAGATTCACGGTTTTATTCCCCCATTAGAGTTAAGCTATATCTTCATTTTTTTTTTCATTTTATATGGCAGATGTGGACACAGTTTTCAAGTAATTTGTATATAACTCCAATGATTTCTGATTTAAAAACTTAAAGGTCATAAACAAACAGAAGATCAAAAGTAGCTAGTACGTAAGTGAAGCATCTAAGTAAATGTTTTCGTTTTAACACAGTCCTTGCAAAGCACAAAATTAGCCTGGCTATTGATTTTTACAGAATACCATTTAGAATCGTTGCTAAGGGTTAAATATAATTTACATGAATTCAGCAAGAGAGAACAAACTTGAATCGTCTGATGTCACCAGTCAACAGACGATCAAGAATATCTATTATTATATGCTAAGAATTTGTGCTGGGCATTTGTATTTTGTGTGGAATATAGAAACAGTGAAATAAAGTTCCTTACAAGAAAAGTTTATAATTTAGTTGCTGCTACAAAACACATGTACATGAACAATCTTTAGAAACATGTCCAAGCCACATACAAATGAGAACACACTTGAACTAGCAATGTATGTTAGGATAGGAGAGGGATAAAACCAGCAAATTATTTTTAAAGGGGGCGAATTTAATCATAGAGATGGATAATTTTTCAAGGTGTCAAATGAACACAGCAGAGAAGTGAATGAAGCATGAATAGTGTGATTTTTCCAGAAGAGAGAATGGTAAAGTCGTGTGGAAATGAATAATCTGATCATGTAACTTAAGAAGAATTCACAAATTGTGCTGGTTAGATGGGGAATAGGAATCTTGGCAAGGCCTTGATACAGGAAAGAGAGTTCAGATTGAAGCCAATTTTTACTCAATTTTCAAGATCAACAAGAAGATCCCAAAGTCTGATGTAGTAAATCAAGTCTGAATATCTATGGAGATTCTCTATGGTTATAAGGATTCCCAGTGGGTAGAGATCTAGTTTCCATAACGGTAAACTAAATAACTTAGACCCTCCCATTGATGGCAACTAGAATAGCTGGATTAAAAAAAATTTTTTTTTAATCTGAAAAGAAAAATATGCTTGAAGGAATAGAAATCTAACTCAATAGTGGAAAATCCCAGGGCCAGGATCCCAGAGAGGGCAGAGGCGTGGAGATGAGCTCAGCATTAAGAGGTGGTTCATCCCCGAAGATAGCTGCTACTCCTGGAGAGGGTCACTGAGAGATGGAGGGACACTTTTCCTCTCTCACATACACAAAGATGTGTAAAGTGCACTAATCCTAAACTCAATGATTTGTACAAATATATACACCTATGTAACAACCACTCAGATTAAGACACAGTATTTCCTCACCCCATAAACTTTCTCTCATACCTCTTCTTCCTTGTGTAACCGCTACTGCGTCTTCTATCACAATCACTTCGTTTTGCTTGTTCTTGAACTTCATACAAATGAAATCTTTTTTTTAATTTTATTTTTTTTTATACAGCAGGTTCTTATTAGTTATCTATTTTATACATATTAGTGTACATATGTCAATCCCAACCTCCCAATTCATCCCACCACCACCACCATCACCACCTCCCCACCACTTGCCCCCCTTGGTGTCCATACGTTTGTTCTCTACATCTGGGTCTCTATTTCTGCCTTGCAAACCGGTTCATCTGTACCATTATTCTAGATTCTGCATGTATACCTCAAATGAAATCTTTACAGAGGTAATCATGTCAAAATGAGGTCATTAGGGTGGTGCCTAATCTAATCTCAGTAGTGTCTTCATCCAATTTTTTTTACTTTGTTTCGGCAGCCCTAGGAAACTAATATAATATATAACAAAGACTTGAAGGCATTGGAAAGCATCCAAAGCAGGGAAAAATTTAGGGGTTCCTATCCGTAAAAGAAGAGAGGCACAATTAAGATAAGTTCCACAATTATCTGACTCTTTGCCTGAAAGCAATTTTCAGTTTGATGCCGCAGTATAGGTAATAGAGCTCAAGCAGGAAACAGGATTCTTAGCAAATTAATGAAACACACAAGAGCTGGAATTTAGGAGTGAAAGGGTGACTATAAATTGAGGGAAAATCCAGAGAAGAGGGAACTGAACAGGAGGGAGCCCCCACTCCCAAGTGCACACAAATAGCCATCAAGCACTAGCTGACTCCAAGACAGCACATATGCTCCAGAATTTAGCAACATCTGGGAAGCTAAAGAACTGAGCAAAGATTTCAATAGGTGCCTAATGCTTGTGAGATAAATTTTGGAATACAAATCTCACCAATTTAAAGCGGCTTGGTAAACAATTGAGGTTTTCACTAAAATATCACAAGAGCCACCCCCTAATACTAGAGACCATACTAAATTAGATCTGTCCTTGCAAAGTCTGAAATCAAACTCTATAGGTCACTGTAATTCATTGCTACTCTAGGTGCTCCCCGCTAGCCCCCCCCCCCAAAATCACATTTCTTTACAGGAAAATAACTTCTAAAGCTTCTAAAATTTGTCATTCACAATGTCTAGAATGCAATCAAAATTTGTGAGACATGTTAATAATATGATTAATTGATTGAAAATCATTGAAACAACAAAGAGAAAATTAGACCTACAGATGGTTCACAAACTTAAATCAGTGAAAAAGACTTTAACATAACTCTCATTAATTTGTTAAAGATAATATAGGGAAATAGCTATAATGGAAGAAAATATGGAAATTTTCAATAGAGAATTGAGATCTATTTTTTAAAATTCAATGGACATTCTAGAAATGAAAAATATACTTAAATGAATAACTCATTTAATGAATATAACAGTAGGTTGGACACAGCAGTAGACAGAAACTGAGAACTGAAAACAAGGTCAATAGAAAATCCAAACTGAAACACACAGATTAAAAAAAAAGAACAAAAATAACAGAACAATGGGGCATAGGGGACATGATCAAATATTCTATCATGTATATAATCAGAGTCACAAGAGTAAACAGATAGAATATAAAGCACAAGAACTATTTGAAGAGATAATGGCCAGGAATTTCCCAAAACTGATTAAAGACTGATTTAGGAAGCCTGATGAACCTCAAACAGGGGTTACTAGGGAAAAGAGTTCTCTGCCAGCCTTGCTGATTGAGTCATTTAAAAATTACATGTTAAGTGCTTACTCTGAGCCAAGCACCAAGGATACATCACTGAATGGGTAGTGTCTCTATCCTCAAAGAGCTTGCAGGCTAACAAGACAGACAAACATTAAATACTCCCATATTCAGTTACTGATTTACTGTATGAAGTGAAGAAGAATGAGGAAACAGATAACTTCAATCTGAAATGAGGAACTGAAGACTATTATAGAAGTTCTGGAATGAGTTATACAAATACAGAGAAAGGGACAGATATGAGAAGCTCTAAGATGTATGTGAAAACAATCTGTTCAGATAAATGGAAATGGACAGTTAAACTATGGTTAAATAAACATTCATGATAGGGCTACACAACCATTTCTTTCTTCCTTCTACCACTAAAATATTATATTTCATAGCAGACATTTTTCTTAAAAATTTTGGCAACTGACTCAAATCCATAATCCTCTTGCCTAAATCAACCACTTTCAACCTTGTAGAAATATAATGCTTTATACTCTGAAAGTTTTAACACATCCTTGAATGATGAATATTAATAGAATCAAAACCAATATTTTTACTATAATTTGTAAAGTACATAATAAAGTATTACTAAAACAACATAATTTTGTTGGATAATAAATATTTTATCTACCACATTAAAGACAAGCCAACTACTTATCTACCAAGCTACTGAGTTATATAGACTCAAATTCTTTGACCTAGGAGAGAAAAGGAGGAAAAGGAGGGGTGAATGAGCCACCTTTCATGCCAAGAATGAATTATACTGCTCTCCCCCTAACAAAGGCACCAAGTTTGAGTTATTTTTTCAATTACCATCTCCCAGATATTTCTATCACCTTTTAAAATAAACTTTTCCCATCTCTTCCAGCAATAGGAAATCTGCATTGAAATCTCAGGAAATAAAAAATAGCTTAAGAAAACAAAATCACCAATAATTCCATATCCAAAGACAATTGCTGTTAGCCTTTGTGTATTTTCTACTACTCTTTAATGAATATACTACTCTTTAATGAATATATTAATCACACTAACTCACTAGACAATGATTGGCCTACTTCTTTTCTGCTTTACATGAATTTTACATTTAAAAAAGCATTTTCCAATACTGTAAATCTCATTTTAATGAATTATATTGTATTATGTAGACACACCATAATTTATTTACCAATTTTCTAGTTTTGTTCCCAATTTTTCACTATTGCATTATTCGGAACTGGAGTTCAGTAAAATTATCCACTTGGGATCCATAAATTTAATAGTTTGTGTTATCCTTTCTACTACCCCTGAAAATAAATTGAGTTGTTTCTGCCTTGAGCTTTGTGTTTAAACAATCTACTTTTTAAAAGCTGATTTTCATTTCAAAAGTCTTTATAATTTCTTCTTTTTAATACAAAAGTTAACATATAGACACACTGTTTTGCAATTTTTTTTTCCACTTAACAACATATACCTGTTGGAATATTTCCATTTCAGCATAACAGTACATAGATAGTCCCTTCTATCTTTTTCTTCACAAATGCAGATTACTGCATTGTATCCTGCAATAAGGAGCCTAATAAAACTTCATATTAATGTGCAGAAATATTTCTATAGGAAAGATTTCCATAAATATGATTGCTCAGTAAAAGTATAACTACATTTGCAACTTGTATTCATATCTTCTTGTATTTGTGTTAAAACACACACACACACACCTGGGAATATACACAAAAAAATATTAATGCAAGTGATGATTAACTCATCTGGAGAGAGGGCATGGGGCTAAGTAATGGGAAAAAGCATGGGATTAAAATTTTGCATATTTCATATTTTATAATTTATATTTTTATTGTGCTCCTTGTATGTCAACTATTCAAAAAGCAAATTTTAAATGCCTGCGTGCCAATATCACCCAATAGCCTCAACTCTTTATTCTAGCAGGATAGAGATTTAAGGACTGTTACAACACCCAAACTGGTACACTGTGCACTAATTCACTGTGTTTTGTAACATGCAGACATGTAAAAAGGCATCACCAATTCAGACAGGATGTGGAAATGGCTAGACTGAACTAGAGAAGGGTCTGGAACACGAATTCCAAACCTTAGCCCACAAACAGCCAATTAGATATTCACAAGTCCCCACTTGTTACAACATAATTCTAAAAAGAAATCACCACTGAGAGCATTTTTCTATAGTACCTATCCCGGTGAGAGTGCTCAACAATCTGAGAACTGGTCCCAAGTACAGGATATAACCAGTTTAAAACAGCCCTTCATTTTACAGTTTTGGACACTCTAGGCAGAGCATCAAGTATTTCCCACCGTGAAGTCAGTGATCCCTAGTTCTTTCTAGGAAGAACGTCCCCTACACAGTGATCCCTCTCTATTAATATTAGGGTTTTTTTGGCCTAAATAAAAAACATGAGGGAGTGTGGAGATAATTTTGCATGCCCTAGGATGAAGCTTTTCTCTCCATCTCCCTATTACCCTTTTGCCCAGCTCAGACACAGAAAGAATTAGAGGAAACACATGAGAAAACCATCATTTAACTCTGCAGTATCACAATCTAATGACTTCTAAGTCTGCTTCTTTTTTCTTTCCCTTGTTTTTCCTATTTTGAACCATTTGGCCACATATTAGACCCAGCAGGGGTAGAAGAAAGCTGCACATTGACTTAAGAAAAGTACCTGGGCGGGGGAGGGGGGGGGGTGGAACAACTCGTTACAGTGATATAAAATATGTAAAAAAAAAATTGCTATTAGAATTGAAAAGTAAATTTGCCCAAATTCAGTACATGTATATTTAAACAGATAAGTAACTGCTATCAAAGACAAGGGTCCCTGAATGATGGCTTAGAAAGGCTCCCAGGATTCTGAGAAGGAAAGATTTCGGTATGTTATTCCAAAGCACTTTCTCACCAAAAGAGCACTCACAGGAGGAGCCTAAAAGGCGAAGCCAATGTCCTGCTGCTACACAAGTTTTAGAAACATGGAGACTCTACACTGAAAAAGAGGGGTTTATGCTACTTTAGGAAAAGTAGACAGCAATTTGGCAGCTCAATAAAGTCGATTTCACGAAGCTGAGCAGTTCTGTGTCATGAAATGTTCTTTTCCCTGCTGTATATCAAGGTAATTAGCACCAGTGCTGCAACAGAATTGGTCAAATGTAGCCCCACCCTCCTGTTTTCTCATACACCCTTAGTGGCATGCAGGTAAGTGTTTTTAATAACTGCATCTCTGGTGGGAAAAATGTGTGTATACCTACATACACAAGTTTTTAAAAATAAATTTTACCAATATAAAGACTGTGTAGCACACAACTTACCAATAATAATAAAATGAAAGTGATATAATGAATTCATATATCAGAATGTCACTCACTCATCAGTGACACGTATGAGCAACTTTTTTGCCAAACTGGATAAGAGTTTTCTGTACTACAAGAATATTTCTTCTATTTTGGTGCTACTCAAAATGTAATGAACACATACAAGGCATTTAAATTTAATTTGCATTGTTAACATTTTGTCCATCACTTTCATGAGCTTGTACAAACAACAAAACAATAATTCAGTCTCCTATTATTAGTATTTGGTGATTTCCGTGGTGTAAACACACCCACTGTGGCTAATTTCACGGTACCAATGTGACATCAATGAAAAGGGAGCTGGGAAGAAATGCCCAGTAACACACCACTGCATAGTAATTCCACTGTATGACACAGTAGATATAAATAATCTCAAGAGCATAGATAATAGTAAAATGCAGTAAATTAATTAGGAAATGATGTTTTTATATATTTATTAACTTTTATTTTAATATTTAGTTAATGTAAGCCTGCATATTTTAATTTCTAATAATGGCCTATTGAACAACCAGCTTGCAAAATTGCTGAAAATTTAACAATTAGTTCTCACGAGCTAGTGAAAGCTGACTCTAGCCCATCTTTGGATGTTCCTATAGGCTATTTCCAACAAACAAAGGTTTATTTTCTAAAATGTCTGTCCTGATTTGCTTCCTTGGACCCCCTAACCTCTTTTACCTTCATATAATATTATTGATAATGATGGAAATAGGCCCTAAATAAAACTCTGTATTTGTAATAATAATTCTAAACAACAATAACAACTATGATGCCACTTTGGTAAACAAAACATTTAAACTTGAAGTCCATTTATTTGTAAAAGAATAAAAGTGAAGGCAGAAGTTTGTGGTGATTCCAAAGGTGACTTCCAAGCCTATTCCAAAGCTTTTGAAGTTGTTGTCACTGCTCCTTTATTAAATCTAATTTACACTGGAGGAATGGATATGGGATAGGAAAAGGGGAAGCTGTAGGTCAGAAGATATAAGGCAAGTCACCTTCTCAATTTGGAGAAGTACACTTAACATTTGTTCAGTTGTCTATATCTCCTCTAAGACTATCCATATCCATGAGGTCTTCCTTTACTGTTACACTCCCTTAAACGAAAATACTCTCATATTAATCTCTTATATACATATTGACAAATGATTTTTCATATTTATGCTTATTGACCACCCTAGAGTAAATAGAACCATTTTCTGTACATGGGTAAGAATTTTAGAATTCTTTCCTAATAGATTTCTTTAACACTAATGCCCAGTCAAATCAGAAGACAAATAATATGAAACAGCCTTTAATGCTTATATAAGTTGAGTCCTTAATCATAAAGCTTTAGCTCAGCATGAGCTTTTAATTAATTTATTTATTTTTGTCTGTATTGGGTCTTCGGTTCGTGCGAGGGCTTTCTCCAGTTGCGGCAAGCGGGGGCCACTCTTCATCGCGGTGCGGGGACCGCTCTTCATCGCGGTGCGCGGGCCTTTCTCCATCGCGGCCCCTCCCGTTGCGGGGCACAGGCTCCAGACGCGCAGGCTCAGCAATTGTGGCTCACGGGCCCAGCTGCTCCGTGGCATGTGGGATCTTCCCAGACCAGGGCTCGAACCCGTGTCCCCTGCATTAGCAGGCAGATTCTCAACCACTGCGCCACCAGGGAAGCCCAGCATGAGCTTTTAGTTTACAATGAGGAGGAAGGAAGGTTTTAGTTTTTGCAGCATATATATTTCTAGTACTCCTTCCTGATTTTATGGGCAATTCTGTCTTCATGCTTCCTTAATCTTGAAGCTCTTTCAAAGGCAACATACTGTGCCAAATGTACAGTGATTATGTAATGTGGACAAAAATCCAGTGGGAAATGTGTAGAGCAGATCAAAATCATTCCACTTAAGACCTTTTACAGTCATTTGATCTAATGATGTTCACTAGGGTTTGACGTACTAAAAGGCAGCCACTGTGCGAACATAAGGTTTGCATCAACATATGACTTTTCAGTGAAACTGGGATCAGTGTGGCATTTTGAAGACTGCTTTACATACAAAATAATAATATCTTTACAAAACAAATCCCATGGCATATTTTCTGAATCACTGAGTTATATGCTACTTCCTATGAAAAATCTCTTTCTCTTGTCAAATAGACATCAAAGTAGTATCTTATATGAATGGGAAGCAAAATAGAGAAATCCATTGATTACCCACATTGGAAGTGTGGCTCATCTGAATTTTTGGAGAAAGAGTAAGTTTTCATGTAGTTTGCTACTTCCATTTACACTTACAGACACAGATCAAATTATTACATGTGCTTTCATGTTTGAGCTAGAAACTATTTCCTCATTTCTTTTAATTTTCTATTCTTCAGTTACTTTTTCCAAAGTTCACCAATATTGTATATTTCAGAATTTAAAAATACATGCTTGACTTCTACTTTCAATTCAGACATGTAAAGAGCTTGGGAGTCATTACTCATGTCCTTACAATAATAAAAACCTGAATTAACAGAAAAGCAATGATTTCATGGACCACAGAGAACTGAGGTAGCAGGGCAAACTGCCACCCAGAAATCTGGAAAGGCAAATCCACAGTCACAGTCAAGATCTGCTTGCCTGGAGCAGAAGCCACTGAAGCCATAAACTGGTAGGAACACTTATAGGGTGATTTTGACAAAACTGCTGGAGGTTGAGTAGACTAGTGTGAAAATGTCTTGGGGGGACCCCACACATTTTACCTCAAGGAACCCCACCAGATTCTCACAGTGAAGATCTAAGAAGGATCCCTCAGGGCTCTGGCAAGAGCAGGGAAGAATAATCTTTGTGAAACACAACCAGATTCTTCTCCATAAGAAAGGCCTAAAATTTAGGGGTAAAGACTTTACCTGAGGCTCATCCTAGCTGAGAGAAGGAAATTCCTCCAACTCCAGCACTCTCCAGCCTTCCTACTCTACCTAAGGAAGGGAAAAAAACCAACAAGAAACAGGAGTTAGAGATTCAAAGAAATAGAATAGGAATCCTGCAGCCAGAGAAGGGGATTGGAGACAAGGGGGAGAAAGCTATACCCCTGGAGAAACACTTGTAAAGGTCATAGCCCTAAAACACAGATCAACTAAAAGACTCAGATTGACTTATAAAAGAATAGAATTCTTCCCCTCCTCCATGCCTTACCACATTGTTGACTGAAAAAAAATGCACAACCTAAAAGTTGAGAGTTACTTTTTATTTGGTGGACATTCTGAGGACTTCAAGCCCAGGACACAGCATTTCAGATAACACTGAGAAAGTGTTCTGAAGAGGCAACAGAGGAAGCCGGGATATATAGGAGTTTTTGCAACAAAAGACCAGGTAGTCGGAACATCAAAAGATTACTGCTAATAAAAGAAAACCAGATATTTCATGTTAAAGAATTTAGCACTTTTCTATGTATGGGAAGATGCAAGAGTCTAGGCTCACTGAAATCATTCCTTTGATCTGCACCTCAGCTATCTGGGGCCACCATCCTGTGCTTTCTCGTCCTGAGTCTCCTCAGGGTGCACCTTCAGGAGTGGCTGCAGCAGTTGACTGCTAGATGGTGGGTATCCTGTTTCTGTCCTGAGTTCCCTCAGGGCTCACCATCAGGGCCCTAAGGGAACTCAGGATATAATGTGGTAATGTGTAATGTGGTGGCTTGATGGCTGCAACATCCTTTGTTTACCGATATGGCCAGCAATATTTTAGTTCACAGTGGCAACAGGGCTCCAGTATAACAACAGAGGATTATAGCTGAAAGAGCTACAAAACGCTGACTCTCTCTGAGGAGTATTTAGAGAAGCCCAAAAGTCAACAGGGGAGATAAAACAAGAACACAAGAGGAATGTGAAGCTGCTTATACCTACAGCTACAGCAAATATAAAAACAGACCAACTCTTAGCCAGATTAGCATAAATCATCATATGATGATGAGGGCTATTTACCTCCGTTCCTATTACCAATATATCATGTCTGATTTTCAACAAAAAGATACCAGTTATGCTAAAAGGCAAGACAACACAGAGTCCAAAGAGACAAAGTAAGCATCAGTACCAGACAGATATGACACATGTTAGAATTATTAGACAGGGAATTTAAAATAAGCATGATAAATATGTTAGGACTTTGACTTAAAAAAAAAAAAAGGTAGACAACATACAAGAATAGATGGGCACTATAAGCAGAAAAATAAGAATCAAAAAGAAATATCAGAAATCAAAAACTGCAACAGAAATGAAGAATGCCTTTGGTAAGCTCAACCACAGGTTGTGCATGGCAGAGGAAAGAATCAATAAGCTTGAAGATAGGTCAGTAGGAACTTCCCAAGCTGAAATGAGAAAGTAAAAACAGCAAAAAAAAAAAAACTATCCAGGAACTGTGGGACACTTTCAAAAAGCATAATATATATGTAATTTGAATACCAAAAGGATAAGAGAGAATGAAGCAAAATAAATATTTGAAGTAATAATGGCCAAGAATTTTCCAAAATTAATGACAGACACCAAAACACAGACCTAGGAATCTTTAGTGAACACCAATCAGGATAAGTACCAAAAAATCTACATCTGGCCATGTTATATTCAGACTACAGAAACCAAAGACAAAGAGAAAAGTCTTAAAAGAGGAAAATATATACCTAACCAAGAGGGAAAAGGATTAGAACTATGTTGGACTTCTCATAGAAACCATGAAAGCGAGGAAAGAGTATATAGGAACTCTATACTATCTTTGTATTTTTTCTGTTAATCTAAAATTGTCCTAAAACAAAGTTGTTGCTTTTTTTTTTAATGTAAAGAACTAGGCTTCTGACACTGTCTTTGCTCAGAGGATATTTCCCTCTTCTCAGGATGGGTTTGATAATCCTCAGGGTGGTCAAACATTTTGGTGTTTTCTTTGTAATCAGGGAAGGACAATGAAAGTACTGAAAAATCCTAACTACACTCCATCCACTGCAAGGAGCTACTTTGCATGTCTATTTCCACACTATTTCAAGAGGCGATATGACATAGAGGTTAAAAATATGGAAACTGGAATCAGATTGTCAGGCTTCAAATACTAGCTCCACCACTTTCTAGCCATGTCAACTTGTCCAAGTTATTTAACTTCTCTGTGCCCCAAGTTCCTCACCTGTAAAAGGGGGATAATTGTAGTAACTACCTTATAGAGCTATGATAAGGATAAAATGTTTATATACATAAAATGCAGAGAATGGTACTCAATGCTTTATTTATTTAAATTGAGGATTGAAGGTTTTATTTTTTTAACATTCCTAGTCTAATATATTGGAAGTATTAAGTGTATACAGGCATATATAGTTTTACTTCACTATGCCTTATTGTGCTTCACAGCTACTGCATTTATTACAAATTGAAGTTTTGTGACAACCCTGCATTGAGCAAGTCTATAGGCACCATTTTTCCAACAGCATTTGCTCACTTCCTGTCTCTGTCACATTTTGGTAATTCTCACAGTATTTCAAACTTTTCCATTATTATTATATTTGTTATGGTGTGATCATTGATGTTAATATTATAATTGTTTTGGGGTGCTATGAGTCACTCCCACATAAGATGGTGAACTTAATCAATAAATGTTCTGTGTGTTCTGACTGCTCCACCAACCAGCCATTACCTATCTCTCTCCCTCTCCTCAGGCCTCCCTGTTCTCTGAAACACAACATTATTAAAATTAGGCCAATTACTAACCCACAACGGCCTCTAAATGTTCAATTGAAAGAAAGATTTGCACATCTCTCACTTTAAATCAATAGTTAAAAATGATTAAGCTTAGTGAGGAAGGCATGTCAAAAGCTGAGGTAGCACGAAAGCTAGCCCTCTTGCACCAAACAGTAAGCCAAGTTGTGAATGCAAAGGAAAAGTTCTTGAAGGAAATTAAAAGGGCTACTCCAGTGAATATACATATGATAAGAAACTGAAACAGCCTTATTGTTGATCTGGAGATAGTTTTAGTGGTCTGCTTAGAAGACTAAATCAACATGCCCTTAAGCCAAAGCCCAATCCAGAGAAAGGCTCTAACTTTCTTCAATTCTGTGAAGGCTAAGAGAGGTGAGAAAGCTGCAGAAGAAAGGTTTGAAGCTAGGAGAGGTTGGTTCATGAGGTGAAGGAAAGACGTCATCTCCATAACATAGAAGTGTAAGATGAAGCAGCAAGTGTTAATGTAGAAGTTGCAGCAAGTTATCCAGAAGATGTAGCTAAAAAGCATTAAACTACAGATTTTCAGTGTAGACAAAACAGCCTTCTATTGGAAGAAGGTGCCATCTAGGACTTTCATAGCTAGAGAGGAGAAGTCAATGTCTGGCTTCAAAACTGCAAAGGACAGGCTGACTCTCATCAGGGGTTAATGCAGCTGATGACTTCAAATTGAAGCCAGTGCCCATTTACCATTCCAAAAACACTAGGACCCTTTAGAATCATGCAACATCTACCCTGCCTATGCTCTATAAATGGAGAAACAGAGCCTGAATGACAGCACATCTGTTGAGAACATGGTTCACTGAGTATTTTAAGACTACCATAGAGACCTACTGCTCAGAAAAAAGATTTCTTTCAAAATATTACTGCTCACTGAGAATGCACCTGGTTACCCAAGAGCTCTGAAGGAGATATACAGCAAGATTAATGTTGTTTACAGGCCTGCTAACACATTTATTCTGTAGCCCTTGGCTTAAGGAGTAATTTCAAATTTTGTCTTATTATTTAATAAATACAT
This sequence comes from Balaenoptera acutorostrata, assembly GCF_949987535.1. NCBI lineage: Eukaryota > Metazoa > Chordata > Mammalia > Artiodactyla > Balaenopteridae > Balaenoptera > Balaenoptera acutorostrata. Next base: position 74,920,097 of record NC_080065.1, on the reverse strand, counting down.
TTAATAAGGCTATTAACTGCCATAGAGAGTGATTCCTCTGATAGAGCTGAGCAAAGTGAATTGAAAACCTTCTAGAAAGGATTCACCATTCTAGATGCCATTAAGAATATTCATGATTCATGGGAAGAGGTCAAAATATCAATATTGTCAGGAATTTGGAAGCACCCTCACGGATGACTTTGAGGGGTTCAAGACTTTAGTGGAGGAAGTTATTACAGATGTGACAGAAATAGCAAGAGAATTAGAATTAGAAGTGGAGTCTAAAGATGTGACTGAATTGCAGCAACCTCACGATCAAACTAACAGATGAGAAGTTGCTTCTATGGATAAACAAAGAGTGATTTCTTGAGATGCAATATACTCTTGTGAAGATGTTGTGAAGGTTGCTGAAATGACAAAAAGGATTTAGAATATTACATAAACTTAGTTGATAAAGCAGTGTCATGATTTGAGAGGGTTGATTCCAAATTTGAAAGAAGTTCTACTGTGGGTAAAATGCTACCAAACAGCATTGCATTCTACAGAGAAATCTTTTGTGAAAGGAAGAGTCAATCGATGCGGCAAACTTCATTGTTGTCTTATTTTAAGAAACTGCCACAGCCACACATGAAAAGATGCTCAACATCATTAATTATCAGTGAAATGCAAATCAAAACTACATTGAGGTATCACCTCATACAGGTCAGAATGGCCATCACCAAAAAATCTACAAACAATAAGTGCTGGAGAGGGTGTGGAGAAAAGGGAACCCTCCTGCACTGTTGGTGGGAAGGTAAATTGATACAGCCACTATGGAGAACAGTATGGAGGTTCCTTTAAAAACTAAAAATAGAATTACCATATGACCCAGCAATCCCACTCCTGGGCATGTATCTGGAGAAAACTATAGTTCGAAAAGATACATGCACCCCAATGTTCATTGCAGCATTATTTACAACAGCCAGGACGTGGAAGCAACCTAAATGTCCACTGACAAAGGAATGGATAAAGAAGATGTACATATATACAATGGAATATTACTCAGCCATAAAAAAGAACGAAATAATGCCATTTGCAGTAACACGGATGGACCTAGAGATTGTCATACCGTGTGAAGTAAGTCAGACAGAGAAAGACAAATATCATATGATATCACTTATATGTGGAATCTAAAAAAATGGTACAGATGAGCCTATTCACAAAACAGAAATGGAGTTACAGATGTAGAAAACAAACTTACAGTTATCAAGGGGAGAAGGGGGAGAGGGATAAATTAGGAGATTGGGATTGACATACACACACTACTATACATAAAATAGATAACTAATAAGAAACTACTGTATAGCGTAGGGAACTCTACTCAGTACTCTGTAATGACCTATATGGGAAAAGAAGCTAAAAAAGAGTGGATATATGTATATGTATAACTGATTCACTTTGCTGTACAGCAGAAACTAACACAACATTGTAAATCGACTATACTCCAATAAAAATTAATTTTAAAAAAACCCACAGAGCTAGCTCAGCAAGACAGGTTAACAGGCTTGCTTAAGCCTAATGACTGCCATGTCACACCTTTTAGTCTAAATCAGTGGTTCTAAAGCCTGGCTGCATATTAGAGTCACTGCATGAGTGAAAGCAAAACAGAACTATGTGTGCCTAGCCCCTCCTCCAGAAATTTGGATTAATTCGTCTGGAGTGGGGCTCAGAGCATGGTATCTGCTAACAAGTTCCCTTGATGATGCTAATGTCTGCCAAAGTTGAGAACCTCTGGTCTAAGTATATAGATTTCAGATCTAATAAACAGATTTTATTATAAAAAAAAAATGGCCACAGCCACTCCAACCTTCAGCAACCATCACCCTGATCAGTCAGCAGCCATCAGCACTGAGGCAAGACCCTCCACCAGCAAAAAGATTACCACTTGCTGAAGGCTCAGATGATGGTTACCATTTTTTAGCAATAAAGTATTTTTAATTAAGGTATATACATTGCTTTTTTAGACATAATACTATTGAACACTTAATAGACTACAGAATAGTGTAAACATAACTTTCATATGCATTGAGAAACCAAAAAATTTGTGTGACTCGCTATATTGTGATATTCACTTTACTGCTGTGGTCTGAAACCAAACCCTTAATATCTCTGAGGTATGCCTGTATTCTTTGGAAAAAATATCATATCTAAATCTAGCTCATTACTCTGAATAATTCCACATTTTACATTAAAGCTTCAGTATATTTGCATTTAAAAATGGCACTGGGCATAAGTTCAGCAAGGTTGCAGGATATAAGATCAATATACAAAGTCAATTGTACAATAGTAATGAACAATTTAAAATGAAATGGAGAAAATAATTCCATTTATGATAGCATAAAAAGAGCAAGATACTTAAGAATAAATTTAATCAAAGAAGTGCCAGGCTTGTACACTGAAAACTACAAAACATTGTTCAAAGAAATGAAAGGTCTAATTAAGTGGAAAAACATCATGTGTTCATAGATTGGAAGATTTAATATTATCAAATATTGGGGGCAATACTACCCAAATTGACCTACAGATTCAACAAAAACCTTATCAAAATACCAACAACGATTTTTACAGAAATAGACAAGCTGACCCTAAAATTCATATAGAACTGCAAGGAACCCAAGTAACTCAAACAATTTTAAAAAGTTGGAGGAGTCATAGTTTTTTATTTCAAAACCTATCATAAAGCTACAGTAATCATGCCGATGTGGAATTCATATAAGGACAGATATATGGATCAATAGAATAGAATTGAGAGTCCAAAAATAAACCCATACATCTATGGTCATTTGATTTTTGGCAAAGGTTGCAAAACCATTCAATGCAGAAACAATAGTCTTTTCAAATAGTCCTGCTGGGACATTTGGATATTTACATGCAAAATAATGAATTCTCGCCATTACTTCACAGCACATACAAAAATTAACTCAAAATGAATCAAAGATCTAAATGTAAGAGCTAAAACAATAAAACTCTTAGAAGAAAATCTAGCTGTTAGTCTTCATGACCTTACATTAGGCAATAATTTCTTAAATATGACACCAAAGGAAAAAATAGATAAATGAAACTTCAAAATGAAAATATTAGTGTGTCTAAGGATACTACCAAGGAATTAAAAAACCCACAGAATGGGATAAAATATTTGCAATCAATAATAAGAAGACAATTCTTACAGCTAAATAATAATAAGACAAATAACTTAAAGAATAGTCAAAGAATTTGAACAGACATTTCTCCCAAGAAGTTATACAAATGGCTAAGTACATGAAAAGATGATATTAGTTATTAGGCAAACGCAAATCAAAACTACACAGAGATACCACTTCACACTCACTAAGATGGCTATAATTAAAAAACTGAAAAATAACAAGTAGTGGCAAGGATGTGGAGAAACTGTAATCCTCGTGCATTGCTAGTGGAATGTTAACTGGTTCAGCCACTATAGAAAATAGTTTGCAATTTCTCAGAAAGTTAAGTATAGAGCTATTGTATGATCCAGCAATTCCACTCCTAGGTATATACCAAATAGAATTAAAAACATATGTTCATACAAAAACTTATACATGAATGTTTATAGCAGCATTATTCATAATAGCCAAAAAGTGGAAACAACCTAAATACCCATCAGCCAATAAACAGATAAACAAAATGTGATCTATCCATTCAATGGACTATCATTAGGCCACAAAAAGGAACGAAGTACTGACACATGCTACAATATGGATGAACCTTGAAACACTGTGCATAATGAAAAAAAAAATCAGACAAAAAAGTCATATATCATATGATTCCATTTATATCCAGAATAGAGATAGAAAGTAGCTTAGTGGTTGCCAGGAATGGGGGTAGGGAGAAATGAAGGGATACAAGATTTTTTTTAAGGTGATGAGAATATTCTGAAATTAGATGATGACAGTTGCACAACCCTGTGAATATCTTAAAAATCACTGATTTGTGCACTTTAAAATGGTAAATTTTATGGTTGTGTGAATTATCTCTCCCTCTCCTGTACCAGTCAAGGACTGGAAGAAAGTAGGTGACATATTCAGATGGTTTAATGAAAGAGGATTTCATAAAGGACTATTTATATAAATACAGCAATAGGGTTAAGGGGGAAAAGTAGAGGAGTCTGAAGGGTACTGGAGTTAGCAACAGTGGAGTCGCATTATCACTCCTAGGACTTAAAGGGGCAACAAAAGAGAAAATTTTCCATAACTTGGCCAAGAGTTATAGCTAAAGCAGAGGGCCACACAGTAGATCCTGGGCCTTCAGTCGAGATTCATTACCCTTGCCAAACAGCCCTGGAAGGGAAGGAGCCTAGGTAATAAATATCCCATCTACTTTCTCCTCCCTTCCACTGATCTGCTACAGTGCCTCTCCAATTGACCAAACTCAATAGAAGCCAGAAGGTAAGGAAGCACATCTAACTCAATAGAAGTCAGTGCTCTGGAGCACAGAGCTGGAGGGAGAGCAATTTCAGTACACCCAGAGGGGCAAAGAGAAGATACAGCAGGATCATTCTGACTACTGTCTGGAGAATGAGACAGCAGAAGAGAGGGGAGCTAGAGTAGAACAGAGAGAACAGAAAGGTATGCCAGAATTCCAGGATAATGAGGGTGATGACTTGTACTGCTATGAGAGTAACGGACGTGAAAGATAAAGAAAAGCCTCAGATGTCTACCTTGACCTTTAAAGCAGCACCAAGGAACAAAACGTGTGGTAAATCACAGACCAGAAATGTCAAACAACCTAATTTTCCAATGTTTAGACCAGTATCTAAGTCCCACCAAGTTGACTGGAAGCCAAAGCAAAAATATCTTGTGGGAAGATGAGGCACCCACAGAACTGCTATATTAATCGGCTCCCCAACCCTGGTTCCCTTTTTCACTAGGACTACAGTCTTGAGGCTGAGCCTAGAAGAGCAACTGACTATCTGAGGACTTTTTTCTCATAGATTTTGGAAGAGAAAGGAGCCTTCCAATAATTTAGTCTATTCTCAATTTATAAAGGAGAAAGCTGAGGCCCAGTGAATTGACTTGTCTTACCCATCAAAGCTACTCAGTGAGCAAATGGCACTAGAATCTAGGCGGGCCTACAGCTAGGCTGAAGTGCTTTCAGTCATATTTCCTTAACTGCGAGGTTTCCATCTAAAATGCCTTATCTTTCAGCAATCTTCTAATTATAAAGGTGATCCCAACCATGACAGTCTTCTTTTGGTCTTTAATCCTGCTACGTTGGAAGAGGAAAAGAGAGCACACCGTTTAAAGTTAGATTAACAGTGAAAGGATTTCCAAAATAATAATAGTAGCATAACTTAGTGGTTAAGAACAATGTTTTTAGGTGTCATTTTCAGGAGCAATATATTTGTTTTGCACCCGATAATGATTCAGCATGTCAGACTGTATTACTCATGTAGTTTTACCTTCGGATATCACAGTTATAGCTCAATATAGTAAGTAGAGACTTCTGGAGGGAAAAGGCAGCTTTTGATTTAACTCTGCTTTCACATATGGAGCACACATTGCGGTGTCAGTGCAACAGAAAAAGAGTTAAGAAAATGCTGAAACCTCCAGAGAAATGTGAGGCCGGGTTCTTTTGTGGTCAAAATTGAAACTGCCACCTGAAAAATGCATCTTAAGAGACGGCTGTCCTTGTGGATTGTATTGTGATTTTGCTTATCTCACTTGGTGGCCAGGAAAACCTTGAAAGCCCAAGATCAAGAGGAGAGTTACCTCTTATCGCCATTCCATTTTTGTAGCATTTAGACCCAATTTAATTGTAAAATGTATGGGTTATTCACTTCATTTTGAAGTACCTAAGAATATACATCAGTGATCAAAATAGGGCCACTTTTAGGGTGCTCAGGATTGTAATAAAAATTTTTTGCAGGCCCCTGTCTCTGTAAACAATTTGAACCACTTTGAATTAGCTGAGTCATATTTGGGACTATTCTGGCAATCCCAAATTACCAGATATTGAGAAAGAAATTCTACTTTGGCCAGTGGGAGGTCTTTGCCAGGCCTCTCTCTTAGAACCAGCTTGGGTGGGGGTCCCAGGATGATCCCACAGGTGTAAGACCCACAGCTGCTCCAGCATCTTGTTGACTGAGGTATGAAGGGGCTGGTACAGGTATGGAGAGTGTGCAAAGGGGGAAACAGGAACAGGGCCCATGCACTTTCCAGGCCGGGCTTGAGTTTGTGCTACAGCTGGATATCGAAGGGAGACATAGTAAATTCCAAGGAAGACACTCCAAAGGCAGATTCTTCTAAGGTTACAGTAAGGCCAGGCTCTTGCTTGCCAGAGTCTAAAGGAAGTTCTGAGGATAGATATAAGTTCCTGTGTCAAAGATCTTATCATGTCCATGGATCTTTCCATCTAATGGGAAAAGCAAACATTCCCCAAGTCTATACAAGTGAAATTATTTTTTAATAGATCTTTATTGGAGTATAACTGCTTCACAATACTGTTAGTTTTGGTTGCACAGCAAAGCAAATCAGCCATATGCATACACATATCCCCATGTCCCCTCCCTCTTGAGCCTCCCTCCCATCCTCCCTATCCTACCCCTCTAGGTCATCGCAAAGCACCAAGCCTATCTCCCTATGCTATGCTGCTGCTTCCCACCAGCCAACTATTTTACATTCAGTAGTGTATGTCGTTGCTACTCTCACTTTGCCCCAGCTTCGCCCTCCCACCCCACATCCTCATGTCCATTCTCTATGTCTACCTCTTTATTCCTGCCCTACAACTAGGTTCATCAGTACCATTTTTTTTAGATTCCATATATATGTGTTAGCATACAGTATTTGTTTTTTTCTTTCTGACTTGTTTCACTCTGTATGACAGACTCTAGGTCCATCCACCTCACTACAAATAACTCAATTTCGTTTCTTTTTATGGCTGAGTAATATTCCATTGTATATATGTGCCACATCTTCTTTATCCATTCCTCTGTCGATGGACACCTAGGTTGGTTCCACATCCTGGCTATTGTCATAAATTAGGTGCCCATATGTGCATGGGTTTATCTCTGGGCATTCTATCTTGTACCATTGATCTATATTTCTGTTTTTGTGCCAGTACCATACTGTCTTGATTACTGTAGCGTTGTGGTATAGTTTGAAGTCGGGGAGCCTGATTCCTCCAACTCCGTTTTTCTTAAGATTGCATTGGCTATTCAGCGTCTTTTGTGTTTCCATACAAATTGTAAAATTTTTTGTTCTAATTCTGTGAAGAGCGCCACTGGTAGTTTGATAGGGACTGCACTGAATCTATAGATGGCTTTGGGGAGTATAGTCATTTTCACAATATCGATTCTTCCAATCCAAGAACATGGTATATTTCTCCATCTGTTTATGTCATCTTTGATTTCTTTCATCAGTGTTTTATAGATTTCTGAGTACAAGTTTTTCACCTCCTTAGGCAGGTTTATTCCTAGGTATTTTATTCTTTTTGTTGCAATGGTAAATGTGAGTTTTTCCTTAATTTCTCTTCCTGATTTTTCGTTGTTGGTGTATAGGAATGCCAGAGATTTCTGTGCATTAATTTTGTATCTTGCAACCTTACTAAATTCATTGATTAGTTCTAGTAGTTTTCTGGTGGCATCTTTAGGATTTTCTATGTACAGTATCATGTCATCAGCAAACAGTAACAGTTTTACTTCTTCTTTTCCAATTTGGATTCCTTTTATTTCTTTTTCTTCTCTGATTGCCATGGTTAGGACTTCCAAAACTATGTTGAATAAGAGCAGCAAGAGTGGACGCCCTTGTTTTGTTCCTGATCTTAGAAGAAATGTTTTCAGTTTTCACCACTGAGGATAATGTTTGCTGTGGGTTTGTCATATATGGGCTTCATTATGTTGAGGTAGGTTCCCTCTATGCCCATTTTCTGGAGAGTTTTCATCATAAATGGGTGTTGAATTTTGTCAAATGCTTTTTCTGCATCTATTGAGATGATCATATGGTTTTTATTCCTTAATTTGTTAATGTGGTGTGTCACGTTGATTTGCGTATACTGAAGAATCCTTGCATCCCTGGGATAAATCCCACTTGATCGTGGTGTATGACCCTTTTAATGTGCTGTTGAATTCTGTTTGCTAGTATTTTGTTCAGGAATTTTGCATCTATGTTCATCAGTGATATTGGTCTATAACTTTCTTTTTTTGTGATATCTTTTTCTGGTTTTCGTTATCAGGGTGATGGTGGCTTCGTAGAATGAATTTGGGAGTGTTTCTCCCTCTGCAATTTTTTGGAAGAGTTCGAGAAGGACTAGTGTTAGCTCTTCTCTAAATGTTTGACAGAATTCGCCTGTGAAGCCATCTGGTCCTGGACTTTGTTTTTTGGAAGAGTTTTAATTACAGTTTCAATTTCATTACTTGTGATACATCTGTTTATATTTTCTAATTCTTCCTGGTTCAGTCTTGGAGAATTGTACCTTTCCAAGAATTTGTCCATTTCTTTGTGGTTGTCCATTTTATTGGCATATAGTTGTTTGTAGTAGTCTCTTATAATCCTTTGTATTTCTGCAGTGTCAGTTGTGATTTCTCCTTTTTCATTTCGAATTTTATTGATTTGTGTCTTCTCCCTTTTTTTCTTGATGAGTCTGGCTAAGAGTTTATCAATTTTGTTTATCTTCTCAAAGAACCAGCTTTAAGTTTTATTGATCTTTGCTATTGTTTTCTTCATTTCTATTTCATTTATTTCTGTTCTGATCTTTATGATTTCTTTCCTCCTACTGACTTTGGGTTTTCTTTGTTCCTCTTTCTCTAATTGTTTTAAGTGTAGGGTTAGATTGTTTATTTGAGATTTTTCTTGTTTCTTGAGGTGAGATTGTATGGTTATAAACTTCCCTCTTAGAACTGCTTTTTCTGCGTCCCATAGGTTTTGGGTCATTGTGTTTTCACTGTCATTTGTTTCTATGTATTTTTTTATTTCTTCTTGATTTCTTCAGTGATCTCTTTGTTATTAGTAGCACACTCTTTAGCCTCCATGTATTTGTGTTTTTTTACAGTTTTTTTTCCTGTAATTGATTTCCCATCTCATAGTGCTGTGGTCAGAAAAGATGCTTGATACGATTTCAATTTTCTTAAATTTTTTTTTTTTTTTTTAATTTTTTTTTTATTTTTATTTCTTTCGTGTGAGGGCTTTCTCTAGTTGTGGCAAGTGGGGGCCACTCTTCATCGCGGTGCGGGGGCCGCTCTTCATCGCGGTGCGCGGGCCTTTCACTATCGCGGCCCCTCCGGTTGCGGGGCACAGGCTCCAGACGCGCAGGCTCAGTAGTTGTGGCTCACGGGCCCAGTTGCTCCGTGGCATGTGGGATCTTCCCAGACCAGGGCTCGAACCCGTGTCCCCTGCATTGGCAGGCAGACTCTCAACCACTGCACCACCAGGGAAGCCCCAATTTTCTTAAATTTTTTGAGGCTTGATTTGTGACCCAAGAGGTGATCCTGGAGAACGTTCCACGTGCACTTGAGAAGAAAGTGTATTCTGCCACTTTTGGGTGGAATGTTGTATAAATATCAATTAGATCTATCTGGTCTATTGTGTCATTTAAAGCTTGTGTTTCCTTATTTATTTTCTGTTTGAATGATCTGTCCATTGGTGTAAGTGGGGTGTTAAAGTCCCATACTATTATTTTGTTACTGTCGATTTCTCCTTTCATGGGTGTTAGCATTTGCCTTATGTACTGAGGTGCTCCTATGTTGGGTACATAAACATTTATAATTGTTATATCTTCTTCTTGGATTGATCCCTTGATCATTATGTAGTGTCCTTCCTTGTCTCTTGTACCATTCTTTATTTTAAAGTCTATTTTATCTGATACGAGTATTGTTACTCCAGCTTTCTTTTGATTTCCATTTGCATGGAATATCTTTTTCCATCCCTTCACTTTCAGTCTGTATGTTTCCCTAGGTCTGAAGTGGGTCTCTTGTAGACAGCATATATATGGGTCTTGTTTTTGTATCCACTCAGCCAGTCTGTGTCTTCTGGTTGGGGCATTTAATCCAAGGTTATTATCGATATGTATGTTCCTATGACCATTTTCTTAATTGTTTTGGGTTTGTTTTTGTGGGTCTTTTTCTTCTCTTATGTTTCCCGCCTAGAGAAGCTGGTTTGGTGGTGTTGAATTCTCTTAGCTTTTGCTTGTCTGAAAAGCTTTTGACTTCTCCATTGAATCTGAATGAGATCCTTGCTGGGTAATCTTGGTTGTAGGTTTTTCTCTGTCATCACTTTAAGTATATCCTGCCACCCCCTTCTGGCCTGCAGAGTTTCCGCTGAAAAATCAGCTGATAACCTTATGGGGATTCCTCTGTATGTTATTTTTTGTTTTTCCCTTGCTGTTTTTAATATTTTTTCTTTGAATTTAATTTTTGTTAGTTTGATTAATATGTGTCTTGGTGTGTTTTTCCTAGGGTTTATCCTGTATGGGACTCTCTGTGCTTCCTGGACTTGGGTGACTATTTCCTTTCCCATGTAAGGGAAGTTTTCAACTATATTCTCTTCGAATATTTTCTCAGACCCTTCCTTTTTTCTCTTCTTCTTCTGGAACCCCTATAATTCAAATGTTTTTGCATTTAGTGTTGTTGCAGAGGTCTCTGAGACTGTCTTCAATTCTTTTCATTCTTTTTTCTCTGTTCTGCTCCTTGGCAGTTATTTCCACCATTCTATCTTCCTGCTCACTTATTTGTTCTTCTGCCTCAGTTATTCTGTTATTGATTCCTTCTAGTGTATTTTTCATTGCAGTTATTGTGTTGTTCATCTCTGTTTGTTTCTTCTTTAGTTCTTCTAGATCTCTGTTAAACATGTCTTGTATTTTCTCAATCCGTGCCTCCATTCTACTTCCGAGATTCTGGATCATGTTTACCATCATTACTCTGAATTCTTTTCTAGGTAGATTGCCTATTTCCTCTTCATTTATTTGGTCTTGTAGGTTTTTACCTTGCTCCTTCATCTGTGATATTTTTTTGCCACCTCTTTTTTTTTTTAAATGAGTGGGATTGTTTTCCTGTCTTACTGGTTGTTTGGCCTGAGGATTCTAACACTGGGGTTTGTAGGCTATTGGGTAGAGCTGGGTCTTGGTGCTGAGATGAGGAACTCCATGAGACCTCACTCCAAAGAATACTCCCTGGGGTCTGAGGTTCTCTTTTAGTCCAGTGGTTTGGACTCAGAGCTTCCACTGCAGGAGCTTTGGCTGACCCCAGGCTTGTGAACCAAGATTCTGCATGCCGTCTGGGGTGGCAAAAAAAAAAAAACAAACCCACAACAATAACCAAGTAAAAAATAAAATTAGACTAGGAAACTAACAGATATGTTAGGAAGAATACAAAAATAAAAAGATAGATGAATCAACAACCAGAAGGTACATCAGTACCACAGTAATATAAAAGAGGAGGAGGGAAAAGAAAAAAAAGTGGGGGAGGAAAGGCAGCCTTGGCTGTGGAGGGCGGGACCTAAGCAAGGGTGAGGTTTGGGTGGTGGGCGGGGCCAATGCTCAGGACCTACAAGGCTGGAAAAGGAGGATGGGGCTAAGGCTCAAGGAACAGAAGGGGCCCAGGCATGCCCCCTATCCCTGGTCTCAGAGGTCAGGGTACCTCACCTGGGAGCCCAGCAGGCTTCCTGGGCTCGAGTGGGCTGGGCAAATGCCCTCCTCTCCTCTCCTGCTCCTCTGGTTTAGGAGGGCCCCTCCCGCCTGCCTCTCCTGATCTCCTCAGCCTCCCTCCTATGCCCTCAAGGACCCACACGGCCTGGAGAGGGGTTTGGAGGGCAGGGGATTGGTCTGGTAGCTCAGCAGGCTCCCTGGGCCTGAGTGGGTGGGGCAGTCACCCTCCGCTCCTCTCCCACTCCTTCCGGAGGGCCCCTTCCGCCTGCCTCTCCTGATCTCCCCAGCCTCAGGGGCGCTGATCCTGTCTGGCCTCCACTTCTCCCCCCGCCTCAGTCCCCCTATGTCCTACTGGTTCACTTTGGGGCTCCTCCCGTCTCCTTGGGCATCAGAGTCCCCCACTAGCAGCCGGCAGGTGCCCTAGTTGTGGGGAGATGCTAACTCCGCATCTTCCCACATGGCTATCTTGACTCCTCCTCCCAAAATTGTTATTTTTAAAGGTGACGTTGATGTGCCACGGTAATCCTTAGCCCAGGCTTGAAGGGAATGAATGTTTTCCCTGAGGAAAAGATGCTTAGATGAGATGCAAGGGTGGGCATGGGCTAGGTGACAAGTGAATATTTTCAGAGACTATGTGTGAGGGCCCTGAGTAGGCGCACCAGGATGTTTACCAGGAACCGGAAGTCCAGAACCAGTGGAAAGAACAGAGTAAGGGAAGATGACCACTACTGAGCAAGACTCAAAATAAGGCAATTCTTCCTGCTTGCTAATCATTTTCTATGGCCTCATTACTCCAAGTGTGAAAAATGGAGCCGTGGCATTAGTATCGCCTGAGCTGGTTGAAACGCAGAATCTCAGGTCCCACCCCAGACTTACTGAATCAGAATATGCATTTTAATAAGTTCCCTCAGTGATCCATATAAATACTAAAGTTTAAGAAGCACAGGTCTATGATATTCAATTCCCTAAGGCACTGAAACATATTTAGGAAGTTACTACACAAACCATCGTTGCTACACTTGGCCCACATAAGGAGGGAGCTCACCACAGTTTTAGGATAGTCATGTAAAATCTGTTTGGAAGATGTGATTCCCAGGAGCAATATGTGAATCCACATTTATATATACCAGGTTAGAATGAAGTTATAATTTTCCAGAAAGAAAAGCTCTTCATTAGCCTGGACTGGGGTAATGGTTTTGGAGACAGGAATTGACCTTCCTCCCTCTCAAAAGGTGCCTAGAAACTTGAAATTCTGCACTGCACTCATATGTACCTCTTACTCAGAATTATACATGTATCTAAAACAAAGTGTTACTCTCTTAAGGTTAATATGTCATTTCAACATTATTTTAAAGGCCAGCTCCTTCAGGAACCAATATATTTTTTAAAATGTCTTAGTTAACTAAGCAAATTTATATAACTATGCTTTGTAAAACAGAAAAAAAAGTATCTGTGCACATAACAATGCCACAAAAGTATAATTTCTACTAATTCCAGGAGAAAAACCTATATAAAATGCAGCACCAGGAAATAGGAGGAGTTGCAATTCTTAAAATGAAAATATTAAAAAAAACAAATAATAGATGGTATATTGAAAATCCAGACTTTTTGCTTTTCCTCATACGAGACAAAAATGTCAGCCCCAAAAAGTAATTCAACAAAATCTGAATACCTATTTTTCTACCAAAAATACCTAAGAAGCATTAAAATCCATGTATTTTTAATGTTTGTTTTCCAAATAATAAAAATCTGTATGCAGATGGCCAACAAGCGCATGAAAAGATGCTCAACATCAGGGAAATGCAAATCAAAATCACAATGAAATATCACCTCCCATCTGTCAGAGTGGCTATTATCAAAAAGATAAGAAATAACAAATGTTGGTGAGGATATGGAGAAAAGGGAACTTTCGTGCACTGTTGATGCGAATATAAATTGGTACAACCACTATGGAAAACAGTATGGAACCTCCTCAAAAAATTAAAATTTAATCTGCCATATGATCTAGCAATTCCACTCCTGGATATTTATCCCAAGAAAACAAAACCACTAATTGAAAAGATACATGCATCCCAGTGTTCACAGAAGCATTATTTACTATAGCCTAGATATGGAAGCAACCTAAGTTTCCATCAACAGATGAATGGATAAAGAAGATGTGGTATATATTATATTTTCAATGGAATATTACTCATCCATAAAAAACGAATGAAATTTTGCCTTTTGTGCCAACATGGATGGACCTGGAGGATAGAATGCTTAGTGAAATAAGTCAGAAAGAGAAAGACAAATACTGTATGTTTTTACTTATATGTGGAATCTAAACAATAAAATAAATGAACAATTATAACAAAACAGAAACAGACTCACAGAGAACAAACTAGTGGTTATCAGTGGCTAGAACGGTGGGGGTAGGGGCAAAAGAGGTGAAGGAGATTAAGAGATACAAACTACTAAGTATAGCTTATAAAATAAGTTACAAGGATGTAATGTACAGCACAAGGAATATAGTCAATATTAATGATAATACTGATATCATAGTCATATCAAATTACTATGCTGTACACCTGAAACTAGTATAATATTGTAAGTCAACTATACTTCAGTTAAAAAAAAATCTGTATGGAATCAAGAATTAAGAAATATCTCTAAACTCATGTAAGATTTTTCTTCACGATGAAGTTAGTTACATATTTCTTTAAGATAATTTTCTTTAGACAATTGCGTTTCCTTAACTCTCACATTTAGTGTGTAAAACACACATGCATACAGAAACACACAGAGAAAGTAAGCCTAGCTGACATAGTAATGAAAGAATGAAGAGTCATAACAGTCCAGTGATTTCAATGAGCTACAGCAAGGAGTTTGCGATAATTTAGGGTTATGTTTAAGTGAGAACCAATAGTCTTAAAGTTCTGTGCATATTATTAAGCATATATATCCTTTTAAAAATATTTTCTTTTGAAGAAAGTTTAATAATTTCTCTAATTAAAATTGATTCTTGCTTGAAGGAGCCTATAATACATCAAATGCATTTACAACAAAGAGTGCCTGATATAATAAATACCCAATAAATGTTTATTATTAGTATTATCTCACTTTGTCAACATAATTTAACTAAGAATGGCCAGCTATAAACAAAATTCTGTCTTCTATCCAGTCTTTAAATATCTTCATGTCATCCCACCCAATTCAAGAATTTTCTGATTTCTTGGCCCAATCAAAATTCAGGCAGTAAGTATACATATATATTGAGCCCTAATAATGTTCTTGTCACAGCACTTCTTGTTGGGTAAACTTTCAGGTTTTCTATCTTATCCTCTCACCTTTTTCCCACGAAGTGACCAATTGTTAATTTGCAGAAAATAATTTTTACTATAGTTTTAATGGATGATAGACGTGGCAGCCTAGGTCTTCTCACATGGCATAGAAGCTTTTAAACAAAGATCAAGGTATTCACCTTGTCAAACTTTCACATAGGTCTATGCCCCTGAGAAAAATACCATTTAATTGTGCTTCCCATCTTGCTATAACTGGTCCTGGGACTACCAATGTTCTACAGAATGTATGTTACAAAATGCAGATCGCATTTGAGTGCTTCTTCTTAAATGCCTAATGGGAAACAGAAAACCACTGTAATGCTACACTAACTTATACGGGCTGTGGTTCCACTTACAGAAATCAGTCTAGCTTCCAGCTGGCACAGAGCCCCAGCTCAAACGGAGTCCCACATACAGAAACCCCGAAGAGGAAAACAAAAAAAAGAGTCTGACAGAGGAGTTCAAATAGTTTTCCTTTAATCTACTGAACTACATGAAATAAGGTATACTAAAGGATTCTTCAAGGAAACAATTCTATGTAAATGTTATCGTTAAATAATAGTGATGACAGCCCTAAAGAACTGAGTGACCCTAAAGCATAATACTGAAAGACAATGGAGTAATAATGACACCCATTGAGGAGAAAATTGATGTAAGAAAATGGCCTGATAATCAGACAAGAAACGAATGCAGAATTATACTAAATTTTCACTGCCATGGGTCTGAGAAACTTCTAACACAACCCAGTCACGTATAACTAAGTAGTATTTGTATTACTCCTCCTCGGCCTCCCTCCTACGACCCTCAAAAAGGTAAAAGTTTTAAGATTACGTAAAACACACAGCCAAGAAGTATGAGTTCAACTGCCACCTCTAATGAATTGGGAATTGCTACCTGGAGCCTGGTGTTGAGAAGAACTCGAAGGTCACCTCAGTGGGAACGGGAGGACCAGGACCCATGAGTGTTTGTTATCATGGAGTTAAGGAGTAAGGCAGAATGAGACAATAGGAGAATGCTTTATAGTGGCCAGCACTGTCCTAGAGACTTGTTGAAACCATCCAATGGCTGTCTGGGTATTAATCAATCTGAAATTTTACAAAACATAATTTTTATGTCAAAATTAACAGCTTATTTCAAAATTAAAATTTTCTTTCTAATACTGTGCATTTCTTCCTTAACCCACCATAATCTATCTTCTGCCTTTATTATTTCATTGATGCTAGCATTTAAAGATCACTACTAATCTCTATACATCAAATTAATTGGCCTGTTCTTAAGATTTGGCCTCTTGGCATTGCTGAGATTTTTGGTAATTTTGAAATTCACTGCGCAGAACTTTGTCCTTGTGTGGCTTAATCCCCTTGATTCTCTTTCATCTCGTTTTGGAATAATTGCCTTCATCTAGTAACTCAGGCTACAGTCTATCCTTGCTTTTAGCTGTCCTGCTCCCTTCTGTCACGTTGATCTTATTAAAACATTTATTTCATCCTACTGGCTTTCTACTCAAAAGCCTTGTTACGTTTATGAGATAAAAGTCAAACACCTTAGCCTGGACCACTGGGTTCTTGTATTGGCTAGCTCCCGTAACGACACTTTCCAATGGCTAATCCCAATAGGAATTTATTTCTGACTCATGTAAATTCCAGTTGAAACTAGGGAAGGGCCCCTGCTCCATGCAATCATTCAGGAACAAGACATAAAGAGGTTCTGTGATTTTCAATGTAGACACAAAATCAAATCAGCAAATGAGAAAGAGAGAAAGTGGAGGATTATACTGGAGGTTTTTGTGAGTCAGGCCTCCCATCCACATTCTATTGGCCAGAATCAGTCACATGGTCAAGATATCTGCAAAGGAGTTTGGAAAATGTGCCCAGTATCAAAAAGAAATGGATTTATTGAATAGCTATGCAGTCTCTGTCACATTTCTACACAATGTTACAAACTAACTTCCAAACAACTTTCAAATCTTCATAAAATACAGCCTACCTAACCTATTTATTTACTCCTGGCTATGCCCAGCCTATTTATAAAGTTTTTCAGCAAATAAGGCTGCCCCTCACCCACCTTAAATGGTCTCCCCCTTCTCTGCACATCTAAACTCTATATACCTTTCAGAACAAGCTTCAAGTTTCACACTGCCCATGAAGCTTCCCTAGCTTCACAGTCATCTCTGCTTCCTTAAAATAGAGAGCACTATTTTCCATGTTATTTATTGGCAGATGATGCTTCAAATATTAGTAGGCATCATGAAGAGACTGTGTGCATATCCAAGTCATGGAATGAACTACAGGGCTACCTGTACCAAGAGTTAGTTGTATCAAACGAAGACTGGCTTGTTCCAAAGTAAGAACCAACTACACACATTCTGTGCATTTTGTGAGAGTCCACACCACACTGAATGTGTACTCCATGACTTTTGAACAGACAAGATATGGAATCTGCCCATTCCATGGCTTAACAGTTCCTCATTCTCTGGAACCCCCTTCCAATTGACAGCAGTGTATCCCAACTCTCACATTAGTACAGGGTGACTCCCTCCTTCCTTTTCCATAACTATTGGATACTAAGCTATTTTAAATAGGTTGGATGATGTAAAAGGCAAATTTCTGCCATGTGGCAAAGTAGAGAAAGCCAGCCTGCAAAAAGAAAGAAGAAAGCATCTGTTCAGGAAGAAGTGACACAACAAAGAGAAAGCTAAGAAAAGCTTGACATAGTTCTAATTCCTGGTCCATCTTTTCCTGAAACTTAATTGCATTTCTTTTCATTGGTTCTGAGAAGCACCCATGTCCACATAGCCATTTTCCTCTTTTCCCTTTTGTCGTGTTAGTAATGTAGCGCAGTGGTCAAGGGCATGGACCTTAGAGTCAGACAGATCCAGATTTGAATCTTAGCTCTGATACTTACTAACCTTGTGACTTAGACAAGCTATTTACCTCTCTGGACATCTGCTTTCTCATTTTTAAGATCTCACAAAGATCTTTATTTTTAAGATATTTATTAAAGATACTCTGTGTAAAATGTCTAAAACAGTGGCTTAGATGCAGTAGATGTTCAATAAACAGTAATTGTTATCTTTTAAATACCCTACTTCATCTAATATTAAGTGCTATTGAATATAAAAGACATCCTCATTACAGCAATGTTAAATAAAATGTGGAAAGATGTCTCAGGATTGATGAAATATGGTGACACTGTTATTACTGAGCCTCTGGAAAGTATCCTAGAGCCCTTAACAGGCATTTTTCATAGTTTGTTTCAACTAAAATCCAAGGGTCATCAAGCCAGGTAGACCCAGAGGTCTTGCAACTGTTCTCCTCTCTTGTTAGAGACATAGAAATTATAACTATTATTAACTTCCAGGTGAGTTTCTTATCAGAAGAATTCCAAATGCTAAGTGTACACTGAGTTTTTGTCTTTGGAAAAGTAACACTTCTCCACTCAGCTCAATGCTTCTCAGGTTGGGATGACAAGCAATAATTATTTGAGAATGAAAACTTTTTTATTCTGTTTTTCAATTTAGTGTGATAATTAATATGTGAAAGAGAAAAAAAGGACAACTCCATTTTCATATGTTAGTTAGAATTAGCAATATTGACAAGATCAAGTAACTGTTTTGATCATTAAATAATTACAGATGCTATAGAATTTTGCAATGGAATAAAATACATACAAATGCCAAAATTATGCGTTAGTAAGTCACTGCCTTAAACATATGGAAATTTAATTTAAGACAAATGCCTGAGAAGCATCTAATCATAGAAACAATACTAGTATCTAATACATAAACAGTAGTAGGCAGAAAAAGAGCAAAAATATACATAATGCTTAGCTGTGTATTACATGAATAAAAATTTTTTTGACTTTTAAAGAATTTTTGTATTGTCTAAGAAGTTTGCAGGAGTGCCAATAGCTAGTTCAAAGACAGAAATAATGATTTACAATTCTGTGGAAAACTTGAAGTCATAAGTACTTATACATTCTCTAGGAATGTAATAGAAAGTACCCCATGAAATTTGTCTCTACCTCTCCAGCCCACCTGGAAGGACAAATCAGTGCAGTGAACATGTTGAAAATTGCTTTTTTTAAAAAGTGGAATTCATATCTAGTGTCGTGGTATTACATTAGTTACATGTAAGTGGCAAGGGCAAAGCTCAGAGGCCTTGCATAATACAACAGTGTTATTTTAACAAACATTGTTGACTACTTATTCTGGGCCACATGTGGAATGCTATGAATTATAAAGCAAATTAAAGGATCTCAGAAAGGTATCAAAGGTATATCAAATAAAAAGTATTTATTTCATTATAGACATAACGACCTCTGCCAAAGAAAAGAAAAATAATAATAATGAGTGATACAGGGTCCCAGGTATCCCAATTTAAAACCTACTTTTAGTCTCCAAATATCTTGCAGGACACAACTCCTCTTCTGGCAGCAATTGTGTAGGTGGAGAGGAAGGAAATTCAACTTACATATGAAAAGTGTGCTTTATCACAAAGACACCATCTGTTTTCACTCTCCTCACTCTGTTAAGTCCAACTTTTCCAAAGAGCTCATCAGATATGAAGTTTACTATCTCAAGACCTACCTAAGGCTCAAATGCATGTATGAGACAATGGGGACTAGCTCTTGTCTAAAAATGCTTGTCATAGGGAAAAAGAGACAACCTGAGCACAAAACAAGACATACAAATGTGAGCCAAGTGGAAAGATGAGCAAAAGCTGGAGTCTGCCATATGGGAAAACAAAAGTAGTTTAGAATTTTTTAAATATCATAATACCAAGCAAATAATAGGTGCTCAATATATTTTAATAAATACATTAAATATGGAGATAATGTCTTCCTGTATAATAGGAGTCAGCATACTATGATCCAAAGGCCAAGTCTAGGCCCCTGCCTCTCACAAGTTTTATAAATAAAGTTTTATTGGAACACAGCCATGCTCAGTTTTTTTACATAGTCTGTGGCTGCATTTGAGCTAAAGGGTAGAGTTGAGTTGTCACTATGGAGACCAAATGACCAACAAAACCTAAAATAGTTGCTATCTGGCCTTCTATTGAAAAAGTTTATTAACCCTAGATTTAAGAATTAGAAACTCTCCCATTCTCATTGCCAAACCTACCAGAGTGTTCCCTCCCATTCCAATATATTTTTCTTCATTATTCCAGGGTTGGGGTTGCCTTCAGATACTCTCTGCTTTCTTTTTGCAGGCCCTGGCTTGCTGAAATTTATCACCCCTCAGGCCCAGGAGGAGTCTGCAGAAAGCCCATTTTTTATGCTTTCTTGCATAAATTGATGGAATTGCTGCCTTCTAAAGGAGAATTTTTAAATGGAGCAATTTCTTTGAAGAATCATGGGGAAACAATAGATACAATGGTAAAATATGCATGGTAAAATAAGAATATGAGATTACTCAGCATTCCCAGGTCTTTGGTGAAGCTGAGAGAGAAAGGAACATGAGTATACATATATGTTGAAGATTTATAACAAATGTAAGAAATCTATGAATCATTAAGATGGATCTGATTCTACGGTTGAGATCTATTGAAAATCCTTCAGTAAATGTATAAGTAAATCTATTTGCTAATCAAGTCCCCCTTTAGGTTATAGTTTTACAGATATCAAACAAATGGAAGGAAATTTTAACTGTGTTTGCTAAAGGGAGAACTTTTGTAAAAGTCTGAGGAAAGCATGACTGAGTAGAAATAATTTTATTTATTAGGGGCCACACATTTAAGCCAGCAATTATTTTTCAACTACTAAATATAAGACCCTTTAATACTTATTTTGCCAATATAAAAGAAAGTAAGTAAACAAGGAAGGAGTTCTATGCTTCACAAACATTTACTGAATATAAACCACATTCATGAGAGTCTAATAGTTGCTAAAAGTAAAAGACTCAATTTCTACTTTTAGGAAGCTTAGAATCTACTGAATAAGTTAGAGAGAATAACTGCCCCCACCCAAATTGAGTTTTATAATAATAAAGACCACAGTCTATCTGTTTTTCCTAAGAACACACACACATCGCCCTCTCAGAGACTCAACCTTAAGTAACACGTTCCATCAGGCACATTATATGATAATTGACAATTATTGCAAGGCACTGTGCTAGTGCTTTATTTGCATTAACTCATTTAATCCTACACAGAACCCTATAAGGAAGTTCCGATTATCATACTTCATCACTATATCCATGGTTAGACGTGCTATCATGTTATGTACCACCAAGAAAGGGGAAAAAAATGTGTTACCAATTAAATCATGACATTCCATCAGTTGTAAGAGTCAACCTGACTTCAGAGTAGTTAACTGTAAAAATTCGTACTGCTTAGATTCAATTAATGATGGGTATTAACGTCATTTTTTAAGTGAGAAAATCAGAGGGCAAATAGGTAAATTTTTTTCCCTAAGGTCACTTAGATTAAAAGTGGCAAAATAGTCTGACTTTAGAGTCCGCAACCCTAAACACTGAGCTTCACTGCATATAATAGAAAATTGGGAGTAACATACTAGATTTACTAAGAAACACAAAAGTGTTGGCTGCAGGCACAAACAGCAGGAAGCAAAGTCACAGGAAATATAGTAGCTGCCTCAAAGGAGTCTTTTTCTTCCTGTGTTCTGTGATTCTTTCTGTTATAAGCTCCTTTTATTTCAGTGGTATTCAGGTTATTCATACCTCCCTTTTATTGCATTATAATCATGACTTCAGAGAGAGATCAACGAGAGCAAGAGAGCAAGGCCAGTCCATAAGTGTGTGTTAATTTAGAACACATTGGGGAAATAGTAATAAGTACCATACATACAAGACTTCCACATAGTATGCATGGATAAATGCAACACTAGAATTTATAATATTTTAAGTGGCAAGGCATGTACTTATATATTTGTCTTCTGTAATAAGGTATATATTTATAAATTACATATTTTAACGCATATAAGATTCTCTTTGCAAAAGGCCATTGGGAACAGAATATTAATATAGGGAGTATCTGATTTAGGTTATTACCTGCAAGGAAGAATAAACTGCAAAGCTGTAAACTGCCTAAGGGCCAAGACTGTATGTTATCTAGCACTTAGCACAGTAACTTCCACAAGTCAATAAAGTGTTTTGTTTTGTTTTTTTTTCTTTTCTTGAAGCAAATGCATGACTTCTAACACTTTCATCATAAAAGCAAACTCTCTGTTCATTTGGCAAGTCCTTGTGTTTTGGTAAAAGATGTTATCTATATCACATACATTGTGTGGCTGAGTATGACTTCTTGATATGAAATGTAGGATTTCAGGACTTCCAGTGTAACTGTGAAATTGAAGTACATTTTCAATTGTTCATGACTCCAATGGGCCAGAAAAAGAAAGAACCTGTATGTATTCCAGACAGCCTCAGCGATCAAAGCATACATAGATTCACAATTTGTAAACTTCTTGAGACAGAAAATCGAGAAATAGGACTTTGCAATTTATGGATATTTGCTGTTGACCCTCATTTGGTCATTAGTAACCATGTCTCTTGCAGTGAAGTTTGAAGTTATTTTATGAGATCTACTTTGGATGAGACTAAGGCCACCCAAATCATATGTTTTGGCTTATCCAGTCCCAAAGAATTTGAACCCAAAATGAAACCTCATTGCCTTGCATCATGTTCAAACTGAATTTTCCTTTCTGAAGCCAGAATCTATTTCATTCTAATTGCAGTTATTTTGTCCTATCTCATCCCCTATAATCAAAGTATCATTTTAAAATGTTAAGAAACTATAGATGTCAAGAGTAATTGGAAATGAAACAAAATATAACAATTTGATCTTTCACGATTTAGTCTTCATATCAAAATATAAACTAAAAAGGGATTTTATATCTGGCATACTCTAACATAATGCTAGCAAAGAACTGGACCGAGAGAAGAAAAGTGGCAAAGGGCAGAAGGGAAAAATTAAAAGTCTGTGTAGAACAATGATTGTTTACTTTAAATGCAAGGGATATTCTTTTGAAGTGAATATTGTGCTAAGTGTTAAGCCAAAACCAAAATTATATGAATGGAAAGAAAGTAAAGGCTTTGAGTCCCTGATGGATTTTTTAAATTCCTGTGGAAAGTTTGATGGGCTGTCTTTCTTCTTATAAATAAACTATTGTGGTTTTAAGACATGTGTTGCGTCTTGGTTTATTTAATTCTGAATAGCAGAAAGAAAGAGTCACTTGGTGGGTAATACACAGTATATTGGCATTCAAAGTAAATACAACAGATCATGTTTAAATTTAAAAGGGTCTGCCTCAGAATAAAAGCCAAAAGCCAATATAAAAAAAAGGCATTGTGGTTGTGAAGAAAATCCAGTCTCTATAAAAATAATTCAAGCTAAATTATGGCAAGAGAAATGTTCCTCACTGGGCAGATGAACTCAACCTAGTCAGTTTGATTTAAATATTATTTTAACATTTTCTCTATTATTTGAGAAGGCAGAAGTATTTGGTCATTAGACTCTTATCTAATTCATAAATTCCAAAATCTTCCTCATAGTTTCACTGCCATATATCAATGCAACATGTAATAAAATTGCCTAAGAAGAGGCATAATATATGAATTTTTTTTCTATTTAGAAAAACATTTTGATTTTTATACTTACAGATCCTTTGTCTTTATTTTAATTCTAAATGAATCTTTATGCCAATGGCCCTTGGAAATATAGATATTTCAGAAAAATTTTCAGTGATCTTAGTTTGATATCACCTAAGCAGTCTGATATTTTAAATCAGATTGGAAATGTTTTAAACTACAAAAAAAAATCTGTGGAAAGAAACAAAAGGGGATTTCAAATCCTAGGGAAAAAAAATAATATTTAACTGATCCCAAGAAAATTATATTCTAAATTTATACCAATTTTGAAAACCTAATAGAATCAATACTTTAAATAAAGTAGAATCTAGAAATCTCCATTGAATTATAATTAAGTGTTCTCATCTATATATATTTTTCCTTTATTGGGGTCATAGCCTCTATTCACTATTTATAATATTTGGGCATGGGGCGTGGGGTGGCGCATGCAGAGAAGGATGGGGATAAACAGGAGAGAAAAATTACTAGGCCACAGTCCAATCATTTTAAGTTTCTTTGGATAAAAAGATACAACATCTACATTTATAACTAATTTACAGCAACTATCCTGCACAATCATATTCAACTTTTTTCTGCCTTCTCCTCTATTTTACAAGGTATGTAAATTAGAAGCAATTTGCCCATATAAGAAACCATTCATTTTATCTTTGTAAGAGTTTGAAATCGCAGTCTTTCAATATTTTCTAGTGTTGGAAATCCACCATATCCATGTCTGTAATATGTCAACCTACATATTCATGCCATTTCTACACATTCACTCCAGCAGGAATTTCCCAAAAGTGTGCTCAGAAGACCACCTGCATCAGAATTAATGGGGCACATTTGGAAATGCAGATTCTGGGGTTCAAGCCCAACCCTGCAGAGTCAGAAGCTCGGCAGATGGGATCTGGAAGTCAACATGTTTTACAAGTTCCCCAGATGATTCTTATAGGTATTCCATTTTGAGCATCTCTTATAACAGGTATTCAAGGGTCACTAGAAGTGAGAAAATGGAGGGAAACAAAAGCTAATTTTATGAATATGTATAACAAAACAAGAAAAAGAGTACATAAAAGTAATTCAAAGTAGTGGAGAGAGCATAAATCAGGGCTAACAGAGGTAAAACTCAAGTTCAGATAAGAGATAGAAAGATAGATAAGTAGATAAACAGATAAACAGACACATACATACATAAATAGAAAGATAGACAGATTCTCCTGATACATCAGTGCCAACAAATACCTAAGGAAAAAACATTTTTATAAACTGGGATGCATTCCCTCTTCCAATGACTTGCTTATATAGCATGCACATTATTTTAATTTTCATTATACAATTGCCAGTATTTTGCAGACATCGTGGGATCTTGTTATAAAAACTGTTAATTTTATTAAGGCAAACTTTTGTGTTATATGTAATGATTTGAGTACTGAATTCTAAACTTTAGTTTTTAATATAGAGGTTTACCAGCTGCCCCATGATCAGGTAATGGTTTAAAAATACTATATGAAGTAAAAAATATCACTCCCGAAATATCCCTGATCTAAAAACCCAATAGCTAAACATCTCTCAAATTATAATGAGCTTAACTAAGTAATGAAGAGTCACCATATTACTATGCTTAAGATTCATATAGAACATTAGTAATAAAATTATACCTTTACCTTTGGACATATTTAGCAAATAATTTAATAATTTCATTCAAAATACCATTATAGTTCAAGCTATATTTGAAAATAAGTTTTCATCAAGCAATAAAGATTTAAATTGACATGCCACCTAACATATCTTCAAAAAACATTTTTGGATGAACTAATGAGTTAATGATTGGTTAGGAAACCCATATACCAATTCATGCAAATTTAACCTTCACCATTCAAGGGAGGTGAAAAGTTATTAGAAAGTAGTGATTTAACTTTGAAAAGGAAATAACCTAATAATCTCCTTTAAACTGTATACATTAATATAGTTAGTCTTCAGAGATTTCATGGAAACTATTAAAATTTTTTCGACAATTTGCCACTACTTATCTCTGTGTCAAGATTATCAATACTCTGAATATAAAACAAAATATAAAATAGTTTGGCTGCAGAGGCAATGAGATTCTGAAGACGTAGGCTCTAGTGGCATACTACTTTGGTTGGAATCCTGACTCCCCACTTCACTATGGGATCTAGAGAAATGAATTTGCTTGCCCTGGCCCCATTGCCTTTTCTGTAAAATGGGAATGATGGTGGTAAAGTAACTGTCTTTTAAGATTATGTGGAGATCTAATGAGATAATTCACCCCTGATGCATCACACATCCTCAATAACTGTTTGTTATTATTGCTATTTTTATCCAATTTTTATTTTCATCATAGCTTACTTTTCTCCTTGCTCATTTTAAAAATAATTTGATTTGAAATTACAAAATATACTTATTATAGTAATATACTGCTTTTAACTGTTATATACATGTATACATGTACATGTATGCATGTATATATGTACATGTATATGTGTATATATGTATATATGTTTGTGTATATGTATATATGTGTGTGTATATATGTATACATGTGTGTGTATAATATAACACTGTATTTGAATAAAAAGGTCTAACTGCTAAATACGGTTGAAAGCCAACATAATATTAGTTGCCATTAGTCAAATTCAGAATTCAAAGTGTACCTAGTCATTTATATGCATTATCAAGTATGTCTTATAATAATTCTGTAAATTTTACATTATTATTTTTATTCCCATTTTACAGATGAGGAATGTGAGCCTCATAGAATTTGCCTACAGCCACAAAGTCAGAAAACATCAGAGCCATGATTAAAACCATTTTGATTCCAATACCTATGGTTTTTATATTATATTATACTGCTTTACATCAGTGTGGGATTTTTAGCAGGTAAGACAGTTAAACAACCTATACTTAGGAAACTACCTTTCTGTGCAGGTAAGGGGTGAACCAGAGCAGTAAAGTGTGTTAAGGCAAACCAGTGGAGAGGATAGGGACTCAGCTGGTGAATGGCTGGGATCTGCATATTCTGGCCAAACTAACCCTCTACTCTAGATTGCATTCTAAGATGATTTCGCCTTGGTGTCCATTTCCTTAAATGACTGCTGTCTACAGCTTCTTAAATCCACACGGTAGCCATCCTGGAGAAGAATGCCTGAAATGAAACAGCTGCAAGGGTTCAGATGCCCCTGTCAATCTCATTTGTCATTTTCCATCAAAGCCATCTCAGCCAGACAAGCAGTTCTGTGGTATTCTTAGTTAGGGCCTACTTAGTCGGCTGAATCACCGTGACCTTTCTTTTTATGGCAACCTATTCAAATGGCTTCACTTGCCCTATACCTCCCATTCACACTGTTGTTCTACAGCCCCTTATTTCACAGATCTCCTTAGAAGAAATGTTTTTTGAATAGTGTTCTACAAATAAATGTCGTTTTCTTCTCTTATTTTTAAAAATGAACAATAAAAATATATCTCACCAATAGTAGATCCTGATGGTAAGCTATTTTCAAGGCTCATCCAGAGAGAAGTTTGAATTACTATGGTTGATGCCTCGTGTAAGTTAGAATTATGTTGTGTTGCTTATGAATACATAGTTGGCTCTAGCATAGGAATCTTAGAAACTCCCTGTACTTGGTTAAATGTATTTCTACCATTTCTGATTTAGTTTTTTTTACTGCCTACCACAGGAAGCTAAAATTGCAGCAATTTCCCGGGTCAGATAGGGAGAGAAGTCCTGGATGAAATTTAGACAGAACCACACACTTCCCTTCCCCAAACCCCCCAAGATGTGGGCCCTGGAAAAGGCCTTTCATAAAGAGGACCTATCAGTTAAACGTCTCCTTTGTGGGCAGATCTGGCTCCGGCTAAGTCTAAGGTGTATAAAGAGAGTGGAAGTTTTTACAGCAATTGCCTAAAACTGTGTTTTAATTTCCATACACACATTTGGAATCTTGTTTTATTTTTAGTTTTTGCCATCACTGTTCAAACAAAACAGCAGGTTAAAACTTTTTTTCTCAAATCATATGAAAACCTCACATAACAAAAGTCCAGTGCTATTTTAGACCAAGTAAATACAGACAAGTAGACCTTAGAGCTCCCCTTGTCTTTTGGCTCTGCTTCAGTCTAAACTAAGAGAAGTCTTTCTGGAAAAAAAATGAAAGTTATAGTTCTTAAAATGAGTCTAAATTTAAGAGAGCTAATAAGCAATAATTCTGCATACAGCTGTTTTAAAGTCCATGAAGAATAACCGGTAAAATACAAGACATTAGTTACCATGTCCTTTTGAAATGTTTTCATTTTTAGGACAGTACCTGTAGATGTGTATTCTGACAGCATGTTTTGAAATAATAACCACAAAGACTAATTCAGTCCTTTATTCACATAATCAGCAAACATTTATTAAATGTGTACTATGTGTAGAGCCTTAGGCTGAGTTGGGAGGAAAACAATGTCTTCATCCAGACCTGGCCTTCAATGAGTCACAGTCCGGAAGGAAGATCAAACTATAAACAAATCATTACAACACAATGTGGGAAGTGTTGATATGTGTATGTGTAAAGTGCCATAAGAACACTGAAGAATGAGCAACTAGCCATGCAGGAAGTAAAAAAAAAAAAAAAAAAAAAATCAATTAAGAAACACCTTACCAAAGAGGTGGTATTTTAGCTGAGTTGTTTGATCAAAATGGGGCAGAGTATTTCAGAAAATAAACAGGCAAAGGCCTAAAGAGAATAAAACATATTACATTCAGACAACCAGAGCAGTTTATGTTCGATTTCAAGATGAATTTTAAAAGCAGAAGTGAGCCAAATTTTCCTGATGATTTCTGAGGAATTTGAGTATTAACCTGCAAGCAGTAGGGAACCTTTTAAAAACTTTAAATTATTAAGTATATTAAAATTAGAGAGACCTATTAGCAAGCTGGTGCAGCAGTATAGATAGGAAAACAGAAGGACCCAAAGTAAGCCAGTAGGAATGGAGACAAGGGGACAAAACCAGGAAAAATAGGGGAAAGATAATCAGAAGTCTTAGGCACCTGAACAGTTGAGGAGGCTGAGAGAGAAAGCAGAATCAGAGGTAATATCAATAACCTCTAATGAGGCTTTTAGCTTCAAGTGATGGGACGCCCAGCTCAAAACAGCCAAAATAACGAGTCATACAAGTAAAGTGTGCAGAGGTTGGAAGAGCCACAGAGTTTCATCAGGGCAGACCTGCTTCTTTATGACTCTCCTGCACTGTTCACTTCCACCTGACAGGCTTTTTGCTAGGCTGGCCCTCCTCATGGCAGGGAGAGGGGCTGCCAATCCTACCTGAGCCACATGCTTTCTGGTTAATACACAGGAGAGAGTTAGTATCTCTTACAACCTGAACTTTGTTATCATTGGACTGGCTTAGGTCTTTGCCCACCCTGGAACAGTATTTGCGGCAGTAAGAATGTCATTTGCTTATTGGCTCAGGCCAAGGTTTCCAGAAGCAATCACTATGTCAAGGGAGACAGAATTATCCTAATTTAGACTTAGCTGGTCCCACCTATGGGGCTAGGAATCATATCAATTCCAATAAAAACTCATGTCTGCCACACAATTGACTTGAGAGAAGAATATATGTGGGGGAGACAATGCAATGCCCACTAATATGCAGAATGAAATCACTATTTACACATATTACTATGTTAGCAAGTCATCAAGACTAATTTCAACAAGCAATTTCCAGCCTGAAGAAGTAGCTGCTTTATTTCCTTCCTGTTCCTGTAGAATAACACTATTCAGTAACTTGTAGGTTCCTAGCTGAGATAGATGACAGGTATTTGTATGTATATCTTTCTTGAAAATATGATATCTTGGAACATCAACTAGAGAATTATGTAATTTGATAAAGTCTATATTTCTTCCTAAATATTATTCCTAACTATTCAGGAATAAATCAATTAACAATCTCCATTTTAAAGAATGCTTTAATATATGTTCCTCATGCACAGACTAGGAAGGTAACTTTTCTACTATTTTCTATTTTCCTTTTTTTTTTGGTAGATTTATAACTAACTTGCAGACTTCTATTGGAATTACACTTATCCAGGGGATATACAATGAATTTGCCATTACAAAACACAAAATATGTTTTAAATTCTTATTTAAATCTGACATATGTGTGAATTTGCTATTACTTACTATAAGTAAAAATACAGAGATTAGCTACTGTGTTAATTTTTAAAGATGGTTCCATGCCAATATAACAATAAGGTATCATTAAATGAAATTCACTGGTTAACAAGACTCAAACCTATTTGTTCATCTGGTACTTTGTAAACTAGTGTTTAGAGGATTTAATAGGGAAAGATATGTGGGGTCAGCCAGATGGGTCAAATCCCAGTTATGTCATTTACTAACTATATGACCTTAAGTATATCACACATGTTAATTATACCTCTGGATATCAGTGTCATCATCTATAAAATGGAATCAATAACACACAGCTCATGAAACAAGAGGAAAGATTAGAGATTATAACAAATATAATGGGCCTGGCCCATTGTGATCTTCATTTGCTGGTTGACAACTATACAACAAACCCAAGTATACTTAATGTACTGTATACAGAGTAAAAGTTTAGTAAACACCTTTGTAGGTTTTATAACATAAAAACAGTAAGGTTTTTTAAAAACATCTTATACGGCTTATTAAAGAACTAGGAATGTTTTAAAGGTAGGTAAATGATTACTTAAGATGTCTAATTGAGGGGAAAGAACATATTCATTGATCATTCAAAAAGATTTATTGGGCTTCCCTGGTGGCGCAGTGGCTGAGAATCTGCCTGCCAATGCAGGGGACACGGGTTTGAGCCCTGGTCTGGGAAGATCCCGCATGCCGCGGAGCAACTGGGCCCGTGAGCCACAAATTACTGAGCCTGCGCGTCTGGAGCCTGTGCTCCGCAACGAGAGAGGCCGCGATAGTGAGAGGCCCATGCAACGCGACGAAGAGTGGTCCCCACTTGCCACAACTAGAGAAAGCCCTCGCACAGAAACGAAGACCCAACACAGCAATCAATCAATCAATAAATAAGAACGTGAATTTCTAAAAAAAAAAAAAAAAAAAAGAAGATTTATTAAGTACCTAATATGTATTAGGTACTGTACAAGGCCCTCAGATACAGGATTGAACAAGAAAAATCCCCTGCCCTCGTAGAGCTTATGATCTTGGTATAACTGATAAACAAACAAGCAAATAAATAATCATGTATCTTCAGACAGTGGTTAAGTATGATGAAAAGTAAGAGATACGGTGACAGACTCTAATAACAAGATGGCAGAGTAGGAGGACACGGAGTGTGCATCTCCTCACAACTAGGGCACATACAAGATGCTGGTGGGGGACCTCGACACACAGTGGATGGGAGGAACCCCTGAGCGACCGACTTGCGGGACCTTGGTTCGCAGGCCGGGGATTGGGCCTGAGCTCCTGTAGTGGGAGCACTGAGTCCGAACCTCTGGACTAACAGAGAACCTCAGACCCCAAGGAATATTAACTGGAGTGAGGTCTCCTGGAGGTCCTCATCTTGGCACCAAGACCC